>NC_044303.2:112011934-112314964 GCF_007474595.2 Lynx canadensis | reverse complement strand
CAAGAAGGTATATGGAAAGCAAACTCAATACCAGGGAGGCTTCTCCATCAGAGGGTAACCCAGCCCTAAAGTGGCACCTTCCAAAATTCTACACTTGCCTAAAACATGGTAGGGATTGTCCTCAAGCTCCTCTGTGGCTGTGGTACCTCCACGGAAAGGGCTTAGGAGTCTTCACTAAGGCACAGATGGACAGTTGAGGGATTTGCAGTTCTTCAGAGGAATTAGAAGCCCTAGACTCAACCTCTAATCTCTGGATATCTCCTTACCATCATCTCCGCACATCCCACCCATCCTTCAAAACTCAACCAAATGCCACCTTCTCGAGAAAGTTCTCCCTGACTCCCTGGGCCAAAGGAGGCCTATCATGCTCCACATCTCCCCAGACCTCCCTCCTTGGGTGGTGCTTCATGTGACCCTCACTTGTGTGTGTGCCCCCCACACACACATTCTCTGTGGGCAAGGGCTCCTGGGAGACAGGCCTACCCCTTCATTTCAGGCCCCAGCCCCCAGCCCCAATATCAGCACAGAGCCTTCTTGCTGCACAAAGGTGCTCGATAAATGTTCAAGGAAGAAGACGGGCCAAGGAATAACGTTTCAGGTCTCTGTGACAAGAGAGACAAAAGGAGGACATAGGGCATATGATGTTCCTCTTCCCCATATGACATTACTTCTTTGGATGTTGACTCCTCAGCAGAATGGAGATGGAAGGAAGAGTAAGGAATGAAAAGGAGGGACAGAGAGTCCTTGATCATTCATGGCCCAGTTAAAAAACATGAAGTACTTTCACAGAAGGGTTTTAGTACAAGGAACAAATTACAAAGGTAGTAGGAAAGCAGAGGGCCAAGGATAGGGAACAATGAGGCAACCTAGACATCGTCCATAGCTGGAATCTGCTGGAAGGTCATAAGACAGAGACAGCAGTACCAGAGGCCAGGAGCTAAGGCCACCAGTCAGAACTGAGACCACAGAGGGCCAAGCTGTCTGTGGCAAATGGAACTGCAGAAGGGATGCAGCCACTGCCCTAGGCACTTCCCTAAACAGACAGGGAGACTTAGCCTGCCTTCCTCCTGCTTCTTGCTGTCCAGTTTCCCACTGGTGCCACCCTTGGCCAAACACAGCCAAAAGCCAGAAGGCACAAGGGAGCCTGAAAACCGTAGTCTGAAGCACTTAGCCGCTGCTGTGATGCCAAGTGGATCTGAGAGCAACCGTCCAAGAGTATTAGTCTTTTGCTTCTTCCATAACAAGTATCTGCCCTCCTCTGCCATGGTCCTGAGTTCTCCTTTCTGCCTGTGTTCCTCCCACCCCTTCATGCCAAACCAGAGCATGAATGGGACTACTTCTGGGAGTCTGTTCCAAGAGGATAACCAGGCAGGCCAGGGAAGACCTTGGATGATCAGTTCATGATCAAGGAGCCCTGGCAGGCAGGTCTGGCCCGGCCACCCAGGACTGGGAGCAGTGCAGGGAAAGGGAATCACCCAAGCTTGGCAATAGCCCCGGTGGAACTCAGAACTCCCAGCTCCCTCACCCTCCCATCCCTCCCAGCCCAGCTCCCTCACCCCACTCTCAAGGAGTGACCCCCATCCCAATGGGCCCATGGTCAACTGTCTTGGGACCATATGGTAGACCTGGCCTCTCAAGGCTTCAGGATGCCTCTAACGTTTAGATGTGAGCACCACACTCTAATTCATTCTGATGAGAGCCACCAGAGGTTTTGATCCACAAGAGGGAGGAATTAGGAAGCCTGCACACACACATACACACACACACACACACACACGCACGCATAATATGCGCACACATATATTCATGCATGGGCTGGAATTCTCTGGACATTTTCCCAAAGTTCTCTTTAAAACTGAACCTTGTTTTCCCCCTTCATAAGGCAAAGCTTTGGCCTGAATGCCCAATGTTCCACCATCAAAAAGCCACTGTTCACCAGAAACACATGTCAAAATCTAGAAGCCAGTGACCAGTAATGCTGAGAACAACCAACACTGATATTTAAGCTGAGCTCATGTGCCCATGAATGTTTACAGGAAGACATGGAAGAAATCCCACTTTGCAGAGAAACGGCTGGGTATTTTGAAGTTTTGTTTATACTCAAGCATCTGCCTCAGGAATCTGACACGTCAAATCAACTCATTACCACCCACCTTGTCCAAACTTTCATCAGAGAAATGCAAAAGGAGCGATGAAGGCAGGTAGACCCTGGCTGCCCAAATTCAGTCCCACAGTTCCGAGTAGTCTTGTCCCCACCCCATCCCAACTTTTCTGCAGCAAGGTTCAGCCTTGGCTTTAGGGTCTGCCATCGACCTTTAGACACCCTGAGGCTGTGTCCACACCCATAAGAGATGGGGCAGTTAGAACTCACAGGCCAGGGGTGGCTGCTCAGCTCATATAAAGTCATCGTTGGGGCCTGGGAAGATCCGCCCTCTCAAGCGGCCGCGGGAGTGTTACTGAACCAGGCACACGTTCAGAATTTGCCAGCCTTTGCCCCTCACCAGGATGTAAAGTCTGACCCCACACAACTCTGAGGATCCCCAGCCAGGCAGCTCTCCCAGGCAGTTATCACAGCCAGCATGGGCAAGATGGGGAGTCTTGGGAGGTTTTTCTCCCATATTCTTGCCTCTCCTTCAATGGCCTTCTTCCCCTATTCTACCTGCGGGCACCCAAAAGGCTTTAAAATGTCTATCTGTGATCACGCATCTTAGGATCAGATGCACACTGACAACTAAACCCTGAGCCCTAAATATGGAAGGGAAGCATGGAACATGTTAGGGCCCCTATTCTGTCTAGAGGGCCTCATCATGTCCCACTGAGTCTTAGGGTGAATAGCCACTTAAGCTGGCTAAGAAGGACCCCTCAGTAATCAGAATGCAGGTAATGACCTAGAAACAAGTTTACTTCTCAGTAGAAATTGTGGTCTCTTCAACCCACATAGTGAGAGGACCTCATAAGCCTCATTTCCTGCTGTCCCTACCACATTCCCCTCATCTGGCTCTCATGGCACCTTAATCTTCTTGACACACAGCTTGGGTCTTCTCAAGGCTGGCAGCCTCTGTGCCTTTTTCCATGACTTTCCTCCTCCCATTAGGCTCTTGCCAACCTGGAAAAACCTTTACTTTCAAGTACAGGTCAACAACCACTTTTGGTCTCACCCTCGCCTATCCAGGCTCCTCCTTTGCCCAAAGAGGGGTGACCACTCCTTCCTCTAATGCCCCATGGCTACTTTAGCCCTTGTCTTAAATAAAAGACAGTAAGGATCTTTGAGAAGATGGGTCCTCACCCCCAGTGGACAGAGAACTCAACAGGGACAGTGTTCAAGAATGTGTCACCAGTCCTTGGCCAGGCACACTTAGATTCCACAACTCAGTTCAGAGAAAGAGAAGCTATGTCACTTAATCACATCAGCCACGCTTCCCTACCTGTTTGAGGTGGACAATTCTGTTCCATATATCTGACCTGCTGGCCACAGACATAAAACAAACAGGAATTTCCTCCATGATCTGATACAGCCAAGAAAATTCTAATCCAACCATAGCAGCCAAAAATGCATTCTGTGTTTTCCATGTATCAACAGACTCAAACAAGCTTTAAATAAGCACTACATTGGTAACTTCTGATAAAGCCTCCTCTAGGTTTGGTTAAATTTAAAGGATCCACTGCCTTACCACTATTAAGGTAACCCATAAAAACACATAAACCAGAAGGGCCTACTCACTTGACAAAAGATAGCAAAGAATTCTAGTTCCCCCCTAAGAGCATTTCTCAAACGCTCATCCACACCATGGCCACAACTTCTGCCATCATCCATTTACCATCTATGTTACTAACTTTATATTTTTCTTCGTCTTAACATTAAAATGACTCTCTTTGATTTAAACTTGGCTTTTCTCATTCAATGCAGGCATTTTATTGTTTTCCTAATATGCAGTAAACCAAACACAAAACAACTAACATTTCCAAAAGTCTGCGCACAACATAAAACCTTTTTGTCTCCCACTCAGGTCAAGCATGGCCCACTCGGAGGTAGGCCCTGTTTGCTGCGCCTGCCTTTGGACGCTGCGGACAGAAATGTCAACACTTCTGCTGCCCTTGATCAGGGACGGGGCACAGTGGTTTCAGTGCCTGGCTTCTGGGCTCTCGGGTGACTCAGTGACCCTGCTCAGCAGCTCCCAAGGGCCCAGTTAAGGAGGTTACTATGAACAGAGTTTGCAAAACAGTGAAAGGGGGGAAGACAGAAGGCAAAGCCAGGCTTTGCGCTCATTTCAGGGAATAACCACACCCACTCAGGCTCCCACCCACTTGCTTTCCATCCCTGAGCAGCTCAAGCAGACAAGGGAGCCAGGGAGAAGCCTGTTGTCATAAAGACCTAAGAGCTGCGGGCCCCACTGAAGGTGGGGGTTGGAGAGCCTTGTCACCTCCTCACGCGGTGCCCAGACAGAGGCCGCAGCAAGAGCAGCATCAGTAATAATAATGACAACCTGCAGCCCCTGGAGTCTGGCTGCACAGGTGCCAGCTGATATCATTTATCAGCTGATAAAATGCACCTGGCACCACAGACCACCTGCCGCATAGCTGGGGGAAGAGAGAAAGGCCGAAATCATTGTAACTGTGATTTACTGAGCACCTCCCTCTGTGTCGGGCTGAGGTAAATGCTTTGCATACATTTGCTTACTTAAGCCTCACATGGCCCCTCAGGGCACTTATTACCAATGGGGAACTCATTCATAAAGGGGGGCCTGAGGTCTACCACTGAAGTGAAGGGATAAGCCCAAGGTCAGGCAGCTACTATTTTGAGTTCCCATGGCAAGAGTCCACACCCAGTGTAAAGGGCTTCGCTGTCATGAGCCTTCTGCTGTTTGTCCAAACCTACCTGAGACCAACCTTCCCGGCCTCTGGTGTTCTCAGGTGACACTCTCATCCATTTTGGGGTAGCCAACAGACACTGCACCTTTCCAGGCCCTGAGCGCCATACCAATGAGAAAATGCTGGTCTTCAGAATCCCCGTCTGCGGTTTTGGGCCAGCAAGCAGCCAAGGTCCTGGGGCTAGGCTGGGTGCTAGAGTAAGAGGAGAGAAAGCTTAGCCAGAGAACTGTATTGGCAACCTGGGGGTTTTCCAAAAGCAAACTCTTTATACCAGAGATCCTCTCCTTTCAGAGGAGCAGAGGCCAAAGGGGAAATGGCCGTACGCCATATGCCTTTGCCCAAGTGACATGTTTAGACGCACTGATGTGCTGCAGTGAGTCCTCGGGGGTGCAGGCCTCATTGGTGCCCGCTAGGGGTAGTCTGCAGGATGGGGGTTACTCAGAGGGGGTCCAGCCTCTCTGAGCAGCTGCACCACCTGCAAGGCCCCACACACTCTGCCCCCAGCCTGCCTGTCCACCCTCACGCCGCACGGCCCCTCCCAAACCACCGGATTCTGATGGATCCATTCTGCTTCACTGATTCATTCCTGAACGCAGGACCAGAGTCTTTGTACCATTACCTTTTTAAAATACGACTCATGTTCAAAGTCTCTCAGCCAGTCTCATCTGTTTTATGATGTTTCAACTAATATTTTTCTCACTTACAAATGTGCATTGCACAAAACTTTGAAAATCTGAAAAGTATAAGGAACATAAAAATTGCTCAAATCCAACCACCCAGACACAAGGACCGTTAAAATGTTGGTATGTTTTCTTTCCTTCTCTCCATCTTTTATCTATGTGTGTGATTATCTTTTAAAAAAAATTTTTTTAATGTTCATTTATTCCTGAGACAGAGAGAGACAGAGTGTGAGTGGAGGAGGGGCAGAGAGAGAGAGAGAGACACAGAATCTAAAGCAGACTCCAGGCTCTGAGCTGTCAGCACAGGGCCTGATGTGGGGCTCGAACTCGTCAACACTGAGATCATGACCTGAGCTGAAGTCAGACGCTCAACCGACTGAGCCACTCAGGCATCCCTGTTAGTGATTATTTTTAATAAAAAAAAAAAAAAAAAGAAATCATGCTACATATAGCTTATATCCTGGAGTTTTCATTTGCTACATAGTAAGCATTTTCTCAGGTAATTTAATGACAGGATTCTTCAAAAACATGATTCCTAATGACCACAGAGTATTCATCTTATGGATGGGCCATAATTTAGTTAACTATTACCATATTGTTGGACGTGTCAGCTGTTTCCAATCTTTTTCTATTAAAATAATGCCACGACAAATACCTGCATATCTAAGTCTATATATGAATCTCTGATTCTTCCCCAAGGTGAATTCATAGCAGATGAATAGCTTGGCCCCCAGGGATAGATATTTTTCAGGCTTTCCATACAAGGTATTTCAGAAAGCTGGTTTAGTATTCCCACCCTCACCTGAATGTCAAAATACCCATTTCACTGTATCCTTACCATCACTGGATCTTGTCAGTTTTAAAGTACTTGCCCTCCTGAAATATGAGAAATGCTATGTTGTGTTAATGTGCATCCTTTGAGTGTTAGTGAAGTCTGGCATTTTTCCATAGGCTTATTTGGCCTTTTCTCTTCTTCTTTTGTGGTTTGGTTATTCACGTCGTTTGCCCTTTTTACTCTTACGTATTCATGTTTTTCTTACCAAACTGTAAAAGATCTTACATTGAAAATACGGAGGACAATGTAAATATTTCCTCATTCTGTCTTCTGGCTTTAGATGACAACATTGACATTTATCCCAGTAATTCATCTGGAATGTATTTTGATGTGTGGGTTGTGACAGCAGTTCCCACATTTTAATATGAAGTATAACCTAAAGCTTAAATATCTGCATTTTAAGAGTGCTCCAAGGAATTCTGATGGCTGTGGCCACACTCTGAAGAACACTGGTACAGAGTGAGAGGCTAACTTTTTTTGGTAATGGGTGAATTGCCCCAGCTTAGTTATTGAGTAACCCTTCCTTACCAATTGCTGTGAAATGCTGAATGATAAATTACATTCTTATATCCACTTGGGTCTATATCTTTTAGATTTTTGATATTCCCACAAACTAAAAACTTAATTTAGGGGAACTAGTATAAAACTAATAGCTCATATTTATTTACTTTTTTTGAGATAGAGTTATGAGTGGGGGAGGGGCAGAGAGAGAGAGAGAGAGAGAGAGAGAGAGAGAGAGAGACTGAATCCGAAACAGGCTCCAGGCTCTGAGCTGTAAGCACAAACCTGATGTGGGGCTCCAACTCGAGAACAGTGGGATCATGACCTGAGCTGAAGTTGGATGCTCAACTGACTAAGCCACCCAGATGCCCCTAGCTCATATTTAATGAACCATTGCTATGTAGCAGGCAGTGCCCTACTCTTGCCACATAATAACTCACAACAATGTTATGAGGCCAATTATTATTATTGATGAGAAAACTTGGGCCCAGAAGTATTTAGTAATTTGACCAGAATTACACATTCAGTAAGTAGTAAAGCTGACACTTGGATCAGAGTAATTTAACTGTAACATTGTTCCACCTCGTTTTCAAGAAGCATTGTCTCACATACCTCAAAAGTACCAAGTTCATGAACATGGTACACTTTTCCAGTGATTCATTTTTAATTACTCTAAATTCAATATATTTCTTACTCATCTCTAGGTATTTTATATGCTTAAATAACTAAAATAAGATCTTTTGTATTACATACTTTTCCAGCTAGCTATTGTTAATACTTGGGAAAGTTATAGCATATAAAGTATTTATGTAGCCTGGCCACCTAATTGAACTCTTATTAATGTTAATAATACTTCTATCAGTGCTCTTAAATTTTCTTAGAAGGTAATTTTACAATTTTAAAATAATGGTCACATTGTTTCTTCTTTTCAATAGCTATACCTCTTGTTTTCTAGTTCCATGACTTCTTCCATAGAGTGATATTAAATCTCAGGCGGGAGGGATCATTCTTACTATATTGCTGATTTTAATGGGAATGTCTTTTGTTTTCCTATTTTCTTTATTTTTTAATGTTTTTTTAATTTTTGAGACAGGGAGAAACAGAGCATGAATGGGGAAGGGTCAGAGAGAGAGGGAGACACAGAATCTGCAACAGGCTCCAGGCTCTGAGCTGTCAGCTCAGATGCAGGGCTCGAACTCACAGAGCACGAGATCATGACCTGAGCAAAGTCGGACACTTAACCGACTGAGTCACCCAGGCGTCCCTGTTTTCCTATTTTCTACAAAGGTGGATATTGGTTTAGACAAACATTCCTTATCCTGTTAAAGAAACATTCTTTGTACCGTAGCGTTTTTTTTTCATGTTTATTTATTTTTGAGAGAGAGAGACAGAACGGGAGCTGGGGGCAGAGAGGGGAGATAGAGAGAGGGAGACACAAAATCCAAAGCAGGCTCCAGGCTCTGAGCTGTCAGCATAAAGCCTGACATGGGGCTCGAACTCACGGACCGTGAAATCATGACCTGAGCTGAAGTCGGACACTTAGCTGACTGAGCCGCCTAGGTGCCCTCACAGAATTTTTAAATGTTAATTATTTCTGGGGCACCTGGGTGGCTCAGTCAGTTAAGTGCCAACTCTTGGTATCAGCTCAGGTCATGATCTTGCAGCCGTGAGATTGAGCCCTGCATAGTGTTCCATGCTGGGTGTGGAGAGTGCTTGGGATTCTCTCTCTCTCCCTCCCCCTCTCTCTCTCTGCCCCTCCCCCGCTCATGCTTTCTCTCTCTCTCTCAAAAATAAACACATATTTGAAAAATATTTTTTTTGAAAAACATTTTTGATGTGAATTATTTCTGATAAAATTTTTCTAAAATTTACTCACTTCTGTCTTCTTCAAACAAAAGATTCAGAACATAACCTTCCTCGAAGATTCAGAATCATTGCCTGCATATCCACTACTATAATGTGTGGGGGCACATAGAACTTTCTTGTCTCTGTATGAATACATTCCCGACACTAGATTTCTTGAAGTCAGGGCTCTGCTTTTTATGTTTCTTTTCTGTGCCATTAAGTTGTCATTTCTTGCTGAGGTCAAGGCATGTGTCTCTATTCCCCTTTACCCTAAGGTTTTGTAGATGTCTAAATTAGAAAACTCTACTTCTTAAAGTTATATACAAAATGAGAACAAGCTCTGAGAAAGCAGTGTCTTTATGAGTAAGAGTGAGTATTATCACAAAGAAACCTTGAGCCGTTTTGACAGTGATTAAACTTCTCCCTGTATTCAGTGGTTGTCAGCTCTGTTCTGGGGGAGAGAGGATTCCAGGTAGCTGAAGCATTTATTGCCCCCACAGGTAAGGAAGTAACTATAAGCATGCTTTAAGAACTTCAATTACAAAACAGGAGGAAAGCACACAGTAAAACAGAAAATTAAATTAATTTAAACACCTCATTCTAACAATCATTCAGGGGGCTTTCTATAAAGTTACTGGAAGATTTCATCCTCATCCATGATGAAAATTGTTATCAGTGGACTTCCCACTTTAAAAAGAGCATGAAGGAGGAATGATAAATAATCTACAGGGGCAAGTGAATCTTGTTATATTTATCTTCCACGCTTCCTGAAGTAATGACGCGGCATGAGGTTCTATGTATGCTAACAACTCTGGGGGTACATAATCCTGTAAGAGAACTGAACGTGCCCGTGAATGATTACAGTAAGAACGCATGTGTGAGGGTTGGGGCTGCAATTTTCAGGCTCAAGGAAACACACTCAGGAGAGTCAGAGAGGGGAAACGGGCACCCTTGTCACCTGCAGTGAGAAAAAAGACCACGGAACTAGGTCTGAGCCTGTGGGAATGGATGCCCGGGGTCGGTCACGCCCCTCTCCAGGGCTCTCCAGGCTAGAGCTGGCCCAGGCCCACCCTCGGTCCCAAACCTGGTTGTTTTCCTGGCACCTGGAAGACTCCACATATCCCTACTTGTATATTAGTCTTACTTTTGTTGCCAAATGGCCTACAAACATTTCCTTTAAGTAAGCACACATATTTTTAAACAACTGGATTTTTGCATTGAAAAAGTAATATATGCATGTGGCTAAAAAAATAAATAAATAAACAGTACAAGTAGTTATGCAGTTACAAGTGAGTCTCCCTTTTACCCTCAGTCCTCCAGATTCCCTTCTGAGGCACAACCACCAATTTTTAGTGTACCTTTCTAGAGATTTCTGCAAATGTATAAGCACACATGAGTAAGTACATGTATAAACACACATGTGTAAGCACACATCCCTTTTAAACAGATGATACCCAGACACCTTGTTCTGCACCTTGCTTTTTCTAATAATCTATCTTGGAAATGGGGTTAAGCCTTAACCCAATGGGCTCAGACTCCCTCCCATGATCCTTATAAGGAAAGATCATCTGTAAACCATGTGCAGGAATGGACAGGGGACTCACCACGTGTCCCTCTGCCAGGAACACGTTTCTGCGAATCTGCAGAGCAGATTCCTCATGCTCAGGTCTCAGCTTGAAGGTCACCCTCAGCCATGTGTCCTCTTAGGTCACCTTATCTATGAAATACCTGCTTCCCCCACCCAGGTATATTCTTCTCTCAGAATCCTGTATGTTTTCTTCATACATTTTACAGGGTATCCAGCTACTTTCTTTGCCATTTACTGGTTCACTATGTGTCTCTTCCCATGAAACAGCACGTCCATGAGTGCCAAGGCCATGACTGTCTCGATCACTGTTATTTTCCTGTGCCCACCACACACTGCCCATGACAGGTGCTCTGTGCATACTGGGTAAGAAAATAGGTGTCCTGACTCTACAAAGCCCCTTTATTTCCTGAGTGAGGGATAGATGAGGCAGTATGAGATCGTGGGGATAAGAATGAACCCCAATTTACTGATGGAAAAACAGGTTTGGGGAGAAAGCACAACTTGTCTGAAGCCACATAGTGAGTGGGTCAGTGGTGAATGGAGCCAAAATTACAACCCACACATTGTGGTTCAAGACCCATGCCTCTTCCACCTCTAGAAAATGCCAAGTTGTACTGATTGACTCTCAGCTTCCAAAATGCCAGTCCTCGTTTTCAAGTTGGACCCTAACTCTACAGATGTCCACAGATAAGGGCCCAAAACCCCTCACACTCCTTCCTCCAATTAGGATCTAAGGATGTGTCCCAGGCCACCCTAGGAAGCAGCTAGTTCCTCAAGGGACACAAACTGTCCTCTTCACATTTGACAGCTGTCAGAGATTTGGGGCACCAGAAAGAACCCAGTAATTTCTGCTCACACTTGCCTGGCCAGCCTGGGGGAAGGAGGACAGGAAACTGTCCACCTCCCACCGATCATTTCCATCGATCAGTTTTCTGCCTACCATGGAGCGACCCCCTCATGTACTGCACCTTTGGTCATCACAAGCCTGCATGCTTCGGCCCGTGCCCTGTAGCTGCACAGCCAAGGCCAGAGTGGGGAGAAGGGGCATGTGGCCCCACGTGGAAATCTGCTCTTCCTCAAATGGGCTGGGCTCTCTGGGAACCACCTCACGAGCTGGCCCATGTGCAGACGTTCCAGGCCAATTGCAGAATTCTCCTGCATGGTGAGAAAAGGGCCCTAGACACCAGCTGGCTCCCCTGTGACTTGAATCAAGCATTTGATCTTCATGTTCAGTCCCGGTCAGGCTCTGACCACCACCATTAGATGAACAACAGAACTTCGCTACTGAGGCAGACGTTAGTGTTCTGCTGACTTACATCCTCTATAAAGAGACCATAAGAGTTTCCAAACCAAAACAGCCCTAAAAATAAAAAGAGTACCCTTAATACTTATGCCAGGATTTCAGACAAGAACCAGGAATGTCCCAGGCAAACCTGGCATATTTCACCCTAACTATGGCAACAAGTCTGCTATTCCTAACGGCCCTGAACACATCTCTGAGCTTGGCCCATCTTCCAAAAGACTCCCTCAGCTGCACATCCTCCACTGCCTGGCATTTATAAAACTATTCCCAAGCATTTTCACATCCATATAACACTCTTGTGAACTATAAAAACAAGTATAATCTCCCTATTAAAAACAAAGAGATTTTTAAAAAGGGAGGGCGTGCCTGGGTGGCTCAGTTTGTGGGCATCTGACTTTGGCTCGGGTCATGATCTCAAGGTCCATGGTTTCAAACCCCGCATTGGACTCTGTACTGACTGCTCAGAGCCTGGAGCCTGCATCAGATTCTGTGTCTCCCCTCTCTGTTTGCCCCTCCCCCACTCGTACTCTGTCTCTCTGTCTCTCAAAAATAAATAAATGTTAATAAAATAAAAATTAATAAAGTTTAAAAAAAATAAACACAAAGATAAAGGCATGGTAAGGTAAGGAAATGGCCAAGGTCCCACAGAAGTTAGTGGCAGAAATGGGATGAGAACTCGACTCCCCCGACTGCAATCCAGTGAATAAACCAATTCCATGTACCTTCTCCACTGTCAGCCCGCTCTGATTTACATAATGACTAATGTAGAAAAGGGCCCTTTTTGAAGTCAGAAGATGAGCTTCCTCTAGGAACTAACAAGTCACTATTCAGTAAGAAACCCTGAGTTAAAGAAACTACTAATACAATTACCTAATACAATTTCCAGTGGGTTTAACTTAATTCATATAGAAACAGGAAAACATACACCCTTAAAGATGCTTGTATACTCCTCTCCCAAAGGTAATAACCAACATAATGTGTAACCTACACTTGTGTGGTCATAGCATGTTTCATTCTGTAGTGTGATGGGGGCGAGTCTTCCTCCTCAAGGTGAGAATCAGGCTATCTTCATCACTCTTCTGCTCCATCTCCTAACACATGGCCTGGCATGAGCAGGTGCTCCAAATCCATGAATGGGTGGATGATGGATGGAAGGATAGCTAGGTGCATGGATGACGGAGGGCCTATTCAGACAGGTACATGCATAGACACAAGTTGGTCTCCCTTTGATGGGGGATCAGCTATATTTATAGATCTATTTAGAACATGATTAAGTAGGCCACAATTAAGTTGAGACATCCATTTTTTCCCCAATGATAAGTCAAGCGCTATAGTACAAGAAAACAAGGGAAGGAAAGGCATTAGGGAATATCCTAACCCAAACCAGTGAATATGGCGAATGTTAAGAGCCTGAGCTTCTGAGAAGTAGCACCTGTGAAGGCAGCCAGAGGGCAGGAAAAGGAGAAGCAGACTAGCCGACTCGGTGGACACTTAGAGGTCCTGGGGTCTAGGCCAAGTGTGGAAGTGTCAAGGCAGGACACATGGGAGATCCCACTTCGGGGTGGGAAGCAGGAAACACTGGAGAACAGAAAAGAATTATGGGCTTCACCAGCAAGGAATTCTAATTCACTCTCTCACAAGCCACAGTGGTAATTTCATCCACTTTATTGTTCCTCTGAACTATAAAAGAAAAACCAAATACACATTAAAGGCAGCTTCTCCAGGCCTGGAAAATCTCTCCTTTATGGTTGGGGAAGTTTGTTCAGAGATCACAGAAACAAAGGCACCTCGGGGGTGATGCTATTTTTCCAAGGAACTTCCTTATCCATCTAGTGCTGAACATGCACTTCAGTTGAGTTTCACTCACCCTGGGAGAGAGCATGACCTGTGTACCAGGGAAGACAGGGGAACTCTGGGTGTTTGGGAGTCAAAAAGAGCTGGCTTCCAGCTCAGTGTCTGCCACTCATTAGACAGGGGACTCAGCCAAGCCACTTGCCTTCTCTCTCTGAGCCCCGGCTTCTTACCTGTTAAACCACCCTGATACTCAAAGAACCTGCCATGGAGCACAGGTGGCCACTGGTGACCTTGCAGTGCTCTGCACATGGACAGTGGTGTCATCTGTCTATTTAGAGGATTAAAAATCATATATGGGGGTTGCCTGTGTGGCTCAGTCAGTTAAGCGTCCAACTCTCAATTTCGGCTCAGGTCATGATCTCCTGGTTCATGAGTTCGAGCCCCACACTGGGCTCTGTGCTGATAGCATGGAGCCTGCTTGGGATTCTGTCTCCCTCTCTCTCTCTGCCCCTCCCCTGTTTGAACGCCCTCTGCCTGCCTCTCTCTCTCTCTCTCTCTCTCTCTCTCTCTCTCTCTGTGTCTCAAAATAAATAAAAATAAACTTAAAAAAAACCACATATGGTTTGTCTACAGATAAATGCTTCTCAAATATTTTAAATGGAAAATTGAAAAACAAAGTCAGATCCTAGCAAGTTATTGTCATTTCTAAAAGTCTCACATTAACCTTGAATTTAACTCAAATTAACACATTCCCCTGTTTTGTCAAGACAGACCTATAGCACAGACCACCACCCTTCTGAAAACGTGGACATTTTATGTGGAAGAAAAAGTAAGGCTGGTGGAGTGTGAACCAGTGTAAACAACCAGGTCTCTGTCCAGACACAGGCCTGGGCCTGACTTAATTGCATGTCAACACAATTCCAATCTAAAGGTTTTTGAGCCATTCTACCCTCACTCCAAGGCCAGATCTTTTTTCTCTACCCTAGGACTGAAATGTTCTCGTAGCTCCCTGCAGTGGCATTGCTTAAGAGAAAACCTAGTGCATTTTAGATACGCAATACATGTTTCTTGATAAATCTTCAATCTGAAAATAGTATGGTAATTCGTGAAATGCTGGCTTCAAACAGCCAACCTTTCTTTGACAACACCCTCCCAGACCAGGCGTCCATCTCCCAAAATTTGCATCTTCTGGGGCAACACAGATTTTTCTCTGCTCATTTCTGGCACTATGGAAAAATCAGCATTCCCAAGGAGCAGTCAAGACCATGCAGAATAAGAAAGAAAAAAAAAAGACCAGGCAGAATAGTCTCGCTCAGGCTGAGATTTCCCATTGGCACCAAACTTAGGACAATTTTCAAGTTCAAGTTCACTACCACTTTCAAAGATGTGTGTTTCAGGATGGTCAAAGCCCAAGCAAGGCAATCAGGCAATGGCAGTGAAGATGATGTTAAGTGCTCATATTTCCGGAAAGCAAGTACCCAAGGTAAACTCAACCAAGAGTATCCACTGTCTCCAGGGAAACCTGCAGCAGTTCTACAGGAGATGGGCCATTCAGGAAGATGAAACACTGGAAATTCTAGGCAGGCCCTGCCTGGTGTTTCTGGCTGGACGTGCTAGGCATGAAGAAGGCCACCAACCAGGCAATTGTCAAACCCTCCTAACAAGATGCTCACACTCAGATCTGGATACAAAGCCTCTGAGTGTTTCCAATCAAGGACCTCCAACCTTTCACAGGCACACACTCCTCATCATTTAAAACCCATTTTGCAATGGGAGCAGGGGCTGTGAGGGCAGGATCCTGGCATGAGAGAGCAGTCCTTGTTTTATATTTTTCAATAGGATTTGTTTTAATTATAAAGTAATTCGTGCTCATTGCACAAGATAGAGGCAATACAGAGTAAGAAGTACATAAAAACCATCCAAATTTCCATAACATAAAGATAACATTCCTGTGAATGCATATATATAATTAAACGCATAATGTACATAATTTGTGCATCCCACAGTTCTCACCTAAAATTACTTAAAAGCATTTTCCAATGGTGTTCACTGTTTATATTTCATGAACACCCCTGTAGCCTTTACTCTGAACCAGAAACTGTCCTAAGTGCTTTCACAAGCACTAATCCTCACAGCAGGCCTACAAAGTATTATTATTATCCCTATTCGTAGCCGGGGACACTGAGGGATCCCAGAGTACGCAGCAGCAAAGCCAGAGTTCACACCTGGCCATCTACCTGCATAGGCTGTGCCCTTGACCACCATGCTGGACAGCCTCGGCAGCCTTTGGAAATCTGACTTTTTAGGACTCCGTAATATTCCAATTTGGTCTCCTGTGATTAGAGCAGTGCCACGTTTAAGACCTCAAAGTCCCTTCCAGCCAAAGTCCCTTAGCTGAGTTGTTTTTTTCTCTTTTAATTTTTAAAAATATTTTTAAAGTTTATGTTTGAGAGAGACAGATTGTGAGCTGAGGAGGGGCAGAGAGATGGATACAGAATCTGAAGCAGGCTCCAGACTCTGAGCTGTCAGCACAGAGCCCAACGCAGGGATCGAATTCATGAAGCACGAGATCATGACCTGAGCCGAAGTCAAACGCTCAACTGACTGAGCCACCCAGGCGCCCCCGAGTTTTTTGATTATAGGAAAAGGATCCTGAATATCAGTTGCCTTAACTGTTGACTACGAGGTACCCCCTGGGACAAGCTATTTATAGCAAACTGGGGAAAACACTGCCAAAGAAACACTCATTGTAAGAGCTTTAGCTGTTTGACCCTGGCTCTCAAGCCCCAGTATCCCAGGGAACGGAGAAGTTGTTCCACTTCCTCAAGCTCCAGGAGGCTGCCTGATTTTTGCCTGAGCTTCACTTTATATCGCTAACATGGGGCACCTTCACCTGCCTGACAGGATCTTGATGAGACTTAAGGAGACAGCTAGATAAACCTGAAGTATCTGGCCCAACCTGGCCCAGGGCTGGGTGAAGTACAGGCTGTTTTTGTTTTTAGCTTCCCTGTTGATTCAGGTCGATACCCACTTGTGCCTTATCCACTGGGATGGGAAGGACAGACTCTGGAGTCAGACAAGCTAGGACTGACTCCCAGCCCTGCCATTTCCTAGCTGTGGGTCTTTGGGCAAGTTTCATATCCTCTCCGAACCTTGTTTCCTCATCTGTGTAACAGGCATAATAATGGAACCCACCCACACAGGTTACAGTGAAGATTAGACAACACAACGCGTGTCAAAGACCTTAGCGTCTAGCAGGCACTCAATAGGTCATAGCTCTTCGTAGCACTTCTTTGCTAATTTTCCACTCTCTGCTTTCCCCTGTACTCATTTCATTCGTTTCTCCATTGAGATGGAGCCCAGGAAGGGGGCAGGGGACCCGCCAAACAGGCCTGAGTCTGTGACATAAAAACCTCAAGCAACCAGTGTCAAGGGTAGGTTAGAAACCTGGTCACTCTCCACGTCCCTTTTCCACTGCACGGCTCAGGGGACCTGACTCCCGTGCCCAGTCATGGTCATCGGCCATCATTAGAGAGTACTACTGGGACTGTGAAAGCCTCTTCTAGCATCCCAGAACCATTAGCATGTTATTTCTAAAGGAATCACCTTCTTAAAAAGAAAGCAATGATGAGGAGCTTGGCCCTGCCCCTGGGGCTGGAATGCCTGTTTCTGAAGCCCAGGTTGTTGGTTCCTAAGTGAGGTATGCAGGAAACTGTCTGTCAACACCCAAGCCTGCCAGTTTCCAGTGATAAGGCTCCCTAGGACTCTGAGCTGGCGTGTTCCCCAAAGACAGCCCGCTAGCTCCAGGGAGGGGCAATCTGGAGGCAGGGCCAGGCGTGCTGGGAGGCAGGCCCGCTTCTCCAGTATTTCCACTTGGCCCTGGGGCCGAAAGGGAGGAATGTATGGGACACTCCTCAAAGCCAGCATGGTAATTGCAAAAGGCATTAAGTTAATTAGGCTAATCATCTGCCTGAAGTCATTCACCTTCAACCCCCAAAAAGCCTCTTCAGAAGAAAATCCCATAGCAGCTGTGGGGCTGGAGGGTGCAGGCGGAGGCTTAGGGCACTGGTATCTGGAATTCTTACGAAGACTCCAGCATGGTCTCAGTCAGGAGTCCTGGGGGATAGAACTAACCAACTAAGTCTATACCCAAGAAGGGCAAAAAGGGGGACTTTTCGGCCTTAGTCCCAAGCGGGATCTGAGCCCAGACTAGAGGCCGGGGGTCTTTTCCCGTTTCGCTCTGAGCCTATTTGACTTGGTCAGTGGAAGTATGACCCAGGAAACTACCGTGCCCATGCACGTTCCCATAGGCCCTGCAGGTAGAGTATCTCTAGCTGAGTATCCCCACAGCAGTGGCCTCCTGTCTGCCAGGGTGTATTATGTGTAACCAACCGAGAGACGGAAAGACTTATCCGAGTGGAATGGGTAAGTCAGAAAACTTCATGCGAGGCTCCAAAGCCCAGCTGAGAATGAGCAATCCTTTGCAACAAGGAAAAAAAAACAAACAATCTACTTAGCAGCTAAAACTGAATCCTAAACCCCACACTCAAAAGTCTCAGGGCATAGAGATGCCAGCGGCCAAACCCTTGTGCATAAATGCCTTCCTGGAACCGGGGCATGAGGAGGGAAATCTGGAAACTGGGTCCAACTCCAGGTCTGCATAAGCCCACGCACCTGGTAAAAATCTCACCGAATCAAAGCACACTCATCCAGAATTCAGGATCGCTGGGATACAGAGTACCTGGTTCCTTCCTGGGTCATGGTTTACGGAAGGCACACAGTGAACACAATTGTGGGGGAAATGCTTAGCCCCACCGAGTCTTCCTGATCGTCTTAGTTGCACATATTAGCACACAAGGAGCTAGACATAAATAATCCTGTTTTGCCCATCAGAGATGATTCTTGACATTAGAGGCTCACTTTGTTGGCAGTAGGCCCTAGCTTTGTATACACTCTCTATAAAAAGGAAGAGACAGGCAGTTTATGGAGCGGTGCCTGCCATGTGCTGGAGAGGAGCACTAATCCTCTGCTCTCTGCCAAGTGGCAGGCACAGAGCAAGGTGATTGACACTGAAGTCACTCCTCACAGTAAACCCAGGGGGTAGACGCTGTTAACCCAGATTTACGAAAAGAAGAAACCAAGGCTCAAGAAACATTACATAACTGCCCAGGGTCACTGAGCAAGTGAGCACGCTGCTGGTTTCAAACTCAGGTCAAAGCCTGCGCACACAAGACGGCATTCCCAGGAATTCAATAGTAGAGCTTCCTTTGGCCCATCGGGGCATTCACTGTGGCAGCTGTGTGCAGATAGGATAGGAGAGTGCAGAAGCCAGGGCAAGTCCAGCTGGGCGGCCCACTGTCCCCCCGGTCCAGCAGGAGATGGCCAGGGCCCAACTGAGGCAGCAAAGGGGTGGGAGCCCACTGGAGGGAGCTGTGAGGAAGCAAAGAACTTGGGGGGAAAGACTGTATAACCCCTAGGTTCAGCTCAAGGAGGGGAGAAGAACCACACTTTCTCCCAAGAGTGTTAAAGACAAACACTTTAAGCACACATGACCGGCTCAAGGATAAAAGAACATTTCCCTGGAAGGTTCCCAGGCATCCCTCGGAAGGTGGAAATTGAGGGAAAAGCCAGACTCCCCAGGCATGGCAGCAGGGGATGCCTGTGGCAGGAGGCAGCCCTCAGTGGTGACAGACTCTCAACGTGCACATAAAACACTATGCAGAGTTCTTATGTGGCCCCCACCAGACCCCCACAAGGACAGTTAGCAGCCAGAGGTTGTGATGAGAGATGGAGACCTGAGCATCCAAAGCTGTAAATGACTCATCCACTCCAGGATGGATGGCCCCGGCTGCGGCTCAGAACCTCCCCAGGTCACTCCCTCACCCTGTGTCAGCCCTCTGCTCTCCTATGTCTTCTTCCATGGTTGGTTTTTGACTTCCCTCTTCTGTGACCAACTCTGTGAAGCCAGGGAAGGGGTAATTTGTTCATTCATCCAGTCAGCCAGCCAGTCAACAGAGACCTGAGTGCCCACCATGTGCCAGGCACTGTGTTTGGTGCTGGGATAGGACAGTAAACACAACAGTCCCTACCGGGGAAGACATTCCAGGCAAGGATAACAAGGAACACAGAAGTAAAGGTTACAAAGGGGCAGGAGCGAGTGGAAGGTTTATTCAGGGAGATAGCATATGGGCACGACTTTGTGCAAGTACCAGT
The DNA here is from genome assembly GCF_007474595.2 of Lynx canadensis. Classification (NCBI taxonomy): domain Eukaryota; kingdom Metazoa; phylum Chordata; class Mammalia; order Carnivora; family Felidae; genus Lynx; species Lynx canadensis. The sequence continues at coordinate 112,295,336 of NC_044303.2, read as the reverse complement.
CTGGGAAGAAGAGAAGAGGTGTTCCCTCCTGGCCCAGCCACTCCATCTGGGGAGGGGGTACAGCTGGGTGCCAGGTATACCTCCTCAGAGGACCCCAGCACCACTGTCCCTGAACTGAAGATCCCCAAATCCACAGACAGACACCCTCAGGGCTTTGATCCCGGGCAGCAGAGAAGGCAAGAATGGTGTCCTAGGCCACATGAAGAAAGAGGCTACATTAGTCATCTACTCCCCAAGCTGTTCCACTTGGAATGTCCTGGCCATCACCAACTAGGCACCAGAGCATAAAGGCCCTGGAAGTGCCTCATTTACCTTATTATTTTGACCTACTTTTAATCAATCAAAGACCGCACCCCAGGACACAGTTCCTAGCATGAGAAGCTCTAATGAAGCCAGCAGACGTATCCCTGACAACTGTAATACACCAGAAGTGCTGAGTGATATATTGAGCCCCGAGGGGGTTGGCCAAGGGAGAAGGGCGTAGGCAGAAATACAAACGGATTCTTTCTTAGATATGTTATGGCACGGACAGACAGGAATAGACGCCTCTTCCCAAGGTCACTGCCATGTACTGACTTCCCCAAAGTTTCCCAGAGAGGCAGCCCTGTCCAGGGCAAGCCGCTGAGTGCTGGTGGCCAGGAAGGAGGGTGTGCCTGCTGACTTCTAACTCCTTACATAGAGTTAGCCCAAAAGTGGCATCAAGGAACATCTTCCGGATAAAATTAACAAGGGAGTGAATGCCAGATGGAAGGAAAAACAAACACCTTTTTGGGCTGGTCTGTGGTCCCTACAGCTAGAGTGGGAAGGGTACCACCAATACCAGCAATATTGGCTGTGTCCTCCCAGCCTCAGTCTCCCCAGCACCCCATCCTGCCTCCAGCTGTTCTGGACCTTCATGGGTTGTAAATGGCAAGGGTACCTGCAGATCTGGGCACAGCACCATAGCAGCACGCCTGTGCCTGGTGAAGAAGAAAGGGGAGCCGTAAGCAGCTTGATTGCAGCAAACCTCCAAAGGGTCCCCACCAGATTCTGGTGGGAAGGGGGCACCCCCTAAGAGCCACCAGGTCTAGGAATCCAACTCAGTCGCACAGTCCAGGAGGGATGAGAGCAGCCATATAACCAGATAGTGCTCCCCAAAATGAAAAGTAAGCATGATCGTCCAGGTGGGAGCCCTCCTAGCCATCCCTATGCAGGAAGGATCCTTCCCAAGTTCACAGTCCCTTTGGAATCATGGTTCTAGGAGCTAGATTAATAGTAATGGTTATAACAACCCTCCCACGTCTTCTCCCTCTCTCTGCCCTAGGCCTCATCTACAGCCAGCTTTCCCTTGAGGGTTCTTCTCCCCACAGCCCACTTGCACGGAGGCTACTCCTTCCTTCTGCATTGGCCGGTGGCCCCAAGTCATCTTCACTGCCCAGAGCTGCTTCCAGCACACATTCTGCTGCCCACACCTGAAGCTCCTGTCCCTCTGAGGCTTCTGTGGTCTGGTCCCCCTCTCCTCGCAGTGGTCATCTATCGCCCGCTTCCTTCACACCCCCTCACTCACCGCGGAGCTGTGAGCGGGCCCACTGTGCTCCCCCAGGCCACCCCGAGGTCACCTCGGCCTGTGGGGAGGCCGTCAGTCCTTGACTTCCTTGTCACTGGCGGCCCTCGCCCACACTCCGGTCCAGCAACCCACACGAAGAGCCACACCCTGCACCCTGTCATCCCCCAGACTCTCTCCATCTTCCAGATCACCAGCTCCATACCCCACCTACTGACCATAGGCCTCCAGCCCCCTAGCCCTCAGGGTCCTACACCTTCCTGAAGAGCACTGACCTTGGAGCCACCCCTGCCTTGGCCTCTGCCGCAGAGCCCCATGACGAGGCCCCGTGGTCTCACGTGAGGTGCCTCTGGTCCTCCGACGGTCCTCTGTGGCAACACTCCACACAGCAGCTTTTGTTGCTCTCCTCTCAGACGCCCTCATGCCACCACCGCCCCCTTCCTGCCAGCTGCAGACCTACCTCGGCTTCGTGGAAAAAGTATCCTACTTTTCATTTAGCAGTTACTGATTCACCATCCCAAATATGTGTGACTTACTGTCCTAGGCACTGAGGATACAGACAAAAATCCCTACCCTCTTGCAGCTTACAGCCAACTGGAGGGAGCCAAACAATTAAAAAGATAAAGTAAGTAGTACATGCTAAGTGCTAAGGGAAAGTGCTAGGACTGACAACAGAAACTCACAGACAGGTGCACCCTTCACGCCTGCCTGCCACCAGGAAAGGCACCTCATGGTGCCATGACCTCCTCGGGGCCTCCAGCCCCCAAATTTCTGTGGCCCTCCCTAGCCCAAGGTTAGTTCCACTCCTGGCCTCTGGGTCCCTCTCTCCCCACTTCCTGGGGTGGGGGGAGTCTCTCCCATCAGCTCCGCCTCTGGCCAGTCTCCCAATTCTCCGCCTCCCTCTGCCTCCTTCCCCCACACATGCTTGGGTCCTGCTCAGTCATCAGGAAACCAAAGAGTTGTTTAACTCTCCTTCTACCCATTTCTCCACCTTCCCCCAACCTGGTGCCCTCTCTCCTCCCACCAAAGCGAGGTTACCTCAGAGAGTTGCTTACAATCCTCCCTGCCCTCTTCCACTCCAACCACTGCAGTCTGGTTCTGTCCCCTGCCAGCTCCCTGGAACTGCTCTCGCCAAGGTCACGGTCAGCTCCCTGTGGCCACCTCGGACCTCATCCTTCTGACCTCCCAGCAGTGTTTGCCCTCGAACATCCAGCTCCACTGCAGGGGCACCATCATGAGAGAGCTGGTGCAGCACTGAGTTCACACTCTGGAACCATGCCGTGCTGAGCTGGCAGTCCTACCTCTGCCGTTTACTGTCACTTTGACATCTCTGCCTCAGACTGGGGGGGGGGGGCGGGGGGGGGACACCAGCACTGCCTCCCCGGGTTACCGTTTGGTTGAAAGCTTGTATGGGGCGTCCAGTGCTTCCTGGCACCGTAGTGACAGTGACCATCGCCGTAATCACAAGACCACCAAACTCTGGGCACACACTGGGTGCTCCACATTGAAGAAGCTGAGAAAAAACTGGAAGGGAGACTTGTCTGTGAGGTCTGCATGTCAAAGGAGCAGCTCTTTCATTAATAACTCAGGGAAACTGGAACACTGCTGACAAGAGAGCCATTGAGAAAATGCCAGGCCAGGAGCTAGAAGTGTTCAGAGAGGGTGGAAGGGTGGGGAGTGGGAGTCCCCCACTGAGAAGGACCAGCTCTGCCCAGGCTCTGCCAAGTCCCCTCCTCCACATGCCTTCCCTGCTCACCCATCTACGGTGGGCCCTGTGGCACCTTCCAGTTCTTGCCTTTGGCACTGACCTTGCCTCTTTTCCTCTTATTGCCACTTGGACTTGTCCTCCCCGACTCCTGGGTTGTACGTCCCCAGAGGACAGACTTTGACATTACCCAGAGAGGTACACCATCTGCAGCACTACCAGAGCCTGGCGCCCAGGGAGAGTGGTGCCCGAGGCCACTGCCGAACTGGTGAAGGGACAACTGGAGAAGAAGGCCAGATGGAGCAAAGGTCAGGGAAGAGGTTTCTTAACTGACTGGCTGAGTCAGCGAGAGACTGGGGGCGATGAGGATGGTGAGGATGAGTAAGTTCTGGTCTCACAACTAACGAGCCCTCTTCTGTGGTGAGGGAGCCAAAATATTTGATGTTAAAGGGGCCCAGGAGCTCTGCAGGGGGTGGGAGGGGGGAACTTGCCCAGAAGGGCAGGGAGGATGTCACCAGGAGGCAGCGTTGAGAGAGTCCTGAGAGCTGACCCAGAGATCCCAGGAGCAGAGGCAGGGAAGGCATTCCAGCAGAGGGAACAAAGAATACAGAAGCTCGGAGAAGTGAGAGAACATGGTGTGTCTGGGCAAAACCACAGGGGCTGGGGGGCTGAGCTCAGTGTGGCAGGGGAAGATGAGGCCAGGAGGCCATTAGACTAGATGCCCTGGGGCCAGACCTCAGCACAGCCACCTGGAGGCCAGGGAGCCACTCAGGAGCTCAAAGCAGGCGAGAGAGTGGCAAGCTTTGTGTTTAAGAAAGCTGTGCAGGCTGTCAGGTAGACGATGGGTTCGGAAGGAAGCTTGGAATCCAGGAGGCCAGAGGGAAGGCAGTCACACTGTCCAGCGCAGAGACTGTGATAAAGGCTCAATGAAGGACTGTGGCAATGGAGGAAGGGACAGATATGTCAATGGAGGTGATTTACAAGGCTTGGTGGCTGGTTGGGGTGAGCAGGTCGGTTAGTGAGGGAGAAGAGTAAGTCAGAGTGGTCCAAGCTCCTGGCACAGACACTATGGCGGAGGGTGACATGATGACACCATTAAATGAGATGCTGCATCTCGGAAAACCACTCTGCAAGGGAGGCCCCCCAAGGAGAAAGGTGAACCTTAAGACTCTTCACTAGGGGCCCCTCAAATTAGTGAGTCCTCAAGCCAGACTTCCTGCGAAGGCAAGGAAAATAATGATAATGATAGCAACAGTAATAACAATAATAATGCCAAATATTTTGAGCACTTGTATTAATAAGCACTTGGCTGGATTCTGTGGATTGGTTCTCCCAGCTTCCATTCCATTCTCCTTCTAGCTGGGTGGGGGTGGGGTGGGGGGGAAGCTAAACACATTTCCCAGACTCCTGCAGCTAGGATCGAGGATGTGAGCTAGGTTCCACCAGTTGGATCCACTCACAGGAGGTTTGGAAAGCAGAAGGAAGGCGGAAGTCATCCCCCCATCTCCTCGGGCTATTTCCAGTGGCAAGAAGTCCTGGAGATGTGGAGCTTCTGGGAGGCTGGTTCCAGGGTTCCTACCGCTACTTCCAGGAGCAGCGGTAGTGATTCCTTCATCCTGGCCTCCTGCTTCCTGGATCCCAGCTGCAAGGATGAATCCTGAGCTCTGAACTCCGTTGTCAGAGGGGGAAGAGAGGCAGGCAACCCCACCCTGGAGGGTCAGTTCTGAACTGATCTGGGAATCCTTCCAGAGGCCCGTCAGTGACCTGCTCCCCCAGCCCTCCCAACAGTGTTGTAGGACCTCATTCCCTATATTAAATCTCCTCTTGCTCAAAGTCGGTCCGCTGTGTTGCACCAGGCACTGTGCTGGGGCTTTTATAGGCATCATCCTCTCACAACAGACTTACTCTTTTTGCAAAGAAGAACCGAGTTATAGAGAAGCTAAGTAATTCACAGTAGGTCACACAACTAGTAAAAAGCAGAGCCAGACTTCAGCCCACTGTCAAGGACCCCAATCCCTACACTACCTACACTGATGGGGAGCAGACTGTTACACTACCTCCGAGAAGCAGCCCTGTGGGCATGTCTTTTCCGAGCCTCCACTAGGCGCAGGGGGGCGGGGCGGAGGGCAGAAAGAGAGGGAAGGGGAAAACCTCTCACTGGATGGGCACTCTTTCAAAATGACGGTGGGATAAATACGGGAGGACACTCTGGTGGGTCAACCTTATTAAAAGTGGGACATAAAGTTCTGCTCGCTTGGTAGGTGACACCGATGAGAAAAACTCCCCCTGCCCTTCTTAGAAAATGAGGCAGGTCAGCACATGGAGGTTATGGGCAACTGGGAGCTGAGAACCACTCACCCCTCATCCACTTCACAACTGAGCATGTTAAATCATCTCATTCCCCACACCTGTAAAGTCTAGCCTGGGTCAAAGAAGAGGCTACTTGGATGGTGAAGTGAGGCAAGGAGAGTCAAGATATTTGACTTTGAGGGCTACAGAGGCTGACTCCTTGGGCTGAAACTAAGGCTCCTCACACGTGCCCCCTCTGGATGAGGACAGAGGGACAAAGCTTTGCAGATGAGTCCTTGCTAATCCTTTTCCTCCCCCCAGAGATTTTTCCCTTGGCTGCATAGCCCATGAGTGAAGTCATGTGCCTCTGTGCATAAGGTTCAGCAACTATAATTTACAGGGAGTTAATTACCTTCATACTTTGATCTGGTGGAATTTCATCTCTATGGTTACCGGATGACTATAAACAGTTATCACTTGTCTCTTTCACATAAAATATTCTTGGAAAACACCCCTAGGGCTCCAATCATGGAAATCAAATACACAGAATGTTCAGAGAACCTTTTAAGATTTTTCTATATAAAATGTCTCTACACACAAAAATAGATAAAACTGAGTAACCATATGGCTATAAATAATAATTGGAAGTTTGCTACAGTTTGTTTTTTCAGCCCTAACTTACAATGAGCACATCAGGTCTCCTAAGAGTGGCAGGCCTGGTGAGGGTAAGGGCCTGACTGACAGGTGGGGGGTGCCAAGAAAACAACGTCCAGCACCTGATGACGGTAAATTCTAGGAGTACCAGAGTTGGGGGTGACTGATGCTCAGAGGGACCGTGCAGGTAAGTGATCATTTAGTCCTTTTGCGTACTGATTATGCCTGCCTGGGGCCTTATGCTGAAACCTGTGTAAATAGACGCAACTGTGGTGAATGAATGAATGGATGAATGATTGATGAAAGCTAACATTTATGCAGAGTTTACTATGTGCCAGTCACTATGTCACGCACTTTATCAGTGATTCATGTAATCTTCACAATATCAGTATGAGGTAGATATCATGGTCATTATGCCAAGTTTACAGATGAGGAAACAGAGGCTCAGAGAGGTCACCTAGCTAAAAACAGGTAGAGCCAGGATTTATACCCAAGCCCATCTCAGTCCAAAGCCCCTGCTCTCTCGACTCCCTCTTCTGCTGCCACCATACCACAGGCCCACAGGCCCCGTGGATGTCATGACTGCCCAACAAAACTCTGACATTTTCAAGGTGAGGGACATGACAGCTTTTCTAACTTGCCATGAGGGAGCTCCATAGATGGGTAACCCTGATGGGAAGATGCTTCTGACCACCAGAAGCATTCAACCCTTGGAATCCCTGGTCAACAGTATCTACCTATTGACATCTCTTTGTCTCTGGCCAATGGTATATGCCCACTGTTAGCCCTATGTCTCTGGTCAATTGTGTTCTTTCACTGGTAGCTCTATGTTCCTGGTCAGCAGTGTCTGTCCAGTGGGAGTCTTCCCATCCAGTGTAGAACCCTCAGCAGCTCTGAACGCCAGGAGGCTGAGCAAGGTTACGATGTCACACAACTCCAGGTGGCATACAATGGGAACAGTGCCCAGGAGACTTCAGCAACACCCATCCCGGCCCATACAATCTTGTCTCCAAATGGGACAGGTGACAGGGACTACACAGGGTGGAGCTGGGTGAGGGAATGAGAGGACTCACCAGAATGGCACTGTCTAAAGATGGAGGACTCCAGGTGTCTCCCCAGGGACCATTTGGAAGTGGGGTCTGAGTCACTGCAGAGATGATCCGACTTCAGAGGCATGGAGATCCCATCTCCAAGACCCAAAATCTGGGTATAAGGTCTGACCAATATTTAAAACAGGGACAAAATATTTGGAGTGAGGACTATCTCTCAAAGCCCCGGTTGTCATGATCCCACAGAAATGGGCCACTGCAATAATTTTAGCTCATCAAAGATGCCGTCCTCCACCTGCCTCTTGGAAGAAACCCTTGGAACTTCATCTATGGTGCCGGAAATTGCAGATGCTGCTTAATCAAGTGCAAATGCTTCCCTAGATCCATCAAATCCCCTTTAATTTTCTGCTCTGGATGGGATCTGCCAGAGATTAGAAATAGTATTATTTGTAATATGTACCTGCTGAGTGTTGACCTGAGGTTAGCACACATAGGTTGTCACAGAGGTTGACACTCGGTCACAGAATAGACAGCCAGCTGATGTTCCACTGCAGGAACAAAGCAATCAGGCCCATCGGTCAAGCAGCCTGTTGCTAAGGGCCTGCTGTGTGCTTGAGCCTCTGGATCCAAGATGGAGAAGCCCTGGCTTCTGCCTGGGGCATACGGAGGACACTGAGGACTACACCAGCTGTGAGCAGAAAAGGAGGGAACTGGCGGATGAGAGAAGAGGAGGAAGAAGGAGGAAACAGCAGAGCTGATGAAACGGCTCCTTCTGGGCAACCTGGAGAGCCTAGATGGCAGCACTCCGAGCCCTTGGACCTGTGCCCCTGGGCACTCCCCTGGGGTCCTGCTGGGTTCCGGCTCACCGCTAGAGCTCCAGGACCCTGGGCAATGACCAGGTGATGGGCATTTCTGTCAGGAGTAGGATGTTTACACGACTCTTCCTCCCTCCCTGTCCCCCACTGTGCTCTCTCAGAGAGTTCTGCTGTAGGTACTGGTGCCTCTGGTGCCTTCAGAGTGTCTAGAAGCCCCTAACATCTGCCCTCCACTCTCTAGCATCTGTATGGGAACCAGCTCTTCTCCAAACTCCCAGTGCCTTCATTCTACCTTCCCAGGGCCATGGCTAGACCATTTCAGGGCACATGTGTATTCTCTGTCTCTCTCTGTCTCTCTCTCTGTCTCTCTCTCTGTCTCTCTCTCTGTCTCTCTCTCTCTCTCTCACACACACACACAGACATGCGCACACATGCTCACAACACACCCCCTCACACACAGATGCTCACACTCATACAACAACCCACATACACTTGCACACTCACTCTCACCCACTCAGAGACCTTCACACTGTACACACTCACAACCCACATACACTTACACTTGTCCATGCTCACACACTCAAAGCACACCCACATCTACTCACACATGCTCCTTTGCACACACTCACACACACACTAACACTCTCACTCCCTCCCTCACTCCCAGCGTGACTTCTTGCTCCTCTCGCAGCACACCACACCCTGCAGCTTTCCTCTCCACGGCCCATCCATTTCCCATGTCTGTTTCTTCCCACATCCCGTGCCCTCAGGCCCCGCCAGCTGAGCCCCTGACATGCCCCTGTCTATGATGGTCTGCATTCAGCAGTGGACACTGTGACAGATCCATTCTGGAGCCACCGTGCCTCAGCATGTGTTTGATGAGCACTTACTACCTGCCAAAGGTGTGAACAACTAACAGCGGACCTTCAGGGACAGGACAAAGTCAAACGTGTTCAGGAGTGAAAGAACATTCCTGGAACCACAGACAGTGTCTGTTCCTGGTCAGCTGGGCTTAGTCACACAGCCCTTATTGAGAACACACCACAGATCTGAACAGCTGGGCCTCAGTTTCGGCTCTAACACGTGCCAGCCCTACATGGTTTCCAAGCACCCTACATAGTCTAAGTGTCTGGTCCCAGGGGATTCCCCTGGCCCTGAAAAGGAGGGTTGGGTTGGCAGTGGGGGAGGGGGTCTTAGTTTAGGTTTTCCCCTCCCAGAGCCTGCCATGGGGACATGGGTATGAGTGGCTTCTTTAGAAGGAATCCCAGGACGCAAGAGTAAGGGAGGAGTGAGACTGGAGGAGAAAGATGACTATAAAGTGTGTTATCAAGGTCACAGATGTAGGCAGTAGGGGCTCCATCGTGCTGAGGTCTCTGAAAACGTGGACAGCGCCCCCCAGACACACACTTCTGACTGGCAGAGCCAAGCATTAGTCCACCCATTCCCACTCCCCATTGGGTGGCATTTGCCCCCAGACGGGTTAACTGGCCACCCACTCTTCCAGGTTTCCAGGATGTCCTGGCATAATGGCAACAGGAGCTCCTACAGGCCTGGAGAAGGCTCTGGGGGAGAAAGCAACAGGACACAGGGAGCACTTGAGGTGGCCTGAGGCAGGGACAGGTGAGTTGGAACCGCCCAACACAGCTGCCACCAAAATCAGAGAAAGGCCAAGGGAGGCGGCTGTGACAGGCAAGCGTGGGCCATAGTCACCCTCCATCCCACAGAAGAACCACCCCAAGAACACTGACATGCCAGGCAGCATACTAGGCAGTAGGCAAACATCTGGGCATAAGTCCTTTCTCTGCTCTGGGCCTCAGTTTCTCCATCTCCCAAAGGGGGATCAGAATGCCCACCCTGCAGGGGGCACAAAAATGGCTGCAGGGCAGGGTATGACAGCGTATGTAATGCTTGGCACTTCCATCATCACCAGGGGAGGCCATGCCTTTGCCCAGAGAAGTGCAGTCTCATAGCAAAATCACAGGTACCTGACAGGCAGGGGACAACTTGGGAGACAAGGCAGTCATCACCTACACATCCCGGAGGCTCCTGCCAGAGCAGCAGGTGGTGCTGGGGGCCAGTGCACAGGCCTCGGAGTCGAGACATGAGCTCAGAGTCCACGTCTGCCCCCAAGCTGGGCGACTCCAGAAAGGTCGTCTATTCTCTCTGCCAATGGGGCTGCCCATTGGGCTTGGCTGACAGTGCGAAGGGACAGTATCTGTGAAGAACCAGTACACGAGGCCCAGCACACAGCAGGCCTGCAGCAAATGCCCTCTGCGGCTGCCCCCACCTGAGGCCCAGAGAACGTCTGAATCTGCGGTGCTCCCACAAAGCCAGGCTATTGTCTTTCTGGCAAAGCCTCCCACCCGCCTTCACAGGATGGAACACTGTGGGCCTCAGTGCAGGTGTTGGGGTGGGGGTGGGGTGGGCCGGCAGCAGCCCTGGAAATGCTCAAGCTTTACAGTCCCCCGGCAGGGGCTGTGTTCCCCTCCACTAGCTCAGGCCCTGGGCCCTCTGAGAAGCCCTGAGCTTAAGGGAACCAGGTGCCTTCATTAAAAAAAAAAAAATCTACAAATAAAGGGTGACTTTGAGAGGGGAGTGTGGTGCATTCTTGGGGGCTCCAAGCAGTTTTACAGACCCAGACACAGAGCAAAGGCATTCATGGATCACAGAACAGTTCCCAGGCCCAAAAGGCTGGCCAGAGCCCAGGCTGTAGGTAGGGATGGAGTGGGACAGGCCCCTCCTCCAGCTCTTCACCCCTCTCCAGTGGCAGAATCCCAGGCTGGCCCTACTGCAGGTGGGTGGGAGGAGGGGAAGGTGAGCGGTCCAGCCCAAGGAAAGTCAGGTTCGTGAAGCTCTTCCATGTTAGGGGCCTTGTATCCCAGGGACAGCCTTTCCTTAAAAGCAGTTTGTCTTGCTATGGGTATGGAACGGGTACGTGCAAGCCCTGGGTGAGAACACCCCAAATCCCTCCTCTCCAGGCATTCCCAGAAAGGCAGTCCCTCTCAGCTCTCACTAAACAAATTTGGGAATATACAGAGTCAGGAAAACCAAGAGACTGGACTGCAAATCCATCTATAAAATCTTTCTTTTTGCAACACCCAAGACATCCAAAATTCAAAATACATGAGAGCATGTCAAACCACCATATACCAAAACATAACCACCAAATGGGCAGCCTTGGCAAGAACCAAATGCCCATAAATGTCATTAGGGATGAACTGAAACCAAATTTTGATAACTGATATTTCAGTATCTTGGTCCTTCAGCATATTGACTTTTGGAGGATTGACCTACGGCAACTAATGGACCGAGTCCAGTGTCTGGAAGAGGGAAGAGGTCATCCTAGAGCCCTGTCATTAATCCCTGTCCTGCTGCATGGTCTTTATCACACCAGTGGTCTGCCAGGAACCTGAGCACGGTAACACAAGCTCATTTTTCTTGGCCCTATAAGAGCGTGTGGTTGAGTGAAATGGGAGAGCCGGCCCCAAGGGATCTCTGACCCACAGCAGGTATGAACTAGAGAAACGTTTGGAGAACCCAAACTTAAACCACTAAGGTGGAAACTGTTCATATTTCAGAAAGTCTGTATTTTACCCCAGGGTCGTTTTAAGCCTCCCTAGGCCTTTTTTTTTTTTTTTAAATAATGTTTGTTTATTTTTGAGAGAGAGAGAGAGAGAGAGAGAGAGAGAGAGAGAGAGAGAGAGAGTGTGCAACCGGGGGAGGGGCAGAGATAGAGGGAGACACAGAATCACAAGCAGGCTCCAGGCTCTGAGCTGTCAGCATAGAGCCCAATGCGGGGCTTGAACTCAGGAACCATGAGATCATGACCTGGGCCAAAATCGGACGCTTAACCCAAGGAGTCACCCAGGCGCCCCTCCCTAGGCCATTTAAAGTGGGGATTAATGGAGCAAAGAGGGGAAGTCATAAAGTAACGTGGACCAAAGGAAGACAAGGACACATGGATAGTACAGTACGACTGTAATTTTGTGAAAGTCTCTGCACGGGCACATCCAGAACTGGCCCTTGGCAGGGTGGACAGTTCCACGGTACCCTTTCTTCTCTTCAGCACCACCATACTGTTTTGGGAATAGGATAGCTGTTTTGTTTGCAGGGGTTGTTAAATTTTGTTTTAAGAAATGGGAGTTGTAATGGCATCAAACAGACCTAAGCATCAAATTCAATTTTCCAATAAGTTAAATACAAGTTCCTGACACCAGCTTCCAAGGTTCTCCCCAGTGGCCCCGTTGCCCACAACCCTTATCTATCTTTTCAGGGAACCAGCTACTCCCAGACTCACCACACACTTTCTGGCCTCCAGGCTGTTCTGGTGTTCAGTTCCTGTGGCTTAGCTTTCACTCCCCCTTCTCTACCTGGGTAAATCTCTCTCCTCCTTCCAGGTCCATTTCAAGCTCCCCTGCTCCCCTGGCTGGATGTGACTGTCCCTAGCCACCCTCTGAAGTCCCAGAACTCATGTCTGGAACCCATTTAAAGGACTCTTCCCAGCCTGCTGGCCTTTGGTCCCCTTCACTGCCCACACACTGGGTTGCTGCCCACATCTCTGCAGCCCCCACAGCCCTGGCAACAGACAGGGTGCTCGGCAGGGGTTCACCTTGATGTTTTCAAAGGACTGTGCACAGCAGAATAAAATAAACCCTCCGCCTCAAGCCAAGAAGGGCCACTGGGGCAAGCATACTTTTCACCCCAATCCAAAGGGATTTCCACATGTGTTACTCTTCTACAAGATAAACAAAATTAGTCTTTTAGTCTTTGCGTGGTGTTTCAAATATACTGTTAAAAAACTGCTTCAAATGTTGTCTTCAAAGACAAAATTTCAGGAAAAGCTTATAAAATACTTCTGTCGGTCCAGCTGAAGAAGCAGCCACAAGCATGGTAACCTTTCAGTCTCTGCCTCTTCCCTTTGAAGCTGGACCTCCCAGCCACCGCAAACAGGGGCAAGCCTGCCCTGCTCCATGGCCTGAACCTGGACTCCACCTCTGCCAGTGCTGTGGGAGGCACCTCCAGTCACACGGAGCCCTCTCCTCCACCTTCAGCCCAGACGGTCCCCTCCCTCTCCCTCCAGCCCATCCATCCCCTCCCCAACTCCCCTTGCCACCTCCTGCCTGCCCCCTACCTGCTTCCCTTCGACCTCCTCCCTCCTGCCTGCCCCCCCAACCCCTTCCCCCCTGCCCCCCACCTGCTTCCCTTCTCCCCCCCTCCATCCTCCCCCCCATCTGCTTCCCTTCTACCCCTTCCCTCCTGCCTGCCCTCCTCACCTGCTTCCCTTCTACCCCCTCCCTCCTGCCCCACCCGCTTTCCTTCTACCCCCTCCCTCCTGCCTGCCCCCACCTGCACACCCACCCTCCAGCCTGCCCCCTCCCTGCTGCCCCTCTCCAACATCCACATCTGGTTTCCCTTCCTCACAAGTTTCACAATGGACAGATTCTGCACTTCAAGGATTTATGGGTCCTGCTGCCCCTCCTTGCTTTTGATATGATTCCATTATGTGCTTAAAATCTGGGCCGTGCTCTTGGCTCCAGGGAGCTGTTTATGACAATTCTTTTACAGTCTTAAATCGTTCACCATTAGGAACCTGGTCAGGTTCAGAAGCAATGACTAGTTGCTAAGACAGAATTTTTGCAATGCATCTCAGACGGTTGGTTGAAAAGTTTTCTTCATACAAGATTAATTAAAGCTAAATGTTCACCTGGCAGGTAAATCCTCTGAGCAATGCCTTTGAGCCTGTCCTTTACATCTGCCTAAGACACTGATTCAGAAATGAATTAGAAACTCACCCACCCCAAACCAAATCACTGCCTCCTTCCTCTGTGCTCCTTTCTTTCTCTGGGTGCTAGAGACCCACTCACAGAAGAGATGGTAGAAATAAAAAATACCAACACTGCAAACACGTCCCTTTCTGTAAGAAAGGGAACTGAACCATCTTTCCCTTTCCATCTCTGTGTCAGGTTTTGCAGAAGAAGACAAAAAATTTCAGGAATAAGGAGACAAAGTGTTTATTCCTGGTCCTTTGGTCTAGGACTTCCCTGACCAAGGTTTCTCTTGCCTTCCAACTCCCTGTCTGTCACGCCTCCTTCACCAGAAGCCTCAGAGATCTTCCTAAGAGGCAAAACCTACTCACCTGACCCTCCTGCTTAAAGGGTTCAGGGGGTCCTCTTCACCTAGGTGATGAAGCCCAAGGCCCTGCACAGTATGGACCTTGTTCACATATCCAGCCCTCTGCTCTCCCTGACCAGATCCCTGCCTTACCCCACAGTGTCCTCTTGACTAGCTGCCCTTGACCTCCCCCTTCCTGGAGCAGTACCTTAAACTGTTGCCTCCACCTGAACTCTCCTCCTTGATGCCTGACTTTTCAGTTTGCATCTTCCTCTCCTCTGCTAGGGCCTGAATGCCAACTTTGCCCCACAAGAGGGTTCATAAGTGTGCCTATCCTTCCCCTCCCAGCCCTACCCATGGCAGACCCGAGGGGACTCCATGTCTGTGTGTCTGAGACCACCATTTGATGGAGGCTGGCCCCAAACCACGGTACAGCCCCTGATGCTGAATGTAGGGTGGCCATTTAAAGTACAGAAAAGCTTGGGCACCTGGGTGGCTCAGCTGGTTAAGCATCTGACTCTTGATTTCAGCTCAGGTCATAATCTCACAGTTTCATGAGTTCGAGCCCCACGTGTGTCTCTCTCTCTCTCTCTCTCTCTCTCTCTCTCTCTCTCTCTCTCCCCCTGCCCCTCCCCCACTCACACTGTCTCTGTTTCTCTCAAATAAATAGAGAAACATAAAATAAAATGCAGAAATCTCAGTTAACTTTGAATTTCAGATAAAGAGTATACTTTTAGTATAATTGTGTCTCCAAATATTGCATGGGCACCATGCGAAATCTGGCAACCCTAACTGGATGGGAACTCTGGGACACCCTTCAGGGACAGGAGCTGAAGATCAGATGTCAGCAGCACAGGGCAAGGAAAGCAGTGGGGAGGCCTGAGCAAAAAATGGAGCGTGTTCCCCTGGTCCCTCCTCCCAGGGGGCAGCATATGGCTGTCCTGAGCAGAATTCTATAGCCAGACTGCTTCCAGGTGAAGATCAGCTCTGCCACCTGCCACTTATCTTGGCAAGTTGCTTACCTTCTCTGTGTCTCCGTGCCATTTAACAGATGGGGGGTACCTACCCTAACGTGGTTATGATGATTCAATAAATTAATATTTCTATAGCACTCACAATAATCCTTGACCCAGAGTTAAGTGCTATAAAAGCATTTCACAAATATAAAGCAAGAGGAATTAGCAAGCAAACCTACAGATAAGGGAGTGAGCCTAGGAGATTTAATAATAATAGTAAAAATAAGAGCGGACATGTGTGGAGCACTTGCTATGTGACAAGACGTGCAGTATCCTTGTCCTGTATCAGCTCATTTAATCCCCACCACAGTCCTATTATTTTTACTATCCTCTTTTTTTTCTAATCTTTTAATGTTTATTTATTTTTAGGAGAGAGAATGAGCATGAGCAGGGGAGGACAGAGAGAGAAGAGAGATACAGCACTCAAAGTAGGATCCAGGCTCTGGGATGTCCACACAGAAGCCCGACACGGGGCTCAAACTCACAAACCATGAGATCATGACCTGAGCCAAAGTCGGACTCTTAACTGACTGAGCCCCCCAGGTGCCCCGCTACCCTCTTTTTACAGGTAAGGAAGCAAAGGCACAGGGAGGCACACTGTGGTAGACTAGCATTCTAAACCAAGAAGTCTGACTCTAATTCACCAGACTGTGGTAAACTGTGATCTGCAGTAATTTGTTCATCACTCATTCACTCATTCATTCATTCAGCACCGGCTGTGGGGCAGGACCTGGATTCCTGCTAGGACAAGAAGGTCCTCTGAAGCGCATGGACGGATGGGGAAAACCTTGAATGAACCTTTGTAGGTGTGTGGAGTGGTGCCAAAGAGAAGTGGGTCTATAGACCATGAAGGCCGACAGCAGTAACCTCTCCCAGATCGGGATAGGGTAAGGGAGGGGCAGGTGTGCATGGTCTGGGAAGGCTTCCCTGTGAAATGACATCTTTGCAGGTTAAGAAGGCAAAGCAGCGATCAACCTGGCCAACGGCCGGGGCAGAAGCCTTCAGATGGAACAGATAGACAGCAAAGGAGCTTGAGTTGCAGTTTTTAAGAAACTGAGGAAGAGAGGGTGTGGCTGGAGGGACGGGGGACTCGGCTACAGTGCAACCGGTGAGAGGCAGCTCCCAGGACCCATGTCAGGAGACAGGGCTCCCTTCCAAGAGGCCTGGGGGAGAGGCCAGCACCCTGCTGTGAACATGAAGCAGGAATGGTTAGAGAAGGAGGACACAAAGCAGGACTAGGCCGGGTGAGGCCTGTGGGGACAGGCCAGCGAGCTGTGCTGCGAAAAGTATGGACAGCTGTGAAGACGGGGCACGAGCCCTCATCACGGGCCTCACCCACACCACCAAGAACGGTAGGTACGTGCTGCTTGTGCAGTGCCGGCCGCAGGGCAGGAGAGCCTACTGTCCCACAAAGTGGAGCTAAGACTTCCCTAGGCCGCACCGCCTCATCTGAATGCTCTTGAGTCCCTTTCATACTAAGAACATTCAAACAAACTGGAAAGCAAGGAGGGAACCCTTTACAAGATGCCCAAAGTCCCACCACTCAAAGAGGGCGATGTTTGTATCTCTTACTTTGCCATGCTTTACATAGCGGTTGCTGCCTTAAATATTTGCAATCACGGTGTTTACACGACCTTGTGTTGTCTCTCCTTACTGCATAAGCATTTACTCTGCGAAATTCCACAGATTCTATAATCAGGAGTCTTTACACCAGTATAATATTTCATTCAGAGCTTTCACTGTTTACTTAACCAACGTCCCATTGTTGGGTCTTTAGGTTAACTCCTTACTTGCACGTAGCCTTTCTCCCTTATCAGCTGTTTAAATAGAACTGAAGTGGGTTAATGGGGAAAAAGTAGTTTATTTCAAACACTCTGGATACATACCATAAATATAATTTCTCAAAATCTTGTACCAATTTGTAGTCCCACCAGGGATGCTGAGTTCTGCTCCCTCCCTTTACCATTGTCTGCTTTGGATATTACTATTTAAAATAAATATTCATGGGGCACCTGGGTGGCTCAATCAGTTGAGCATCCAACTTCAACTCAGGTCATGATCTCACATCGTGAGTTCAAGCCCTAGTCAAGGTCTATGCTGACAGCTCAGAGCCTGGACCCTGCTTCAGATGCTGTGTGTGTCTCTCTCTCTCTCTCTCTCTCTCTCTCTCTCTCTCTCTGCCCCTCCACTGCTCATACTCTCTCTCTCTCTCTCTCTCTTTCTCAAAAATAAAACATTTTAAAAATTTAAATATTCATTATCTGGTAGGACCCAAACCAAAATGCCATGATACTGCAGCATTAATGTGGTTTTCCTTGATTGCTAATGAAGATGCACATTCTTTCATGAGTTGGTTAATAATTGCTTTTCTTTCTTTTTCCCCTGAATTGCCCTTTGATGTCTGTCCTTTGCTCATTTATTTATTAGGGCCTCCTTTGAAAATATCTTTGTTTGTGTTCTTGATATAGTGAAGATGTTTGTCTACAGTGAGGTGGTGCTGAATAAATAAATGGCAGGGTGAATGTTAATGGTTCGTCTGTCATATTTGCTGCAAGCATCTTGTAGCATGCTTGGGGGAACACACAACACTCTCAGTTACCCACTGGAGTCAGGGCCCCTCTGCTCCACAAGGCTGCCTGAAGCCTAATTCAACACTGCCTGGCTACCCCCTGAACCATTTCCTGTAGGCTTAATTGCTCAGCTGCCCTAACCATTCCAAGTATAAAGAATAAAACCAAGTGTTGTCCTCAGGAAACCTCAGCCTGCATCCCCCTCTCCCTCAGAATGAGGCCCTGGGGAGGGGGGTCACTATGCAGAACTGTGCTAAAAGAGAGCCAGCAAAGAGGAGGCAACTGGCTGCCCAGGGTCCCACAGGGTGGGGGAGACACTCAGGGAAAGGCACACTGATCTCACCACAGGAAGTGTTGTCTCTCCGCTCCCTGGACAGGAAACCAGCCTTGACCACTTAGGATCCACCTGCTCAGCGGATCTATAAGGTGGTGCCCTGACACCTGTGGGGTTTCCTGGAATCCCACACTCCTGCTCAGTCACCTCCTCCTCCCTCCGGCAAACACTTTTCTGAAGCAAATGCACTGGGAAGAACTGGCTTTCCTCAGAACGTGGCCTTGCTAATGGCCACCCTTACCCACTCCCTTCGCAAACACACAAACACACACACACACACACACACACACACACACACACACACACACACTCTTCCCCCCCACCCCCCGACCCTGACCTTGTAGTCTACACAGCCTAGATTTACTGAGGATGAGCAAGAAAGACAGAGACTCTACCTTCATGGAACCAGCAGACCAGAAGATGACCCACAACACACTCCCAAATAAACTGAACATAGTACAGTGTGAGGTTGTTGCACATACAATGTAAAAAGTAAAATATACCAGTGGCATAGAGAGTGACTGTGAGAGTGCTGGTGTGACTGACTCTGAAGAGTCACTATTCCGGCTGAGACTTCTGTACAGAGGAGCCACCTGCCAACACGTGGGGAACAGTAGTTTGGGCAGAGGGGTCAGCAAGCACAATATCCCAAGATGGGGCCAGGCTCGGCATGTCTGACAGAGAAGACAAGGCACTGTGGTAGAGCATGGCCAAGGAGAGAATGGCGGATGGTCACGAGGGGACGGGGCACTGGCAAGGACTGGCTTGGACTCTGGGTGAAATCAGGAGCCAGTAGGGCATTAAGCAGGGGTTTACCTACAGGAGATCACTGTGTGAGGAGCACAGACTACAAGGGGGCAGGAATGGGCCCCTGCCATTGCCACCTGGTTAACTCCTCCTTATCCTTCAGACTGCAGCCCGGTGGACATTTCCTCTGGGAAGCCATCCCCACCTCCCCACCTGGTCAGATCCCCTGGTGAGGCCCATAGCATCAGCTTCCCTTCATCACATCTAGCTCTGCAGTAATTTCAGGTGCATTTCTGGTTGTCTGATTAACGTCCATCTTCCCCACTACACTCTGAACCCCTTGGGGACAGGCGCATCCCTCCTCTGTTCACCTTATCCCTAGCACCTTGCACAGAGCCTGGAACACAGTGGGTGCTCAATCACTGTGAACAGAATAAATATGGAAATCCCTAGGGTCAGCCAATTTTCCACTCCCTCAAGGAATGGTTTCCTGCTTCTATTTCCTCCCACCTCTGTGTCCCCCACACATTGCATGTACCCCTTCCACAGAAGCCAGCCTGACCATAAATAGCTGCAGGCACCTACACACACACACACACACACACACACACACACACACACACACACACACCAGACTATGCCCCAAAGGGCAGAATGTGTGTGTGGTCCTTCATCACACCCCAGGGATCACCCCGGAATTAGGGCCACTGTGCACAGAACTGCCTCACCCTTATCCACCTCACCCTGCCTCCTCCACCTGCTCAAAGACCCCCACATGAGTTTGGGAGAGTCTGCACCCAAAAGGCAAGTCAAAAGTCAAGACCCCCCTCTCTCTCCCAGTTGAGCAGCATCATCCACAGACAGGCTGGCAGCAGGAGGCCCCCATCCTCTCCTCTACCCATGGCCCCCCGAAGAACTCACACAAACAGGAGTGAGCTGTGCTTGCAAAAACACATGGCTGTATTTTGCAAACAAAAGATGAGCATACGTAGTCTACGGAGTACAAATGGGGGCAAAACAATGGGTGGTCTGACCTCTGGTCTGGCCCTGGAAGTTGGGAAACTGGTCCGTATGTTTAGGGCCAACTAGTTTTTCCAACAAAAGCTTGGTGCCCATGATCCCTGACGCTGTCAGATCCCACTTACCTAATCAGCATTGTTAATTTAAAAATCTATGTCACATGCTCTGAGAAACCTTGGCAGGTAAGAAATTCCTTGTGAAAAATAAAATGGATTATATTTTTTGAAGGGAAATTTGTATTAAAAGCCTTAGATGAGCATGCCCCAATGGCCCAGTGATTCTGAGACACGATCAATTTTTAAAGGGCTGCCCCAAAATTGAGCTACAAGAGTATATGTCACACGCCACTGAGAGAACATGGTTCAAGACAATCTAAACATTTAGCAAAGAATAATTAAAGTAATTACAGTACATCTGTACAGTGGACTGGGCTGCACCCAAAATAATGACAACAATCCATAGCATTTACTGAGCACTTACTCTGTCATAGGGACCACATGAAAAGCTTTTCATGCAGCATCTCATTCAATTCTCCTTCTGCCATAGGTCCCATTAGCATCACAACCTCACAGGTTAGAAAATCAGTATTGAAAAGAGTGAAGTCATCTGCCCCAGGTCACATAGCTGGTAGTAGGACTCACACCCAGGCAGTCTGACATGGAGACACTGAGCTCTCAGCCACAATGCTAGGTGACCATATATGATGCCATTAAAGAGAGACCGTAGAAGCAAAACCTGTCATATGGGAGAATGTTGACGATACAGAGACAGGTAAAACAAGTGGGTTTTCAAACAGGACACGCACACTGATCACACCTGTGCACATGCATGCAAACAAACACAAAAGTGCTGGGAAAGATAACACTGTTAGCATTTTGGTGTAGACCTCCGAGTGGGTGGAAGTGTGTTCTTTTACGTTTTCCTCTGCTTGTGTTTTCTGATTTTTCTGTAACAAACATTTTGGTTTTGTACCAAAATTTTTTTTGAAAGACTAAACATTTTGAAAAGTAATGCTATTGCCCCAAATCACTCCCTTGGTCTCATCTTCTAGATAAACCCACATGTCCAGCGGTTCGCCTTGCTTCAAGTACAAATCCAACTGCATGCACAGGACTCAGGACATGGCCTGAAGCCAGCTCATAAGCTCTGCTGGCCCTTCATGGCTCAGCGTCCCCTCCAGGTAGCCAAGGAGCTCAAACTGGGAAGAGACGGTACACATTTTCCACTCTGTCCCCAGCAGCCTGCCCTCTCCATCCTCCCAGGACCCCCTTTGGGTACTTGCACCCCCAGGGAGTTGCTGGGCTGACAGCACAGAGCTGTGTGAGCTGGAAGAACCTGGCAGTTTCTGCCCTGGCTTCAGCTCTGGCCTGGGAGCCAAGCCCAGGGACCCTTGGAGCCTGAGATACTCCATCCCCTGTTGCTGGGTCTAAGAAGGAAGCACTTCCCCAAGTGCCTGAGGGAGGCAGGGTAGCCCAGAGGCTGGAGCCCCAATTCTCCAGCCCCTCCTGACCTAGCCACCTGGCTCTGTGGTCTTAGACCAGTTATTTCTTCTCTCTAAACCTGTTCCCATGCCTGTCAAAAAAAGAATGAAAATACCAACTTGGAAAATGATTTATAAGAATCAAAATAACATAGGTTAAAATACATACTATAATGATATCGATAGGTAACATTTCCTGGGCACCAACTATGGGTCAGGCATTCTGTCGGACACTTTACACGTGTGATCTTCCACACCTCTCACAGCCACCCTGTGACATGCACTATGACACTCCTGCTTTACAGAAGGCACAATGAAGGCTCAGAGTAGTGAGGTCACTTGCACTGGTAAGTGATGAAGCAGGAATCTCTGTTGCCCTGCCTTGGCCCACAACACTACGCCACAGAGCCTGGCACATGTCTGGAACATGAACTTTGTCCAAATGGTTACCACTGCCATGTCTCCCTGCTGGGCAGAGCCTTTAGAGAATGGTATGACAGCAAGGAACCCCTGGCTGGTTCTCACCACTCCGCAGGCAGCTCGCACAGCCATGTACCAACTTTAGGAAGTCTTCCTCTCAGAGTGACCAAAAATCCCTCGGGCGCATCCTTTGAGCCAGCCGCAGTGACCACAGGCAATGACTTTGCTCCTGTACAACCTATGGCAACCTCCCTCCAGACCTGGCCTTGTGCTCTGGCCACCAAGGCTGCTGGCCCAACAGGGACAACTCACGCCCTAGGAGTCAGGCCTGCTGGCACTCACACCTGGCACCTGTTCCAAAACCCTTTCAGTTCTCAGAAGATCTGGGCCGCGGGCCTGGGTCTCTCAGCAGCTCAGGACAGCATGCTTGTCTGGCCAGAGGGAACCATGCGATTCAGAAAAGCAGCGCCCTTAAGCAGCCTCTAAAGAGTCCAGAACAGCCGGTACCGCCGGGGCACTGGCGGTGTGCGCGGGCTGGAGTCTCGGTGTGCAAGTGTGTATAGAAGCAAGGGGGCAGCGGGTATGAATGGGTGTGTGCGCGCGTGGCTCCCAGTGTGCGCCGCGGAGATCGCGGTCCCGGGGCGGGGAAGGTCTCCTCCCCCCACCTCGTTGAGAAATCTCAGTGAGTCACCGAGTGGTTCTGCATATTAATGAGCTCGCTGCCGCGAGGGCAGGAGCGGATTTAAAAGAGGCCTGGGCGGGCGGAGGGAGGCTGCGGAGACAGCGCGGAGCCGAGAGCGGAACGCAGCCGGCACCAGGCACCCACCGACGGGCGCAGCGGGAGCGAGCGGAGCAGAGCCGGAGGCGCGCTCCGAGCAGAGAGAGCTGAGCCGGCCGGCCGGGCGCCCTCCCCAGTCCCTGCTCCCGCGCCGCGCCCCTCCGGCCAGCATGAGGCTCCTGTCCGCCGCGCTACTTCTGCTGCTCCTGGCGCTGTGCGCCGCACGCGTGGACGGTGAGTGCCCGGGAGGTCTCTTGTCGCCGTCCCGTCCCGTCCTGGGGCACCTGGGCGCCAACTGCTGGGCTTCCAGGGTCCCCCGAGGTCCTGGGTGGGCACCTAGGGCGGTGGGGGGGGGGGGGAGGAGACCGCACACGCAGCTGAATGATACCCGTCGCTCTCTCTCCCAGGGTCCAAATGTAAATGCTCCCGAAAGGGGCCCAAGATTCGATACAGCGACGTGAAGAAGCTGGAAATGAAGCCAAAGTACCCGCACTGCGAGGAGAAGATGGTTATGTGAGTTCTGGCTCCTCACCGTGAGCGTGTGCGCGGGCTGCTCTTAACCCGATGCTGGGGCACAGCATGGGGCTGGGTCGGTGGGGCTAACAGACATTCCTCTGTGCCTTTGGCAAGGCCTTGGAGGAGGCTTTGTAATTGCCCAGCAAGTCCCTAGGACGCTGGCGTGACAGTCTGAAAGAGTTTGGAAAGAGGGACAACTGCCCTGTTCTCTGGAAACAGCCTCTGGGTGTTCACCCTTGCTAAGATTCAAATGGGTAGCCTAGGTGCTTGCACTGCCCACCATTCTGGGGTGATCAAGGGTTAAATGGCTCTGGTCGTGCCAACTTTAGAGCATCGGGATTGAAAGTGCTCCAAACTCACCCAGAACTATTGAACTTGCACCCAAACTGGGACGCATGTTGCCTTTCTGTTGCTGGAGAGAGAATTAAAACAAATGCTGTCTTTAAGTCCTCAGACCCAACCCTCCTTTCAGAGCCTTTTCCCTACCAGGGGACCACAGCCAGCTTTTTTGGCTGCTAGCGATTTCATGTTGAGACTGATCCTTGATCCTCCACCACCGGCTGGACTCTTGTGGGTCCCTGAGCCTGAGCAGTGCTGGGCAAAGTGATCTGCTGGGGTTAACGTGCCATGCGGCTGGAGCCCTGCTTGGTGGGGATGCAAAGAATATTTTTAAAACTGGGACAGAGTGAGAGAACACGGAGTTTCCTTGCCCCTCTGCCTTCCCAATTAACCACTTGAGTCCAGCACCACTGTTTCCCCATCAGTATGCACTTGGCCAGGAAGGAAGCCCTTGGCAAAGCAGCTACCGTGGTCTGCCACGGACCATTGGCCCCTCTTCCCCTCCCCCAGAAACAGGACACACTTTATTCTCAGTCTGGGCAAGTGCCTTCTATCCGCTGGCCCCGATGGTCCCAAGGCCTCCGCACAGTGTATGCAAAGGCAGCCCACCTCCCCCCACACACTGCCACCTGGGGGCTGCACAGTCAGGCTGAAGTTAGGGGAATTTGCAAAGCCACCAGGCTTAAGCCGAACCCCACTGCCTTTCTGCCCAGGCACATAAATCAACCCCTGTCCCTTGCCTAGTAGACGCAAATCCAGAAGAACTGCCGGAAAATCTTTTTTTGGTGGGGGCTAGTGTTCCCACAAGCTAAAGGAGGAGCTACAAGTCCTTCATGGTTTCCAGCTTGGGGGCTGAAGATGACAGGGACGTAGCAAATTAAGTTTGCACTCCTCTAAGTACTGAGAACCACCCCACACCCCATGGCCAGGTGCCAAGACCTTGCAGAGAAAGAGAAGCAGGGTATGGGGTGCAGAGACTTCTCTAAAGGACCCTCAATAAACAGGTTTACTCTTTCTCCCGACTAAATTTTTTCAGAATAGAGAGGAAACTGACAGCAGGCAGGTGCGAGAAGGCTTTACGCAACCTTGTGAAAACTGGCAGGGGCCTCAGGAGGTCCAAACACAGTCACCAGTCTCCTTCCTAAACCTTCACCCACACCCAGCCCTGCCCACAGCACTGAAGGGCTGAACATCCTCTCCTGTCTCAAGCTCCTAAGAGTCTCTAGATCAGATGCAGGGCCAGCACTTTTTGCCAAAGCAGGTTTTCAGCCACAAACGCTGAACAAAAGCAAGTCTTCCAGTTCACCCTGAGTCACCCAGAAATCTCTGATGAGGCTGGGGGTGGGGTGGGGAGGCCAGTGTGCTTTGCAAGTGGGAGTAGACTCCAGATTTTATAAAGGGCCATTTGTGCCCTATGAACTCTTGCCCAAACCCTCAGCACCCCAGAACCACTGAGGAGAGGGGACACAGGACCCAGAATTCCTGAGCAACTGCTGGGAATATAAATCGTCATGTCTTTACCCCACAACCAATTTTCATAGTCCCAGTGTTGTGACAAGCATTCAAGGACTGTGGTGGGAGGGCTGAGTGTCTTCCCTACTGCCCCGACCTTCAGAATTGGGAATCCCCAGCCTGCACAGTGACCTAACTGAGGAGGGCATCTTCATCAGGCTTCACATCCCTTCACTTCAAGTGCAAAAGCAGCACTGTAGGCAGAGAGAGCAGTGGGTTAAATTCCCGCAGAGTGACCGAGTACTATGGAGAGGAGAACAAGCACACTGCACTGGGAAGCCTGGCCCCATGCTTGAAGACCTAGCAGGAGGGACAGGACCTGGGGAGCGACTGGTCTCAGAGGGCCAGTGAAGGCAGAGCCCAGTCCACAGCATTTAGCAGAAGAGCCACCCCTGCTCTAGGAAGCTTAGGCTGCAAGGGGGGGCCTTGGAAACTCTGAGCACAGAGAAGGGAAGAGAACAAGTTGCCCAGAAATATTCTGCCCCCATTCTGGTGGCAAGATTCGGTTTTTCTCTCCCTGTCAACAGGGAGACTCAGTTTGTGGTGGCCCTGCTCCCATCTAGAACTTTGCCCATGTGCCCTGACACTTTACCTTTGAGAACCTGCAGGGCCCTAACTGCCCTCTCTCCCTCCCTTCTTTCTCTTCCCAATCCAGCCTCCAACTGCCCCTCTTTGCCCCCTCAGCTCATTCCCCAGCCCACCATCATCTGTTCGTGCCATGACCACTCAGGGAGTGGCACCTCTCACCTTCCCCTTTTCCACATCCCCTAGGTGGTCCTTTGTTCTGGAACACCATCCTTCCTCCCCTACCCAGAAGCTTCCTCCTAAAATCCTGCCACCCTGGCCCAGCCCAGGGTGAGAGGGGCATGGCAGTCCTGGGCAGCAGTCCTGCTTTCCCTGTCCAGGCTGGAGCTCACACACTAAGGCTTCTCTTTCTCCTTGGCCATCTCATCTTCCAAGACAATTACTAATGACAGGAATTCTCCACATTGCATCTACCAGGTGCTAGGCACTCTGCATACATTATACCCTTTCATTACCCGATAACCCTAAGAGGTAGGTCCTATTATTAAACCCATTTTATAGATGGGCAAACTGGTTAAGAGAAATTACCCAAGGTCCTACAGAAAGAGCTGGGATTCACACCCAGGCCCTACACTCTGTACAGTGCCACCTGCTTTTCTGCCGCACGGCTAGGGCCTCCACTCGGTTTGGCACATGGGCTGACAGAGGCCTGAGGGGAGGAGGTCTTATTTTCTTGCTGGGGGCTGAGACAACTGGGACTTCAGGCTCAGGAATCAAAATGGGCTGCAAGGCCAGCAAGACTTAACTTCAGGATCCGTCATGTCCCAGCCCCGGGACAGACTTCAGAGGATCAAGGGGTGCTGGGGTTTGAAGGGTCAGACAGAGACCACCCATGTGCAGGGCATGTCTGAGCCCTGCCACGAGCAAGTTCCTTGTACCCAAGGAAAGGGGTCTCGGCGTGTGCACCTTGCTGATATTAGCTCTCTCCACCTCTCCAATCCTAGGTTTAGAGGAGCTGGAAGAGTCCCCAGAGCTTTGTTCTCCAAGGGAGGCATGAGCCCTGTAGGCAACAGCCTTGTGGGGGAGGGGGTAGGGGGAGGGGGACTATCCCAGACCCTAAGAACTCCAGGGGAGAAGTGAGAGCCAATCACTCCATACAGGGTTAAACTGTATGTGAAATCGGAGACTAAGGGGACACCCAGAACCTTCCAAAGAGGCAGCCAGGCAGTGAGCACCAGGGCGCGTTCCCCTGACAGGAGGAAGGCGGCCACATTTTCAGGGCCCTCCCTGACTGGGACAGACCAGGGCGGCCCACAGGCCACACTGAGGGGCTGCCCTTCAGGCTCCTCAATCCTGCACCCCACGCTGCTCCGTTTCAGCATCACCACCAAGAGCGTGTCCAGGTACCGGGGTCAGGAGCACTGCCTGCACCCCAAGCTGCAGAGCACCAAGCGGTTCATCAAGTGGTACAACGCCTGGAATGAGAAACGCAGGTATGCATGCCCCCACCTCCTCACACCTACCTTCCCACCAGCCCCAGGTCTCAGACCCCGGCTAGCTCCTCTAGCGTCGTCGAAGGGGTGAACACCCGCTACAGTAGCCACGGCGAGCAGAGAGCCAAGCCTGTTCACATAACCCCATGGGGTAAGGAACTCGCTGCTTCACAAAGCAGGCCCTTGCTCCCTTGGACAACTGTAAGCATCGAAAAGTTATCCTTTCGTGAACTAAAGTTTGCACCATGCTAACGTGTTAAGCTGTAGTCTCAATTCCTCTTCTTTTTAAAGCAACCTAAGTTCTCTGACCCTCAGTTTCCCTCTGTCAAGTGAACGGGCAAGAGGCTGGCATGGCTCTCTGGGACTCTTGTGTGGTGAAACATGACCACTTAAGTAACTGTGTTTATTAACTGTAACACAGGGTACCCCCACCACACAATGAGGACAATACCTTACCAACAAACACTTCCTTCCCTCAAGGGGCCCCCGTGTCCCCTGCTGCCCAGAAAGCTGACAGACTCCCTCCCAAGCAGGTGCAGGCAGGGACCTTGGACTTGACCCTTTAAAATCAGAGCCACTGTTAATCTCAGGGGGTAGCAGTGGCCAGATGACCAGAGCTGTGAACCAGACCCCTGTCCTCTCTGGGTTCTGTTTCCACAATCAGAAGGCCACTCTCCATCTCTGATCTCCTGTGGTCCCATGTCTGGCAAGTTCCCCGTTTCCCCATACCACATAAAAGTGAGCGTGTCCCAGGGCACAACTACTCCTCCCACACTCAGGGCCTGTCTACACCTGTACCTATATACCGTGTGTATATATGTGCACACACACACAGAGGGGACTTCCTTGGGAGCTGGGCCCAGCACCCCATTCTGCAGAGAGGGAAACCAGGGTGAAGTGGAAATAGGGAGTGACTTCCCTGGGAGCACATGGCAGAAAGCCAGGCCTCCCAAGGTCACCTTCTCCCTGCCTGGAGTGGCTGCCCGAGCCACCCCTCCCGTTGCTCCCCCCTCCCCAGCCCTTCCACTCGAGGCTCAGCCCATGACCGGCTCCCCCACAGCCCACACTCAGGCCCAACCCCACTATCTGAGCCCTTTGCACTGCCTCCGAAACTGCCTCGTCTGCAACTGCTTGAAATAGAAACTGATGAGAGCAAGAGGTTATTTTCTGTGGATCTGATGGGAATGAAGCCCTCTTTCCGGTCAGGGCAGGCAGCTCACGTGGCCGAAGCAGGACCCGTCCTGTCCACTGCCACTCTCCAGGCCCTGCGTCATCCAAGTGGAATGGGGCTAAATGCAGGGCCAGTCTGTGAAGCGGGCTGAGACCATCTGCACAGGACTGAGGGCAGACACTCGGGCGATGTGCACAATTTGTCCCTCAGCCCTCCACCTGGGCCATGGCTCTGACGACGGGGAGGCAGGCATGTGACAACGCAGCCCTGCTCTTTTTAGATCTGCAAATTCCAGTGAGGAGAGCCACTCGGTGACCAAGCCTCCCGTGGCTTCATTACAAAATGAATTCATCCTCTTTCTAGGGAGGCCGAGGCATCCTGGGAGAGGAAGGGGACGATCTCTTGCCCTCCCCACCTCCCCTCCCCCTGTAAAAGGCTGGAAATGTCTCCACGAATGTAGAATGGAGAGAAAGAAACTACCGTGAAGTCTCCTTTGCAGAGACAGCAAGAGAATGCTAAATGTAGGGTGCAGGAAGGAGATGCCAGCAGGCTGGCCCAGGCTAGTCATGGGGGCTGCTGGCAGGCCCAGGAGCTGCTGGTCTGTGGAGCCAGCCTAGCAGCTCCGCATCTGAGAGCCCAGAGCTCCCGGATGCCACGGGAAGCAGCAGCATCGGGCGGAATACAGTCAGGTGGTCTTACTCCAAAACAAGGAATGAGGCAGAGGAATGGGTGGGCTGTCTGAGTACGAAGCATGGCCCTGAAACAGCCATGGGGCAGAACAGAAGGGATTTAAGATCTGAAATAGAGACAGTCTGGGAGGTGAGGGGAGGGGGGGAGGTCATGCAGGTCCTACAACCACTAAAAGGAAGTGACCTGGAGCCACAGGCCTCTGGGACAGGCCCCAGCCCCACTAACCACCCTTCAGTCTTTAGGCAGCAGCTTCCAGAACTAGCATTTTTCCGGAAGACATGCATTCTCTGGGCAAAACACAAGGGAAGATACAAGCCTGAGTTGAAGGATGGGATGCCCTGTCCTCCCCTGCCCCATCCCTGCTCATGCTAGACACAGACCTCATTCCCACCGTGGACATTCAGTGTTCGTTGGGCAAATCTTAAGTCCCTTGTGCCTCAGTTTCCTCATATATAGAGAGGGCTTGCTCCATAGGGCTTTGAGGATCGCAGAGGTTGAGAATGCACAAAGCCAAATTCGGGTAAGATTTTGAGGTCCATGCAATGACCTCCTCTGAGGTGTCCCCCCTTCCTCCTACTTCTCCCAAGCTCCTGCCTTCCCGGGAGGGGCACTCCCGAAGGCAAGGATGAAGCAGCTTAGCCCCCGCCCTGTGTCATGTCCTGAGCCACTTAACGTGGGTGTTTTCTCTTCCCAGGGTCTACGAAGAGTAGGGTGAAAAATCCCTCATAGGAAAACTTCACACCAGCTGGGAGACGAGCAAAGGACTCTGCAGATAAAAAACAAACCTTCTCTTTCTCACAGGCATAAGACACAAATTATATATTGTTACAAAGCACTTTTTACCAAGGGTCAGTTTTTACATTTTATAGCTGTGTGCGAAAGGCTTCCAGATGTGAGACCCTTCTCTCTTGTGCTCCAGACTTCATCACACACTGCTTTTTACCGAAAGGGGGGAAACTCATGCCTTTCCTTTGTAAAAAAAAAAAAAAAAAAAAAAAATGCTTTTTTGTATTTGTCCAGACATCACTACATCTGAGCTTTATAAGCGCCTGGGAGGAACACAGAGCTTGGTTGAAACATTTCATAGCAGCGTTGCTCCGTTGCTAATGCGGGACGCTTCCGCTCAGAGGTCCTGGCGCCTCCACACAGCTGCCACGGGCTCTCCTGGGCTCACGGTTGGTCACAGCCTTGGGGGGACGCCACAGTGGACCCCGTCACCGGGCAAGCAGAAGCCAATCTCTCTGCATCTGTTGTGTGAGGGACTCAAATTTGTCTGCTACAGAAATGTGCTTCACCCCCCCCCACCCCCCACCCCAGCTAACTTTTACGTATTCTAGGAAACATTTCCAAGATTCTGGGATGGCAAAGCACGGGGCCCTTAAGGAAGGCGTTGGGTCTTCTCTCCTTCTTGTGAAAGGTTCACTGCTTCAGTATTTACTGCTTTGGAAGCACGCGAAGTTCCCAACACTGTTAGCGAAACCTTACAACAACACTTAAAAAGAGACCAATCCATGCACAGTACACGGCTACAGACACACTATTGATGATGGAGAACCTTCAAAGCATGTTTCTTTCCCTCCTGGTGGCAGAACACGTGGTACGGAAGCATTCTACCTGTAAGGCCCCGTGTAATTCTTCAACGTTAAGCAGCACAGTCCTCTCTTGAAAGCTACGGCGACCCCACGCCCTTTCCTTTGTACATAGACTCTTAAGAACGCCCCCTCCGCACACTGCCCCTTTGGTATATGCCTCGTTGTACTGCTGTGTCATATGCTATGCACGTGTCAGAAACCATTAGCATTGCATGCAGGTTTCATATCCTTTCTAAGACAAAAAGAAAAGTAATAAAATATATTTGAAACGTACCCAAATTCTAGGCTACTGACTTTTTTTCTATCCAGTGAGGCCAGGATGACAACCATATGTTTACCACGTTGTGAATAAACTGGCACAAGTGCACTGAGAAGGAAGGAAAACTGGCGTTTCCCAAATACCTGTCAATATTGTCACCTTTGCGGGATGCCATCACAGTCCTAAAACCAGAAAGCTAGGTCTTAAAGTCTCAGGATGGGTTCATCGGATTAACCAGGTCCATACATATGGAATTAAAGGGTCACAGTAGGGTCTCCATTCAGGGAAGATGGCAGATGGGGGACCAGTCAAGATCCCTGTGGTCCAGGCCCCCATGATTCCACTGGGATGCAGGGAGAGTTGGAAAGTGCCCAGCTCGAGGCTGTGGGGCTCTGGAGCCAGGCTGTCTGGAAGGTACATCCAGAGAGATGCTGAAGCTCTCTTTCTGCTTCTGCAAGCCGGGGGTGCCGAGCGCATACCTACTCAGGATACCAGTGCCTGGTGAGTGCATGGTAAATGTCAGCACCCTTAATATTCACAAGATCTGGCCTCTCCGTACTTTACACAAACCACCCACAACCCCACAGCCCACTGTATCCAAGGTGGTGGACAGGCCTCCCTGTGCCCACCTGTGTCCCCCACATTCCACAGGGCTACCTAAAGGGACAGCCACCCTGTCCACACTTCTTGTTCACTATGCAAGGAACCAGCAGCCAGGCACTCAGGTGCACTTCACCTCTGAGGACAGTTTCCTGACATGCACGGCTGGTTCTGCCAGCACTTAGGGGAACACACAGCAAGCACCCTGCCCTGGCGTGTCCTCAGCAGAGTGCGACTATCGACCCTTTCCAGCATGGCCTCACCTCCTGACAACGCCAAGTTAAACCAACTGTATTCCTGAGGAAACTGAGGACCAGAGAGGTGAAGAAATTTGCCCACGGTCACTCATCACACTGCTCCAATAGCTGAGCCTGACAGCGTTTCTGCTGAGGGGAGTAGGAGAGAATGGGCGAGGGTCACTATACCAGGGCTTAGTCCTGCCTTTCCCTGTGTTACAGAGAGAGAAGGAAGACTGGACAGGGACACCAGACACCGACAGAACAGAGGAGGAGAGTCCCAGTAAGAGGGGGCATACCAGGGCCGGGGAGAGCAGAGGCCAGACCTCTCTCCTTGGGAGCCCTGAACCCTGCTTGGCCCCAGATCAGCACGCCGTGGGGCCTCATGAGGCGGGCCCAGTGTAAGAAGTCAGCTGCAAGAGCCCCTCCACCAGCCTGGCAACGCAAAGGCACAACAGCATGGGGCCACAGGGCATGGGGTTCTCTGTGATGCAACATGAGTTTCAGACTTCACCTTCCGCTCACTCTAA
This sequence comes from Lynx canadensis, assembly GCF_007474595.2. Lineage (NCBI taxonomy): Eukaryota > Metazoa > Chordata > Mammalia > Carnivora > Felidae > Lynx > Lynx canadensis. The sequence continues at coordinate 112,263,342 of NC_044303.2, read as the reverse complement.
ACACACTACACACGCATCCTCCCCCTGCTCTCTCTGTCCCATCTGTGGTTCCAGGACGAGTACCTTCTCCCCAGCCCTGCTGGTCCAGGTGTCCCCTTGGTTCTCTGACCTCCCAAAGCACAGAATGGATTCCTAGGAACAGTAACAATGTCCCTTCATGGCATGCCAGGCACTGACCCGGGCCCTTGCCCTGCACACTTTATGTCCACCCTGCTAGCCATGCTGTGCTGCAGGGGCCCAGACAGGTCAAGAAATTTGTGTAGGAGACACAGACAATCAGTAGAGGGAGAAGTGGACTTCGAGCCCTAGTGTGTCAGGGAGCAGAAGGGGGGAGAGACTTGGTGTAAATATCTCCTCTTCTATAGAGACCGTGTGTCCCTGGAGAACAAACCCTGGGCTATGCTTCCTGGATGGCTTAGACGCTGTCCATCAACAGACGATTATTAGCTGGACCACTAAGAATAGGCTCTGGGCCCCAACACTTCACCAAACACCAAACAAGGGTCCTCCGATGCCAGACACTGGGCTCTGCCCAGGGAAGATGCTGATTACGCAGCTGTTGTTCATCCTTTTTCTCCTTGGGCCTTCTCAGCAGCCCTATGAGGTATCCACCTACCACATTCCAGAAAGGAGAAGGACTCCAATGCAGCAAAGCAAGGCCAGGCCACCTTTCCACGTGGCTCGCCTGGGCCTCCCTGGGGAGGCATGCAAGGGCACTGGGGCACACAGGCAGCCCAGGCCCCCATGCAGGCTCCACCTCCAGAACCACTGCTTCCTCAAAGTGGGGCACAGCTTGAGTTCCAAATGCCACGCCCCCGACCCCTTCCTCCTCCAGTTTCCTGAGCAGTCCGCAGCGCCACACCAGGCTTGACGCCAGGATGGCCACATCCTCATGAGTTCTGGCCCAGCTCTCTGCCTGGCCAAACCCTCTACCGCGAGCTTTTCCTGGTCAGCTTGGACACCACATCAGGACCAGTTACATAACTGCAAGGCCCGGGCCAAAAGAAAGATGCAGGACCCTCTATTCAAAAATTAAAAATGTCAAGACAGCAAGACCAGAGCATCAAACCCCAGCACAGGGCTGTGTGTAACTCACATGTGGCAAGCCCATGGAGCCAGCCTTCTAGCAACTCTAACACCCATCCAGACAGCTCACCTTGGCCCTGAGTTATTATATGACTTGTTCTCCACAATTTACATTTTTTAAAATTTTTTTAACGTTTTATTTATTTTTGAGACAGAGAGAGACAGAGCATGAATGGGGGAGGGGCAGAGAGAGAGGGAGACACAGAATGGGAAGCAGGCTCCAGACTCTGAGCCATCAGCCCAGAGCCTGACACGGGGCTCGAACTCACGGACTGCGAGATCGTGACCTGAGCCGAAGTTGGACGCCCAACCGACTGAGCCACCCAGGAGCCCCTGACTTGAATATCCAACAAGATGTGCACCTAGGAGCCAGGGACCATGTCTTACACTTCTTTGTAAAAACCCCAGAACCTAGGACAGCACCTGTGAGGTACTCAAACACTGTGAATTAATCTTCATCTGGAGCACCCTCAGAGCACGCTCTCTGCACCCACTTACTGAGCTACCACTACGTGCAGAGGCCTGCAGCGAACACCATGGGGAACGCAGGTCTGGTGAGGTGCCGTCCCGTCCTCACGGCCAGAGTCCACGGTTCATCCACCCAGCCACTGTCTCATTAGGAAGCATTTGCTACATGTCGCACACCGTGTTGGTTGCTGGGAATGACCCCTCCAGAAACTCCCAGGCTACGAGGGAGTCACAAACCCAGCTGAAACTGCCTGCTGGTCTAAGCACACTATGCTAGAGGGCTGCATGGCCAATTTGGGGGCTACTCCAAAGGGACAGCCCACCTAGTCTTGGAGGAAGCAACCCCTGACCAATACCTCTACCAGCCTGGAGAGGGCTCATGGCAAACTGCCAGTAGTTCTCAGACAAAAATAGGAAGTGTTGATTCCAGCCTGGCTCTGATGTGGCCTGTGGTTTCTGTGTCCAGTGGCGATAAGGCAGGCCAGCAAAGACAGGGAATACCACAGGGACTGCTGGAGGAATTCAGAACACCAGCCATGCCCCAGTTGAATGTCCAGGGAAACCAGCCACAGCTCCAACATCTACCCCCCATTTCATGCATGTCTCTTCCTCTCCCTTGTCTTTGTCTGCTGTCTGGCCTGCCCAGTGATCCATGGCTGCGACCAGCCTCCCCAACCTTAGGGGCAAGCAAGCCGACCACGGCTTTTCTGGGCAACCTCCCACACAAGGAAGACATCATCCCACTTTAGGTACCTCAGGGTATTCTCCTGTTCTCCTCTTTTTGAAAAGTTGAAAAGATATTCTCAGAGGTCATCAAGAAAGCAAGAAAACCCAAATTGTCTTACTTTGAAGGTAACCTCTCCCAGCTTCCTGCTCTCCAGATCGCTCTGATATTTGCCACCAGAGGGCAGCAAAGAGCAGATGTACCTGAGCCCAAGGCTCTCCAAGGTCCCCCGGGGGGCCCTGTGAGAACAGTGACAGCAGTGAACCAGCCAGTGAAACCCTGTACTGAGGACCTGCTGTGCCTTATCGCACTGAATCCTGCAAACAGCCATAGCAGGGGCTTCTATCAGTAGCTCCCTTTCACGGATGAGAAAACCAAGGCTCAGTGAAATGAATGCACTGTCCACATTCATGAAGCTACCAGGCAGTAGACACAGGATTCGAACCCAGCTGTATCTGGCAGGGCTTTTGCGCCCTGAAGTGCACACTGCCTCCTGGTTCCTGCTGACCCCGGGCCCACAGAAAACTGCTCTGCCCTCACCTGGGGCTTTACTCTTGTTTAGAGGACAGAGATCAATCATGCACTTAACCTGGACCACCCAGAGCGCCAGGCTTAGCCAGGCTTGTCCTGAGTGTGCCTCATTCGTCTTTTGGAGGCTAAAGATGGCAATCACCACACACTCCTCCGGGCTTGTCCCGCTGACCCAACAAAGTGAGCCCGACAAGTGCGCAACGGCTGCTCTTGGCCCACGTCTGGCAGACGAAAATTCTGCTTGAGAACCAGCAGCCACAGCCTTTTCCCACAGCCACCAAGAAGGCTGAGCAAGCAAGATGGCTGTGCTGTGCTAGCATCAACTTCGACTCGACCTTTAAGCTCGAAACAAGGTGAAACCATTTTTGGTTTCAAAAAATTAATTCAAAGCTGGATTTGAAAGAATCAACCCCACTTCCTAATGAGAGTTGACATTGTGGGAAGAGTTGCAGGCATGTCTAATTGGATGCAAATGAAACTCTCATCTCCTATTCAACATTATTCCCCTGGAGCAAAAGGGAAGGTGGAAGCAAGCTACAGGCTCTTTCTTTCAATCCATTGTTTCCTAAGAATGTTTCAAAATTACAAAGGCTTTTGTCCCCTCGAAATAATGGCCTGCAAAGACAGACCTAATTACTTGCATTAATACAGTCAAAAAAATATTATAAACCGAGAGAATAAAGAGAGAAAGAATACCCTCCAAGTCCTTGATAGCTGCTAAGATACCAACCCTGCTGATTCCCCGCACTTGGAAGGGCAACCAAGTTTAATAGAAACTGTAACCGCCACCACAAATGGTATTAATTGAGTGCTTTCTCAACAAACGCTGTCCGTAGCCCCGTTTTACAAATGGAGAACTTAAGGCTTAGAAAGTTGAGTAACTTGTGCATGTTCACACAGTGGCCAAGGGGGTCTTGATTTTCATTTGGACACTTCCAGGTAGGGTGACCATATGTCCTGGTTTGTCTGGGACAAGCCTGGTCTATGACTGCTGTCCCAGGGAAATGATGAAGAGTGTTCCCTTTTGCTCATCACACAGTGAGTACACTGGGCCTGGCAGGAGAGTACACAGGGCATGGGATTGTGCGGTATCTGAGACATGCTTCTTCAATTTACCCCCTTGAACAACCTAGTTCGAAGCAAGCGTTGGCCCTTTGGAAGAAATGGTGCCTCTTTAACGCCAAAGAGCACCCTACAGAATCCGGGGCAGTCTCCCGGTTTCTCCTGCTCCACCCTGGCCTGCCTGTCTGGCTAGATAAAGACTGGAGCTGACTGACACCCATGGACTGTTCTCTTTGGGGGGGGGGGGGGGGGGGCACATGGTACTCTGGAGACCCATGTGTTCAGTGAAGGTCCAAATCCAAATCCCTACCCCCTCTCCGTGTGTCTGAAATTCCCCAGACAACTGGAGTATCAGACTCTGGTTTCAAGAGAACAAAATCAGCCAAGGGGCTGTACTTCCCAGAGGACTGAGGTAAATCGTTCCTTGACAATTCGGTTGGCACACTCTGTGAGGGGTAACGGGATATGGGTGGGCCATTGACATCCTATTGTGATTCAGGGATGGAGAGCTGAAGCATATCCGGGGGACTGGGGAAACCCCCGCAGACCCACAGTGCTTTCCCTCCCCCTACATCAGTACTGAAAACTACTCCCCTCCAACTGCCTGCTGCCAGATTTGGTCAAGTCTGGAGTGCTTTCCTTAAAGGCTCCTTCTGAGCCTGGAAGGAGCTGAGGTGAGAGAGGGCACGGCCCCAACTCGCAGGCTAGGCTGAAGCCTCACCTTGCAGGGCCACCTGAGCTGGGGCAGCGCTGGGGGGCACGGGAGTCCTTCAGGCTCCCTGACTCAGCTGTCCTCTCCGTGTTTAGCCCCATAGGCTGGCGTCCTGCTCCCGAGGCTTCAGGGTACATCCAGCTGCTGCTCTGCCTGACCTGACCTGTCCCAGATCCTTAAGGGGTTTTCTGGACCTCTCCCCTCCCCCAGCCATTCAAAGAGCCCCTCATGGGAAAGATACACAGAAGGGACCCAGGCCCCAGCTCCACGTCCCATCCCCAAGTGTCTACAAGGCTGAGAACACAGGCTGTGAGCCAGATGGGCCCATTCAAATCCTGGCTCCTCTCCTTTTTTTTTTTTTTTTTTAAGTTTATTTATTTATTTTGAGAGAGAGAGAGAGAGAGAGAGAGAACAAGTGGGGGGGGGGGGGGGGGGGGGGGGGGGGGGGACAGATGATCCGAAGCAGGCTCTGCTCTGACAGCAGAAAGCCTGATGTGGGTCTCAAATTCAAGAAATGTGAGGTCACCACTCGAGCTGAAGTCAGACGCTTAATGAACTGAGCCACCCAAGGCACCCCCTGGGTCCTCTCCTTAAAAGCTAAATGACCATGGGCAAGTGACTTAATTTCTCCCAGCCCAACTTTATAGGGCTGTCGTGGGCATTAAATGAAATAAATGTCTCCACACAGAAAGTAAAAGTCAATACATGGTTGCTTATTGTTATTATTATCATCCTGCCTTTAAAATTTCCAACATGAGGCACCTGGGTGGCTCAGTCGATTGAGCATCTGACTCTTGATTTCAGCTCCGGTCATGATCCCAGGGTTGGGGGATTGAGCCCCTCGATGAGCATGGAGCCTGCTTAAGATTCTCTCTCTCCCTCTACCCCTCTTTCCTGCTCATGCTCTCTCTCTAAAATTAACAACAAAAATAAATAAAATTTTCAACATAACATCACATCTGCTAGGCATAAAAGGGCCAGTGGCACCTGGGTGGCTCATCAGTTAGGCATCTGACTCTTGATTTGGGCTCAGGTCACAATCTCGTAGTTTGTGGGATTGAGCCCAGCCATCCAGCTCTTTGCTGACAGCACGGGGCATCCTCGGGATTCTCTCTCCTTCCTTCCCTCTCTCTCTCTCTCTCTCTCTCTCTCTCAAAATAAATAAATATTTTTTTATAAAGCTACATGTGGGGACACATATCTATCAAGAAAAGAATTTGGAACCTTCTGAGAACTTTCCTACCTCAGTTTCATCACATACAATGGGAAAAAAATAATAATACTTAACCTCAAAGATTTTTTTAAAACACTAAATGAGACAATGCAAATAGAATATGTAAAACTTTGTGTGGCACATAATAGGCACACATAAATTGGCAGCTAATAATAACAACAATTTCATGTTACTCACAAGAATATATTTAACAGTTTAACAAAGACTCTTACGCCTGGGAGAAAAACCACCTTAAAATATAGTCATACCTTACACCCAATAGCTAAATTTCTTTAAAATTATGTGTTTTTAAACTGCTTTGGGATGCTAGCGCCCCTCCCCCAAAATTTACTGATGAATGCTGTTTCCTTCTCCCCGAAAAACATGCACAGGCTATTTTACAAACAATTTCAGGAGATTCTGGGATTACCCCGAAGTCATCTTTACGGTTCCTTAGACTCTGTGTGAGCAAGTCCTATCTTAGACCACCCCAGATGGGGCATCCAGAGGCTGCCTGAATGCCTCTACTACTCCCGGGAGCCTCACAAGGCATAAAGCAGCTCACTCCAGGGTTGGAAAAGTGCTAAAAAGTTGTACGATTCTTCCTTGAATCAGGAAACTGAAAGATGCTTCCCGAGGTCTATCTTTGGAGCAACACAGAGGGAGTATGATACCTTCTTCAGGGGCCAACCCTTGACATTTGTGGAAAGCAGGACCCATGCTCTGACGGGTCTGATCTCTCCAGGCTAACCTGTGTGCCCTCCCAGCCATTCCAGGTGATGGCTTCCAGGCCCTCTGCCATCCAGGTCACGGTGCCCAAACCACCTCCTGCATGGCTGTGGGTCCTTTCCTTTATCTAGGACACTGTGCTTGTAGGGACCCTCCTAAGTCTGAGCTACTGTTCTTAGCCACCTCATCACATCCATTAGGCAAGCATTGAACTAATCCCCAAGGCCTCATCGTACAAGAGCAGAGTTTCATGCCACACATACTCCCACTCCAACCTTTCATCTAGCCACCTGATCTTTTGAACCTAAGCCCACCACTATACATCTGTCCCAATCAAATTTAGTCTCACCGATTTCTTCCCTGACATTCTAAACCCCTTGGGAGTGTTTGAAATTCACATTCTATCACCCGGTATATTAACTCTGTCTCTCAGCTTTGAGACATTTGCAAATCGCATCCAACATAAGCCAATCAATAAGACTTACACATCTCCCTGTGTTAAGCTCGGGGCAAAGTGCCTTACACATGTTCTCGTTAAATTTTCACGTCAACTCTATGAACTAGGCATCGACGTCTGTACTGTCAGCCCTGTTTTATGAAACAAAATGGAGTCTGATGGAGAGTCCGTCACTCGCATAACAGCCGAGGTACTAAACAGCCGAGCCGCAATTTCAACTCAGCCCTGTCCAAGCCGTACTATTTCACCACACCTTCGGCATTTCTACACTGAATGGCTTTTTTATTTCTAGAAACGTCTGTCACTGCACCCAGGCTGTGGGACCTCTGGTAATAGTGAATGGGTTTTGTCTCTGAATTCCCAGCCCCTGGCAAGTGCCTGGGGCAGAGGAGTTGTTTCAAGACCAGTAGAGAAAGGAAAGCAAGGAGAGGGGTCACCCGGGGGCCGGTGTGTGAGAAAATGCTTCTAGAGCTGAGCCATGAAATTCAGGTTCTTCCTTAAGAGCATTTAATCTACCCTGTGGAAACTTAAGATACGTTGCCGTCCACACATGACCAGAAGGTTCCAGGTCCCCCAGGGTCATGCTGGCCCTAGCACTGCGACATTCATTCACCCAAGTCATCGGAAAGCTGACCAGAGGGTGGCCTTGCACTCACAGCCCGGTCCACCTGAGCCCAGGGGTGGCTCTCCCAGTGTGTCCCCAACCCCACTGCTGGCCTCCTCAGCACAGGAGGCTGCGTGGTGCGAGAGAGAAGGTTCAGGAAGCCTGAGGCCTGAGATTTCTCAAATATTCCTGAGAGGACACCCACATCCCTGACTAACTCAAACGCTCTTTTTCATGAAATGGACACTGGGAACGAACTCACAGAACTTTTATACTGAGGTATCAGGCTGAGGGGAGCTGAGGGAAAGGGGCTTAATACACTGTCGGAACATAACCACTGGGGTGATGTCCACACAGCACCACGTTTCCTGGCACACCGCCCCTCGTGGCATACAACCCCCCCCCCATGGCCTGCTCCTTTCACTACAGGCGGCAAGGTCTGAATTCTTCTGGGAGCCACCAGGGAGGAGTCCCACTCAAGATCTGCGGGGTAACGGACGCAGAGGAAGACCCGGGCAAAAGACAGTGTTCACGTGAAGGAGAAAGAGCGAGAGCGCCACCTTGTGGTGACTCGACAACTTGCATGCTGCCTAACTTGCCGCTTCGGCAGTAACACCCTGCCAGCCTCTGGCACTTTCCTCTGCAAGCCCCTGCCCCTGCCCGTGCCCCAGCCCGGAAAGCCTGAGGGGGCTGTGAATCACGACGTCCACGCCCACCTGACCCCAGCAGTAGGCACGGTCCCTGAACCAGGACGGCCAGCCGGGGCCCAGCATCCTCCACCAAGCATGCTGATTGGCTGAGACAAGGACACAGGACGCAAGAAAGCCAATCAGGGACGTCACAAGATTTACTAGGTGGAAGCGGGAGAAAGAGGCTTCTCTTTTCTCTGGTCACAAGTCATAAGAACGTGGACTCAGAGCACCAGAAGTCATGTGTGGGATCATTGAAAGAAAACCTGCCTGAGCACAAAGCCAACACAGAAGGAATCGGAGCAGAGAAACGGAGGGCCGGGACTACAAAAAAGACATGGGTTAGCCCCTGGATCAAACTCTGCCTGAACTGGCACCTGCTCTCTCTTCTCAATTACAGGAGCCAACTCATTCTGGTTTTGCTTAGAGTCAGGTCTCTGTCACTTTTAATCAAGAGACATAACATATGAATAAAGAGAAAACATATTAAGCCCAGTTGTAGGGAATAAATGATGCTCGCAATAACTTTATAATAAGGCTTGTAAGAATAACTATTCATAGGGGCACCTGGGTGGCTCAGACGGTTAAGCACTGGACTTTAGCTCAGGTCACGATCTCATGGTTTGTGGGTTCAAGCCCCACGTCAGGCTCTGTACTGACAGCTCAGAGCCTGGAGCCTGCTTCAGATTCTGTGTCTCCCTCTCTCTCTGCCCCTCCCCCACTCTCTCTCTCTCTCTCAAAAATAAACATTTTTAAAACTTTTTTAAAAAAGAGTATTCATAGCAGCTCAAATCTCTCTTTGCAGCCTTGTGGAAATACGGAAATATCCTCAGGGACTGCAGGATATATCCTTTCAGCCAATGTAATTTCTAGGAGTCCATCCTAAGAAAAGAATCCCACTCAGGAAAAAATAATACTTGCATGGAGATGTTCACTGCAGCATTATTTACGATAGGTATAAATAAACAAATAACTAAGCAAATTCAAGAGGTTATGATACAATTGAATATGTTATGGTACATACTTCAATTTCATTATATATACATAGTCAGACAACCTATTCCTATGCCAACTACAGAAATATTTATTCAGACACTCGCAGAACACCAGCAATAATTCACTAAGCTCTTATTGTGGGCCACATATTTTACATCCTTGGTGACATTTCACCCTGAAACAATTTAAATGTTATGGACATCTTTATCAACCCTCTTAGAAATGAGTAATCTAAGGTTTGAAGGAATTTACACCTTTTTGGTGAAAGCGACAAGGGACTGGAATCCAGGAGTCCTAATACAAAATCCACACACGTGCTCCCTATGCTATTCTCCACGAACCAGGTGAGGCAACGAGGTCACCTGGGTTACGTGTAGAGGCAGCACCTGGCCTTTGTGGGAGGTACTCTGTATGTTTAGCTGTCCTTTCCAGCTCAAGGTCCAAGCAGAAGCAAAGTAAAGAGCCCTTCTCGGCATCTCCCAGGGGTCAGGCACTGAGCCAGATGCTTTGCTTCCACTGTCTCCATTAACTCTTGCAATGATCCCCAGAGAGGAGAGCTCACAAAACCTTTATTTCTATGGGAGGTGACTTCAGAGAGAACCAGAGCTTTGTTCCTGATCAGGGGCATGGCCTCTTATCCACATGTATAATGGGAAGATGAACGGGAAAATCGCAGAGACCTGCCCAGTCACAGGAGAGGATGCAGAGCTGGAAATGGTCTGAAGGGCTCTGAAAGTCCGGCAGAAGGATATCTGTACCATAAAGCCTGGAACAGTAAGAACACTAATACTACAGAAAGGACTACTACTATAGGGCGCTTACTCCAAGCCAACGCTGTCCATGATTTCTCACCTCATCCAAAGAGCAGGCCTTCAATCCGGGCATTATTATCCCATTTTACAGATTAGGACATCCAGCAGGTGGCACAACCAGGCTTACAGATAAAGACCCCACAGCACCTGGCCTCTCTGGAGTCCAGCAATCTCCACACCTGCACAGTTGAGTCTGTGGCACATTTCCAAGCACCGGAGATAGAGAGGGGCCGGGTGGTGTACCCCACGTGGCTCCTGGAGGGGTTCTGAGCAGCAGCGGCATAGCTGGTGAGAGACAGCAGCCCAGCTCCCCACTAATTGTGTCCCTTTGTGGTGTTCCGTTAAGGACTCAGAAGAAACCAATCTTTGTGTCTTTTCACGGTTAAAATTCTACATAGAACAGAAACCTCAAAGCAGCCACCAAGCCAGTCTTTGTTGGGTTTCTAGGCAGTAAGGACGCTGCATCTCAACACTTAGTGCTCAGAGAGAAAAGGGCTCGGTTATTCAAAGCGGAGCTTAACAAGAGCCTTTTTCTCCCAAGTCCTTGCAATTTTGGACTCACTTTTAATCCCCGGAAGAAATCTTGGATTGCTTTTCTCCTCCACATCTCAACGTCGTTCCTGCAAGTTCACAAACTGTCAGTGGAAGATTTTCAGGAGGTGGGCAGTTCCCACTTTCTACCCCATTCTGGTAGGACCAGTTTGGTTTTCAGAACCTTGAAACCTCCATTTTTGAAAAACATCAATACACTCAGAAACACATACTTTTTTTAACTCAGGTTTCTAAATACAAAGAAATTTATGCATTGTAGTTTCACAAACAAGCCTCAACTGTATTCCTTCCAAATAAGATGCCAGGCAGGTTTCTGAAGAAGCCACTCTGTGGAAATTGGCCGAATGCACTTGTATTAAAAGAGCATACATATCCTGAAAGAAAAGCCAAAGGCAGACTTAGGCGCCTGGGTGCTGGAAACACACCCTCCCAGGTAGGACAGAGGCTGTTTCTAGTGCCTTGAAGAATAAACACCTTCTAAAGGCAAAGATCTCTTGCCTTCTCTGGGCCCCAAATTCCTCTATGGGCCACTCATCATCATTATCACCAAAACCATCACTCGTAGGGCAGCTAAAATGTGCGGGCCCTCCCTGGAACACGTGACATACTTTATCAAATCCTCAAAATTACAGAGAAGAGGAACGTTTATCCCCATTCTGTAGATGTGGAACCTGAAACCCAGACCCTTGAAAAAAACAACACAACCAGCAAGGGGCAAAGCCAGAGTCAAGCCAAAGCTGTTGGACCCAAGTCCAAGTCCTTCCTGCCTCAACCTTTCACACCCCTGCCCCTCTCTACATCCTGGGTTCTGCTAATGAGGAGATCTATACACCTGTAGCTTAGACAGGGATACCGAGGTGGGAGGCCTCCCTCCTCCTCTTCGAGAGGGCTTCCTATTGACATACTCACACAGGCTGTTCCCAAGCAAATGTTCTCTGACCTGTCTCCCCCGACAAAGTAGTACTCCAAACTCTCTCTTTTTATCACTCCAGTCAGCCAACCAAGTGTATGCAAAAACCCTGCTCAAGGAGCCTGGGATCCAAAGGCGGCAATGGTTCAGCCATTTTGGAGAGTAGTTTGGCAGAATTGTCATTATCAAAAGAATTATTATTATCAAAAGTGCCCGTTTCTCTCTTTTTTTTTTTAAGGTTATTTATTTTGAGAGAGTCAGAGTGAGCTGGGGAGGGACAGAGAGAGGAGAGAGAGAATCCCAAGCAGGTTCCACACTGTCAGCATGGAGTCCAACGTGGGGGTCGAACCCATGAGCCGTGAGATCACGACCTGAGCTGACGTCAAGAGTCAGACACTTAACCGACTGAGCCGCCCCAAAAGTGCCCCCCAAATACACATTTCTGACACCCTACAAAAGATCTGACTAGTATTCCTTAAATGGATAGCACACTCCAACTGGGCAATTAGAGGTAACTTAATAAAGGAAAGTCAGTGACGTGCTGGGGCCAGCACTACCAGCCCACGAGAGCCAATGGCTACATTTTCATAATGTTTATAAGCCAGCCGCTAAACTGTGCTAAGCCTGGAACAAGCCGTGATGGGAGCATTTATTTGCACGACAGGAATCAGGAAATGCTACAAATCAAATTGGTTTGGTTAGGGTTTTCCCCAGAGAGACAGTGATTACACATTTACCAGCACACCCCTGGAAGGATTTATAAAAATGTGGGCAAAGTTAAGGGAAATCAAGTAGGATAATGCAGTCCTCTGGAGTTAGCGACAGGGGGGAGCTGTCAGCAGTCAAGCCCTGAAGGAGCAAGGAATGGCACCAAACCCACACGGGAGCCGGAGGGCAGGGCAACTGGTAGAACCTTTGACAGAGGCAATGTAGCAGGCAGGAGACAGGAAAAAAATACTCCAATTTCAGCCCCTTCTCACCAAACACCTCTGGCTGCCGCCTGCCATGAATGGAGCCCACCTGAAAGCAGAGGGCGTGGGAGCCCCCCAACCCCACAAGGTCCACAACGATTAGCCTCGGGGGCACCATGCAGAGTGATGAAAGGTAGAAGGTGGAGCTGGGGCACCCCGTATCCAGAACAATACGCCACCAATTGTTACCACACACACACACACACACACACACACACACACACAGTCTATGCACCAATACATATATGTATTTCTGGAAGAGCCCCCAAATGGTAACAGTGGTTACCTCCAGGGAAGGATGCTGGCAACTGGGTCAACACAGGGAGACTTTCTTTTCATTAGACTCTGTTTGCTATTGTTTAACTGTCATTCCTGCACATATATTACCTTTTTGAAAAGAAGTCAGGGGCGCCTGGGTGGCTCAGTCACTTAAGCGTCCGACTTCGGCTCAGGTCATGATCTCACGGTTCGTGGGTTCACGCCCCACGCCAGATTCTGTGCTGACTGCTCGGAGCCTGGAGCCTGCTTCGGATTCTGCGTCTCCCTCTCTCTCTGCCCCTCTCCTGCTCACTCTCTCTCTCTCTCCCCAAAATAAATAAACATTAAAACTTTTACAAAGCAGCGAGCCTTTTTAAACAGCAACGTTTTTCCCTCTCTTCACACTCTTGGGGTGGTGCGCCAGGGCAGAGGTCTCATCTGGTGTGGCAGCAAGGGGCTGCCACAGTGTGTGACTTCGTTTGCTGAGGAGAGATGGACACCTGGAATCATGCCATGCAGCGACCTAAGGGGAAGACAGCACAGAGCCCTGTGACAGAAGGTAGGCTCCGCACCCGGGGTGGGGGTGGGGGGGAGAACGTGGACTTGGGAGCTGGACTCTGCCCCAGATTGGCTCTGGGAACCCGGCAAGCCCTCCAAGCTTCCGTTCCCTGGCCCGTGGTGGAAGGAAACGGCCCCTAACGTGGTGGGGCAGGAGGGGCCGGGGTGGTGCCAAGGAGAAAGGATTTCCTTCAAGGCAGAGAGTTTGTGATGCTCGTCAAGGGACTGGGGTGGGGGTGGGGGGGTTGCTTCTGAACACTTTTCTTTCCAAGTCCTTTGCACCCATCTCCCAGCCCGGGAGTCTGGAAAAGGCTTCCCGGAGGGAGCAGAGGTCTTTGGGGGCTTGGTGCCGAGCTCCACCTGGTGGCCGCTCAGTCAGCGACCTGGAGGGGGCAAGGGAGTCCCAAAGGGAGTGCAGGGGCTGGGAAACGTTCCCAATACGCTTCGTTCACCCACAAGCTCACGGACACCTTTGCCTCCTCCTTGCTCTCGCCCTGTCAACACTGTGCCTTCAGAGGAAGAGCCGCCCCTGTGAAGGCTAGCCCTGGTCCCACCGGGATCACGGCTGCAGGGCAGCTCCGAAAAGCCCCTCGGAGGGCGTCTTCACACTGCTCCACTGAGGCCTTCCATAGGACAAAATGCCAAAACAGAACACTGTAGCATCTCTGTTCTCCATTTAATGAGTGGGTGCTTTTCACCTTTGCTAATCACTAAATGACATTTTGTCCTAGACCCCTAAAATCTGGCAGACTTTTAAATTTCTTTTTCATGTTTATTTATTTTTGAGAGAGAGAGAAAACAGGGGAGGAGCAGAGAGAGAGGGAGACACAGAATCCGAAGCAGGCTCCAGGCTCCGAGCTGTCGACACTGAACCCGACGCAGGGCTCGAACCCACAAACCACAAGATCATGACCTGAGCCCAAGTCGGACACTCAACCGACTGAGCCACCCAGGCAGTCTGTAATCCGGCAGACTTTTATGGTATGATGTAGAAATAAAGGCAGATTCAAAGTTGGAGGATACCTGCCTTCTCTCCAGCCTGCCATTTTTAATTATAAACTCATTGGAGATAATAACATTCAAAGTTAGGGGTGTCAGCGCGGCTCAGTCAGTTGAGCCTCCATCCAACTGCTGATTTCAGCTCAGGTCATGATCTCACGGTGGTGAGCTCGAGCCCTATGTCGGGCTCTGTGCTGGGCGTGGAGCCTGCTTGAGAGTCTCTCCCTCTCTCTCTGCCCCTCCTCACCACTACTCTCCTCTCCCTCTCTCAAAAAAAAAAAAATAATAATAATATTCAAAGTTAATGGCAGCCCCTCCCTGAGTGGGAGGAGGGGCCAAATGGCACTCAAGGCCCCTCCTCCTCACCCCCTTGCTCCTGCAGCTGCCCCCTAGCTCCCCTTTAGGGAACACTTGCTAAGCAAGAACACACACAGCACTTGCACACATACAGGGCTCTGATTCATTCCCACTAGATGTTCAGGAAGCGCGTTCAGGAAACCAAGGGGAGAGGCTGGCCTAAAGGACCTGGTCTCCACACCTGCCATTGAGGGACCAGGGATGGTTCTGGCAAAGTTGGAGCTGGAAAATGCCTCCTCCATTGGCCTCTTGGCGACCCAGGGGAAGAGACTGAGGCCTGAAAGGGGAAAAGACCTCAGCCCAGACCCAGGCCTGTCCCCAACTCCCTCTCCAATGTTCCTTCAAGGAGCTACGCTGACCCTGACTGGGGCTCAGAGAAAGATCATCTTTAAAATCATGACAGAAAGGTGGAGAGAGGCCATGCCCACCTGAATACACTGAACCCCCACTCCCTGGGAAATATCGTGAGCTTCCCAATGTGTTCAGCATCATGGCCACAGGGGGTGAGTTCTAGAAGGCCTTAGCAGGTCCCCTGGTCCAACCCTCTTATTTCTCAAACAGGTAAACTGAGGTCAGAAAGGGAACAAAGCCCAGTTAGGAGGCCTAGGAGGCTCCCCTACAGCATACGAGGTAACAAGAGCAGGCCAAGACCCCCATGACCAAGACCCTGGCACCAGCCACAGTGCAGTATGTCCTAGCTGATGTGGCGGACAGAGTCAGGCCTAAGACGCAGGCAGGGGCCGCAGGGCAGGGCGAGGGAAGGAAGATCAGAGGCTTTACCAGCTGCATGTGACCTCTGCCGCCGTAAGACGGGAAGCAATGACCACCTCTCTGTGACCAGGGTGTAGCCGAAGTGGTTCTTACAATAATTTTAATGGAAACTAAGAAAAAGAAACAGAAGGCATGCCTTTGTTTTTTAAAACGAACACAGGGCACTTGAAAAAAAAAAACCAACCGCCATTTCTCTTTGACCCTCTATGTTGGAGGAACATTCACTTACTGCTCACGCTTTGAGTCTCCACGTAAGCACTTCCATCTCCCTGAAGCCTTCCTAGTTCTGTCAGGCAGACTCAAGGGACTCCCTAACTGGGGCTCACCAAGTGCTCCCTTCTCTCCTTCCAGGCGGTAAGCCCCTCCTAGGGCAGAACCTGGGACCAAGGCTTCTTTGGGACAATCCCAGGAATAAGCGCAGTACCCAAACCTAGTAGGTGCTCAGTAAATAGGGGACAGCAACTAAATGACGCATCACCAACCTGGACTCATCATTAATTACAATTAAGTACAAAAGGCTCATGAATGCAACTTGGTGAATCTTGATATCCAGAAATCAGAAACAAAGCCTTACAAGAATCCTTTGAGAAACAACGTATCTTCCACACACGAGGTCTATAGGGTTTCTAAATCAGTGGGTAATCCTCCAGAAAAGTTCTCAGATTCTAGAACTCTGGACCACGCATGATCCACAAAAGTTGGTCAGCTCTAAGACCCAAGGAAGCAAAGACCCAGGGGAGGAATAGCAGGGCCAAGCTCCAGTGGGATCAGAATTTCATTTTATGTTTGGTTTGTTTATAATTTTCCTGTTTAAAAAACCACTAGCTTGAATATGGAATAATATACTTAATTTGAAAATTAAAAAATAACCAAAAGATACATTATCCCTCCCATTCCTGCCTCCATCCACTCACTCCGGCAACCACTGTGTTAACAGTGTCCTGAGGAGGCCTCACAGTTTTCTTAGCTTAGGCAAGCAAAATATTTCTTCTTATACCCTCTCTTTGTATATATTTCTATCCCATGGCATACTATACAAAGTTAAGTCTTCACCCTTGTTTTTTGTCTCTTAATACACCTTGGATACTTTTCCCTGTGGGACCTAAAGAGGGTTTTTTATTGTTTTCTTATAGCTACATAGTACGCTTTTATAGGAATGCAACATGCTTTATTTACCACTCCTCTACTGATGGACACATGGCACCTTTTTACCAAAATTTTACACGTCAAACAACACTGCCGTGAATATCTTATGCAAAAACACTTGCTTGCTCAGGTTTGCCTCACTGCCAGAACCTCTCCAAGTTCCTCAAGCCCACCCAGATCCCTTACTTCTGGCACATCCATTTCTGTTTATTTTCTGAGATCCCCTGGTACCCATAAGGAAAGACCAAAGTAGGGAGCTCCACCTCCCAATTCAGCCCTCTCCATTCTGGAAGCAGAGCTATGTCTCCGGGTTCTCCTGCATACTCTTACCCACCCCACCCAGGGCAGGCCGTACCCAGTAGATGACTAGCAAATATTTCACGGGTGATGATGAATCGACCTGATCTCGTGTCATACGATCATCACTCTCTTTCACCAACAGGTGGCGCTGCTTTCCACCTTTAGACAGCTAAGCCCCCACCCCACCACCCCACCCCGCGGGAAGCCCTGCTCCAGCAAGAATAGGGAAATTCTTGAGGATAGAAGCAAACGATGACTTTTCCATCTTATGATGATCCACACACCTCTCTCCATGATCTCCAACAGCCTAAGGCCATGACTACAATTTTCTCTGGTTTCTCCCTTCTCTGTCCTTTTCCATGTCACAGGTACATGCCGTTTGTACAGTTTCCTTGGACACTGGGAGATCAAATCGCCTAGCGGTTATGAACTTGGGCTCTTGAACCAGACTCAGGTTCAAAATTTGATTCCACCACTTGTCTCGCTGCTTGGCCTTTGGCAACTGGCTTGACCTGTCTGAGCATCCACTGCCTCCGTAGGACAGGAGCACAGCACTATGTTTGTGGGAGGATTAAATGAGGTGTAACACTAGCATTGTGCCAGGCACATGGTACCTGTTACAAAGATACGCACCCCCTGTCCAAATTCTGCACCTCGCTTAGGAAGGCTTTCTCAATACACACTGGTCTTCCATCAGTTCTTCACACACAAGCCTGTTCCTGCCCCAGAGTCCTCACTTCCTAGGGCCTCCGCCTGGAATGCTCTCCCCCTAGAACCTCCCATGGCTGACTCCTTCTCATCCTTTAAGTATCAACTTCCATGTCATCTCCTCAGAGATCATCCTTGTCACCTCAGCTAGAGTAAGTATCTCCTGCTTTGCCCCTTAGTGGCACCCTGTTTGTTTGCCACTTGTTACCACCTGCTATCTTAGGGGTTTATTCATCTTTGGGACTGTAGTCTCTTCCTGTTGGGATGTAAATTCTAGGCAGCTCCAGTTTTCTTGGGTTTTCCAGCACTGCACACAGTGACCCTTCCACCTGGGAGGTACCCCGTAGATGACTGGTGGGTGATTGGCTGAGTGGATGAGAGCACGCAGGCAGAGTTGTGTCTGAACTCTGTCCACTGGCGTGGGGTTCTATCATGTAATGGTTAGCACTCTGGACTCTGAACTCTGTGCACTGGCTGCTTTGCACACCCGTGTTCTGATTCCCAGAGTACCACCTCTTTGAGGGCAGGAATGGCTCCCACGTGCAGCCCTTAGCTAGAGCCCCTGCCAGTGCTCAGTGGGCAGAGCCAGGATTTGGGGGACGAAAGGGAGCAACTGAGAGGGCTGCTGAGGGCTTGCTGGAGGGCGGCATCGCTGACATTTCCACCCAAAACATACCATCACGCGTGGATTCCCGGAAATGACAGAGATGCGCCTCTGGCCCCTGCCACTCCACATGGCTTTCCTAAGAACCAGTCCCAGCTTGCTTCCTGCTGATGGTCACCTACGCAGGTGAGCCTTGCCCCCAGCAACTGCTCAGTCCCGACTCTACTCTGAGGGGTTCCTTCCTCTTCCCTGCCCCTTGTGAGCATTCCAGGGAGGTCCATTCTCCACTGAGGACTGGAAAGCCTGCCCCGTGCATTCCCACACTGCTTAGAGAGGCATGCCCACACACCTCTTTCATAAAGAGAAGAGACATCTCCTTCAGCAGTGTCTCCTCTGGGCACAAACAGTGTGATTCAGGATGTCCCGTGGATTCCAGGAAGACACAAGATCATCCCACGGGAGTCAGACCCAAGTAAGAAATGTGCCCCATCCAGCCAAGTCAGAAAACGTCCCCGTGCCTAGAGAGACACTCATCTTGGACACACTCCACCCAGAAGCACCCAGTTTCCCACTGTGTCAAACTAAATCCCTCGCCCATGACTCAGTCTCTCTTCAGCCCCGATTTTCCTGGAGCTGGGAAGGTGGAGACACACATAATAGAGAGACGCACAGATTTCACCATTTAAAATACATCCAAATGCACGTCCACATTCCACCGCAAAACGTCCTGGGCACCTCTTACATACCAACACTGTTCTAGCTACTGGGGAGACGGAGGTTAATAAGCCAGACAGGGAACTGCCACACACAGAACGTTCAGTTTAGTCAGAGACACGGACGAGGAGCAGCAGCAAGCAGTGTGCAGACCACCCACCGATCCGTGTGCTAGTGGGGGCAGCGCTGTGACGAAGGGTTGCTCAGGATCGTCAGGAGGTCCTCCTCTGAGAAGGAGCCACATGGGGAGAGCGCTTCAAGCAGAATGACAAGGACAAGGCCCCGAAGAGCACTGAAAGCACTAAACAGAGACCAGTGTTGCTGGAACCCAGAGGGCCAAGGGGAGAGGAACCGGCTGTGAGGTTGAGGTACCCCACAACACACCCCCAAGCCGGCAGGAGGGGGACAGATAGCACAGAGCCTTGTTAACTAGAGTTCAAATTAAAAGATGGGGGCACGTTATACTGAGTGCCGTGGGAAAACTGTGAAGGGTTTCAGGCAGGGAAGTTGAATGATCTTCTACCCAAGAGAAGTTGACTTAACATCCTGGCGATGAATGAAAGAGCGAGTGAATGAATTGCATGAACAACCACAGAACCAAAGAACGTGAGTAACTTAAGAGTTTCTGGGTGCTAAGATCATGCTGAGTTCTTCAGGGACACGGGGACAAGTAGACTGGGACAGCCCACACACTCTAGAAGCACGAACTCCACACTGAAGAGAGCACACAGAATGCCTCCTTCGCCACTCAGGGAGGCTGCTGGCTTCAGCTTCAGCACAGGTCAGCTCTCTGGCCCCTCATAAGCTCTGCTCACCGAGCAGTTAGGGAGACCAGAGAGGAGATGAAACCATTTGATGTCATATGGCCAGGTGACTCCCCAAGACCTCAGGTGTCAGCAGTACTGGAGCCTAGATGTCTCCCCCTGGACTGCAAGCCCCTGGGGACACCTTTCACCCCCTCCATCTCCCACACCACCATTCTTCTGTGAGATTCAGAGAGTGAGAGAAGATTTTTCTCAAGGCTGCAGAGGGCACAGAACCCAGACTGCTCGATTCTCACCAAGAAAACGAGAACAGAAGCTGACTTCAAAACAACAACGTCTCCTGTAGTCCAGGGTCACGGCCCTTCTCCACAAGAGTGACCAACCAACAGACAAGAACAGACCTCTTTCCACAGAGTCTCACCCACACCTGCAACAGCTGCCCTTCCCCACAAAGTAGGGCTGTGGTTTCCATCCCGTGTCCACCAGCCCCTGGGTGGAGCTGGCCACAGAGTGGATGTTCACATAAAGTGAGAAAAGGGAGATGACTAGTGGTCAGTGTCCCGCATGCTGAAGCCAGGCAGCCCTGGGCTCCCATTCTGGCTCTACAGCCTGCCAGCCCCATGACCTTCATCATGTATCTTAACCTCCCTGAGCCTCAGTCGCCTCACATTTGAGAGGCAGATTAAAATGCACGACGCACGGGCTTGCAAGTTTAATAAAATCACACAAACTGAGGGTGAAGCTTAACATCCCTCTAGGAAAAAAAAAACTGTTCAGAAGGGTATTTATATGAATATGAATATTGATGATGAGGAGGATGGTGGAGTCAAGCAGTAAAGAGGACTGTCATGGAACATCTCGACTCTGGGCACTCCCAGGGCGCATGCTCACCAGGGGTATCTGGACCGTATTTGTTAAAGCAGGAAAGAGGACAGGGATGCTTTAGAAATATCTCCATGTTTCTAACCAAAGTTTTCTGCAAAGCCCTCAAATAAGCAGAAACTCTAGTCCTACCGGCTTCCCAGCACCCTACCCCTACCCCACCCCAGACTGCAGCACGGCCGCCTCCCAGCCCCCACCCCGGGATATACCTCTCGATGGTAACAGGTGTTGCGGTGAGCAGCTTGTGGCCAGGGCTTTCAGAGCTGGTGTTGTCACCGCGATCGCTCCCCCGCTCCCGTCTCCTTCAGTGTCCAGAGGGGAGGCTGGGAGCATCTGAGGGTGCAGAAAGAGTATCATGTGGCCGGGGCTTTGGCAGAGCTTGGCTACGACTTACCTGTGGCCATGGATGTGATTGGCGGTGGAGGCGTGACCAAGGTTTCAATCTGCCCTTGCCTCACCCCCACAAGCCAGCAGGGGTAATTAGGGACCTCTCGTTGGATTATGGGCCTCCATTTCCCAGCCCATCCCATTCTAACTCCTAAACTTAAACCACCACAGAATGAGTGAACAGATACCCCCCGGCGAGCCCTCTGCCAGCTGGGGGCTGGGCACCCAGCAAAGCCTATGGCTGTGGTGCCGACCTGAGGGCCAACACTCAGGTTACAGACGTGGGGTAATCCCAGAGAAGAGATGCAACCCAACTCCCTGCTCTGAAGGCGAGGAAGGGCTACGTATATGTGCACACATGTGTACACGCGCATGTGAACCACACACGGGCATATGTGAACACCCAGTGCCCACACACAAATCTATTGCATGCAGTAAACAAGGGCTATTCGATCATTCCGTGGCAGTCTGCTTTGCTGAGACTGCTAATGAGTAGTACATTCCTGTGCCCAGACTCTGCGGGCACTCACAGGACCTCAGTGGCAGGTGCACTGAGAAGTTGCCTCCTTTCCTGTAAGGAGCCATCATTACTTTCTCCCTCAGCGTGTGCTAGATGCAATAGAGAAGCACCAGAGGCCCTAATAATAGCAATGATAATGAAGGGGGAAGAAGGGTCTCTGAGGCGGAGTCTGCCCTAGAAAGGAAACAGGAGAAGCAAAGGTGACAGAGTCACATCTGCCCACAGGTGAGGCCACTCTTTTCTGCCACACCCTCTCTGTGCCCTCAGACACAGTGCCTGGCCTGGCATGCCTGGCGCCCGAAGGATATCTTTAGACAAGAGAGGATTTGTGTGTGGGCACTGGGTGTTCACATATGCCTGTGTGTGGTTCACATGCGCGTGTACACATGTGTGCACATACACACACACACAGTGTGAGCTGATTTGCACACTTTTCCTGCTCATCTTTCTCACTCTGGTTTGTGTCTTCCCCCACCTGTTCCACGCTCAGGATGCCTCTCGCCTGGTCCCTACTTCTCTTTCACTATTTCTGCTTCAGAAATGCTAAAGTGTCCATCCTGGCTGCAATTAACATCAGCTGAGGCACTCGGCACAGCACCCTACTCAGAATAACCAGATCCTCTGCATCTTTTTTCCAACACACACTGCTGATCTGTCATCAGACAATAGGGCACTGCACCCACTCATGAGCCCCCTGGGTCAGGCAGCACTGGGGCTCTTGGGGACTGAGTCCTCCTGGCTGTCAGAAGGCAGTCCTGAGAAGTCGGAGTGGGCTGTGTCCTCCCTCCCACTGCCCCCACCCCCACTTCAGATGCAAAGTGCACATATGGCTCATCTCCATCTTCGGGGGAGGTTCCGTCTAAAGTCCTCCCAAAGATTCAGATTGTATGACAAATCACGTTCTAGACTATCGATGGCGAGAAAGGGCTGGTGCATTTGCATCATTACCCCCAGACAACAGCTTCATTAGCCTGAAAGAGAGGTTTGCAGCCGCGTGAGCTCCGCCACTGACCTGGGCCTCTCACTTCCCCCATTGTCTGTGGGCTCCAAGGCTCTCGCTCCAAACCATATGGTCCATTTGGGCATCTCACACTGCCTTCCAGGAAAAGCGGGCTTGTTGGGAAGAGCTTGGGACAAGCCAGAGGCCTGCCTGCAAGATCCCAGGTGCAATCCTGCCCAAAGCGGGGTCGCTCTGGGCCCAGAGAGAGAAACTGCCAGAGATCAGACGGGGCTGAAAAAGCAGTGTGTGGGCCTGAGAGAGGAGAAAAGCGCCTTAGCAAGAAGGCAAAGGAGAGAACTTTGACATTTGTCCCTCACAGAACAGGCAGCCTGTTATCCCAGACCTATGACAGCACATGTGGCAGCATCTTGGTGTGGAGAGCACTGGAGTATTACTGCTCATGTTAGGTCTACCCTTTCTTCCCTACAGCTCCTAGTCGGCCCAAGTATCTGGAGACCCCTCAAGGGTCCCAGGCTTCAGGCCTTTTCTGCACAAATATGATAAGCAGACCCACTGTCTGGCAGGCTGGAGTCTGAGGCAGCCATTCCCCTTCCCCAGTCCCCAAAAACCTGAAAACCTGAACACCAGCCACCCATTTCAAGAGGACACCCTGAGGTCTGGCTTAAAGGAGGATGGCAGACAAGGCTGGGTGGATGAACTGTCCCATCCCTATCTCCTCAAAATCCCATCGCCTCGAAAATCCACTTTGCTCCAAGCTTTTGCAAGATGCCAAACAGATGGAATGAACCTCGGAAGCCAGCACAGCGACAGGAGCCTGGTTCCCAGGGGCGGGGGAAGCGCAGCACCCCTGTCCAGAGATGGTGGGGGATGTCGCCTTGGGCAAATCAGTGTGCCCTCCTTGTCATCAAGAAATGGGCTGCCGAAAGGGGCCTCACCTGATGTAAGAGTAGGGAAAGAAAGCATAAACGACTGTAGCACTGCACTCCAGTCTGCCAACAGGGCGGATTAGGGCCAGGATTAACATTTTAAACTCGAGCGGACTTTCTGACTCAAAGATCTTCGATCGCTAATCGTATTACTATCCCTGGGATCATTGCTTTACTGGCTGCAGAAAAGATTCTAAAATCAAATTGCTTAAAGTTGTCTCCTGTTTTCTCTTGGCTCCTTTTGGTTGGGGTGGGGAGTGGTAGCTTGTTAAGGAGACGACTTCTAAAGTCGAATCTCACTTAAGATTTCTCTCCTTCCCTGCGCCAGGCGGCGATAAGAAGACGGGCGACACGGTTCCTTTATTCCCGCCCACGCCTGCTCCTAATTCCTGGTAATTTATCCCATATTAAAACTTCTTTAAGTAAGAATGGACAAGCATCAGCACCTGCTATGCAAATGCGGCCAAATCCAGCCCGGGCCGCGGGGCGTGAGCGCCCGCCCGACCGCGAGCGGCCATTCAGCGCTCCCAAGGCGCCCGGCGCGCCCTTCATATGGAAACGGGGCCGAGGACTTGACAGATTGCGACGTGCGCTCGCCGGGGCCGCGGGGGCGGGGGCCGGCGGGGCGGGGACCGCGGGGCTGAGCGCGCGCCGGCTTCGGAAACGCCCCCTGGGGGGTGGGGGCATCGGGCCGGCTCCCGCGGGCGTTCTTCCCGCGAACTCCTTCTCTGGCAAGCTCCCCACGTGCGCGGCCACCCGCGCATGCCCGAGCACCCCCGACGACACCCTAGCCAGCGGAGTCTCAGGCCCCGCCCCGCCGTCCCGCAGGCTGGCCCGGGGCTGCCCCCGAGGCCGGCGGGCTCCGGGAGCGGGCGGGGGAGCCAGCGCGGAGCGGTGGGCCCCGCCGGATAACAAGGATTAGTTGGGGGGGGCACCTTTGAAGCCCGGTCCCTCCTCACGTGGCTGGAGGCCGCAGCGCAGTCGCCTCTCGTGCGGCCCTAATCCCCGCACGCGGCCCGCCCCGCCGCGCCCTGGCCCGGGCGCTCTCCCTGGCCGCGCCGCCCGGGAGCCTGTATTGGGGGCTCGTGAAAGGAGTGGCGGCGGCGAGGGAGGGGGCGCGCGGGCGCGGCCGGCGTCCCGAAGACGTGCAAAGTGATAAATACATTGTTTCTCGGCCGCCCGCTCGCTCAGGACTGGGGAAGGGGGGGTGGCATAGAAAATGAGGCACTTTCTTCCCCCTTTAACTCGAGGGGAGTACCAATAATTCATGTATGTTATAATTCTTCATTGCCCCTAGGTAGTCTGGGAAAACTGGAAGAAAAGAAAATGCCAGAAAGTTACGGTAAAACTTAAGATGCGGCCGAAGTCGCTTTCTTTGCCCCTGCTGTGAGTGTTTGAATAAGAAGAATGCTCCCGGACTGTAACAAGCAAAAAGAATGAAGAAGACAAAAGATTTCCAGAAAAAGGTTTAGCTAGAAGACAAGGCAAGTGAAACTGAAAGGAGAAAAAAAGCATTTACAATGGAACAATAAGTGTACTAATCGCTTTGATATATTATACAAGCCCAAAGACCCAAAACATTGTGTAATTATTTATAAATGACTTCTCCACTCCTGTGTATAATGCAGAGGAAAGAATAAAACTGCAGGCTACTCTCTAAACTATTTCTAAATAGACCTGGTTCAAAAGAAGGGAGAAGTGTTTGAAATAAAATAATTAATGGTGGATTTTATGGTTGTCTCATTAAAACATTTTAATTACTACAAACAAAATGCATTTGTGTTCCAACCCAACATGAATTTATGTGACGGAGCGTTAAGGTAGAGAAAAAGCAAAAGGAAAACACTTCAGCTATATCTCCATTCTCTGTGTTTATTTCAGAATTGTCTCCATAAAACGAGAGTTTCAAATCCATTAGGATAAATTTCACCGTGACTTCTTTTGTACACACGGAAGAAAACACCCTCAAACGGTTTTCCCACATTTGACCCACAAACATTTTGGGTAGGTGGGGGGTTGTGTTTTTAATCCCCAGGGAAGATGTTCTTAAGAATGCAAAACCATGAAACAGACAAAAATGAACTCTGGCTTTAGCAATATCCCGTGGCAGGTGCGGCCTGGATGTGGGAAGCTGAATCTGGTAACAGCAACAGCAGGGCCTACTGTTCTTAAACCTGAGTCCAAAAGTTTTCACTTCAAGAAATCTAGGAAGGCAAAACTCAGAGGCTTTGAAGGAGGTTCTGGATTGATTCTAGCCTCAAACAGCTGATGTGAAAATGATTCCAAGCCTCACTCCTGAGGGGGGTGGGGAAGGGGGGGGTGGGTACCTTCTGCCCTCTCCCTCTACATTTCAGGGTCTGCACCCCATGGGCCCTCCCGCCACAAGCATGCACACCCCCCTTCGCCTCCCCCACAGTACTTAAGGCACAAAAAGGACATTGTTTCACCCAAGACTGGCCCAAACCACAAACGCACCTCAAACCTTGGGCGAGCCCAAGCACATATTGTTCCTGCTAGGAGGCTTGAGAACTCCAATCAAATTTGAAACTTTCTTTTGGAAAGAATTTATCCAGCTGCAGAACTGCCCCATGTGTTTTTGGAAGGCACTTCTTGCACAGCACTAGAATAAAGTTGATTTGCACCAGGACTTCCCCTGGAGGCCAACATTCATCCCACAAGTAGGCAGACTGTACATAACCAAACACATCAGTATACAATGCCCCAGAATATTCAAGCAGACATCTCTGAGGTGGGAAATGCATACAGCCGGCACTGTATTTAGCAGAGCAGGGGCCGAGGGGGCCTCCACGGATTTCTGGAAACCATGGATAATTTGCCATTTTCCTTGCTCTGTCACTGAAAGACCCCTCTGTTTCCCCCCTCCTGCCTCGTTTCCCCCCTCCCTTTTACCCCCCCTTCCACAACTGTCATGGGTCATCAGTAAAGAAAATAGGGAATTGTTTCTCCGTTCCATTCCCCACCCCTACCCTGCTTCTCTTAGATGGAAACGCATATCTGCGGGTGTATTTAACAGACTGAAAGGAACACTGTGTGCCTCTGGGTCCAACATCATCCTTCATCGCTTCCTGTGGAGTAACTGCACCTTTTTCTTCTTTTTTTTCTAAAAAAGATGACAGTGTTTTCTTTCTAAAATGCCACCCACCAAACCAATGCCATCCCTCCCCACAGGTAGCTCCAGAAAGAAAACTATGATGGTAGTTTAACGTTCTTGTTTGGAAAGGGTGGCTCTCATACTTTACTTTGTGCAAAAATCTGCCTTGTAAACTCAGTACACTGCCCAGCCCTGTGCCCAAGACCCAGGTGGATGAGTGGCTGAGTAACACACCAACAACCTTCACCTGTGTTATCCTAAATGGCATCTGAGAGTTCATGTATACTGGAAAGGAAGGAAGGAAGGGAGGGAGGGAGGAATGAAAAAAGGACAGACACTGCCCATAACAAAACTCAGATCTACATGTAGATGCCACAGCACTCTTGAAATTGATATTCTACAACTGGTGTGGATAGGGAATGATAAATTTCAGCTAAAACAGTTTGGGAGAAAAGTATGAAATGTGATGGTGTCCTCCCCATGCCCCAACACATTCAGATGCTCATGCCAGCACTTGGAATTACAAGACACTAACCTTTCAGCCTCATTCCCGAAGCAGCATCTCTAAAAGGTAGGTAGTTTGTTCAACCTCAGGCTTACATGTTTCTGATAATTGAAAGGGAGGACGGCAAGGAGGCCATCTGGCTCAGCCTCGTGTCCACAAAAGGGCTCAAAGGCTGTGGGCACTAACTCCAAATGAAGTCACACACACGGCCACTGAGTCACTGACAAGGCTAGAGGAAGAGGATGTGCAACAACAAATTTAAATCTGCTTCCATCCTTGCATTTCCATATCTACATGTGTGATGATTTGATGTTCATTTAAAAATTCTGAAATTCTCTGGGGTGCCTGGCTGGCTCAGTCAGTAGAGCATGCCACTCTTGATCTCGGGGTTGTGAATTTGAGCCCCACACTGGGTGTAGAATTTACTTAAAAAGAAATAAAATTGGTTAAAAATTCTGAAATTGTCTTGTGAACAACACAGTCAGCTTTGTATATGTACATGCTGACCATATTAATTTATTACAGGTAAACATTTATAATATGCCACTATTTTCTCCTATTTTGGCCTTTCTTCAGCTTAAAAAAAGAAAAACACCAAGAATTTCAAATTTCCCTGGAAACATCAGATTCCCTCCTCAACCCTGAGAGCCTCTCCTCCCATCTCTCCAGAAGGCTGGTTCCTTCAGCAGGGTGTGGACAGCAGAATGGTCCTCTCAGTAAGGGACTGAAATCACCTCCCTGCTGGTTCCACAGCGTCTTGAGTCAGACCTCCAGAACTGCCCAGAAGAGGGCTGCACCTTCCAGCCCCTGAATCCCTTCCGGGAATCCTCCCCCAGGGACACCCCAGGGTGTCACACAGGCAAGCAGAACAACAGAAGCCCCAGTCTTGGCATCACTTAGAACACCTCTGAGCTGTCACAGAAACATGTCTGATCTGCCTCAAGGGCTTAGATAAGCACGCGACAGGAAGGTGAATGCTAAAGAAAGGCTTTTATTCCAATATGAGGGGCAAACAGAGGCTCTAAGTATCAGTCAATCACGACTTCAGCATGTGGTCTGTACTTCCAGATTCTGACGGGCTGGGGTCCCCCATCATCTGGGCTGGGGTCCCCCATCATCCCTACAGCTTCAGGTGACCACAATGTGAGAAACTCTGGTTTAACCCAAACCCTTGGAACATCTGCCCCACCCACCTACCTCCACCCCCAGCAGAAGGGCAGCTGGATGGCTTACACATCAGGCAGCCAGAATACCTACTGCAGCCCTCGCCACCTGGGCACCTGCTGTGGCTGGATTTACTTCGTGCCCAGATAGCATCCTATTGTGCTCTGAGACAGAAGGGCCCTTCCACAGACGTGCCCTGCACTAGGCTCCAAGGGATGTGGGGGGTCAGGAGAAACTTCTCAAACTTTTTCTTCGGAAGGGAAAGCCTTGAGCCTCAAAGGGGACACACCTGAGCCTAAGCTACCACCTCATTCTCATTCTCCCAGGATTCAGCTCCACCCTCAGCGGGTCACTTGCAGGAGAGGTGCCCCTCCCAAGCCTCAGATGCACTTACTAAAAGCAAAGTGGGCAGGCACCAATGTCCAGGGAGGAGCTGCCCCATGCACCGCCCAAGAGCCAGGAGCAGGCAGGGCAAGGTTAAGATGCCTACCCAGTCAGGTCACGAAGGTACTGGCAGAGGAGGGGGACACAGGCAGGAGAGAGCACAGAGCCACTGGGAGCTCATAAAGTGCCTTTGGGCACACTTGAAAAGCACACCTCTCTGGAAAGATGCAATCTCACATCACGGTGCACGGCTCGGCACGTGGTAAAGAGATTAGAATGTATTCCCCACTTGCGATGGATGCCCTTGTGCAGTAAACCACTGAACAACTGTGACAGCCCTGCTCAGAGAAAGCACCATGAGAAGGAGACAAAGAGGAAGAAGAAAGACCGCTGTGGCCATTCAAGGCCCATCACAACTGCCTCCTACCCTCTTCCCGCTGGCCCCCACAGTGCTGCCACAGTCATCCCCACACACCCCCTTCTACCTAAATTATCTGTTCATGTCCCATTCATTCTTCAAGGCCTTCTGAAGCCTCCCTCTGCCAGGAAGGCTTCCCTAACCACCTCCTTTCCCTTTGGAGGTGCATGACACTCTTCAGGTCTGCTCCCTTAGTAGGCCCTCAGTGCTTCTCTCAGCCAGGGAAAGGTCACTTTTCTGTGGTCACTTCTCCCCTGCCCCATGACTACAGGTCTTCCCGACTCTATATGAGCATCTGGCACAGGGCAGAAAGCAGAAAATGCTCACCATGTACTTACTGATTAACTGTGATGGAAAAACACGGAATAGGGGCTGGAAGTTCTCCTGAATCCGGCTCTAGTTTGACCACCAGAGATCCCTGGGGTCACCTGGAGAAAAGACCCCTCCATCTGCCACTTCAGTTTCCTAAGTATGAGGTACAATGCATGGATGAATAATCTCCAAGAGTTCTACCAACAGTGAACCCTAGGCTTATGAGGCTCAGAGCCCATGACCCCCATCAGCCAGGTTTTCATCCCTGTTAACCCAGTGTCTGGCACAGTTCTTGCCCCAGAACAGGCAAGCAATATGGTATATGGGTTGCCTCAATCACCATGCTTTGGCAACTGAATGTTTAACTTGGGTGTTTTATTTAGCACACACAGACATCAAACCTAGCTAACTCAAGCAAAAGAGCCCTACTAGGAAAAGCACTACTATGGAGTTTCTTGTGCAGTCAGTGAGAAGACCAGAGAACCAGGCATGAAATCTGGGGGGCTTGGGGGACAGGCAGACCCAAGGAAGAGCTAAGGCAGGATATCCACTGCTCCTGGCCAACCCTTCCACCACTGGCCACTGGTTTCCAGGTTGTCAGCACAACACATGTATACTCTGAACTGTCACTGGCTCAGAACCTAAGTTCCAAGCAGGGCATACAATTGACCCCACTTAAGGCACGTAGCCACACTCCAACTGCCAAGAATGGGGAGGGAGGTGCTCATGCATTCAGATTCCTCAACAGGAAGGCTCCTCAGGTGCAAGGCAGCCAAGAAATGACAAATGGCCACTCCAGTGACCCTAGTCCCCTGAACAGATTCTCTCCTCCAGGGATTCAGAAAAGGAGTTGTATGTAACATGTTGAATAGCGGCTCGCCAAAAGACACGTCTATCCAGAACCTCAGAATGTGAACTTATTTGGAGTAGGGTTCTTTGCAGCTGGAATACAGATAAGGATTTCAAGATGACCTCATCCTAGATCAGGGCAGGCCCTAAATCCAACGACAAGTATCCTTATAAGCAACAGAAGACACAGAAACACAGAGAAGGAGAAGGCAAAGATTGAAGTAGAGCAGCTACCAGCCAAGTAATGCCAAGAACTACCAGGAGCCACCAGAAGCTAGGAGAGGCCTGGAACACATTCTCGCTCAGAGCCTCCTAAAAGGGCCAACCCTGCTGATGCCTTGACTTCAGACTCCCAGCCTCCTGGAGAATAAATACCTGTTGTTTTAAGGTGCCTCGTTTGTGGTGACTTAGTACTCCAGTCTCAAGAATACAATACAGGGGCCCAGCAATGTCAAGTCACAGGTAGTGGGAATGCACCAAGGCCTCAGGAAAGCAGGGACGAAACAGGCTGGGAGCAGGGCTGAGGATATCTAGGCTCCTGTAGGCTCACACAAATGCCGGCAGCTTTGTGTTCCTTGAAATGCCTCACATCACCCAACAATCTCCCTTTTCTTGCTTAAGCTGACCAAATCCACTTTTTGCGACTTCTAACAAACCTAAAGCTCTTATACATGACCGTGTCCAGCCTTCTCTCCAGGTTGGGAGTACACGTAAGGCGCAGCAGAGGGGAAAGCAGGGCTGGATAGAGTCCACGAAGCCTGAAGACTGTCACTGGACAGTTTGAGGAAGCAGGCTCTGCCTCCAGACAACACCTCTGTAGAAAGGGGACGGCGTCGCAGGCAGAGACAGCTCTGAGGACAACAGGCCACAGACCAGGCCTGAGGCCATCATCCAGATGTCACAGGGAGGACAATGAAACTTTGCTCAAAGGTGCTCATTTCGTTTTTTAACTTTCCCACCTGCATCGTCTGGTGCTGTTCCTTAGTGACTATTTCCCCCTAAGTACAAACGTGGGGGTGCCTGGGATCTACTGCTCCAACATGAACACTGGTGGAAAAGCGACTGCTGACCAGCAGAGTGAAAACCTGCTCTAATAGGTGCGTTTATATCACTAAGGTATAGAAAGGAATCCAGGGAGGTGGGTAGTGACTGCTACTGAGTGCTTGCTACCCTTTCTCCTGGGCCAGGAAAGCCAGGTCTCCTGTCTGGCTCACATTCCAGGGAGCCTCAGAGGCCGCAAGCACCTTCAAGAGAGGCAGAGCAAAGTAGGGGGGGGGGGCAGAGAGGAGCAAGGAGGGCTCCCTGAGGGGAGCGGATTCTGTTACTTTAAAAGTCATCTGAAAGTGTTGGAATAAGAGGGCTGGGGGGACGAGGGTGGTGTTAGGAGTATTTGGCCAAGATTGCACTCGAAAAAATCATCCATTCTTTTACTTTCCAAACTGCTCCTCCACCTCCTGCCTCACGGTCCCCGGCCCCTAGGCGACGGTCAGCAGAGACCTTCCCTTATTTCTTCACCAACCTGGAAGAAGCGAGAGCGCTTACGCCTGCCCTCTGCTCTATGATCCACACCCGGCCACTCTCCGTCTGTGGATAGGGTTTTCCCTCGGTTCTGAGGGCGCTGCCTCTCCCAACCATTTATCTGGCGCTGCGTTACAAAAGCGCCGCGCCAACTGTCCTCCGAACATCATTTCACAACATCCTCAACAGGGTAGACGTGTGTCCCATTTTACAGACAGGGAAAGTGAGGTCAAATCACTTGCCCAAAGTCACGCGGCCATTCAGCAGCGGTAGAGAGGAAACGAACCCAGGCTCCCAGCCGGCTCCAGGTTTCCGCAACTTGCTCCGCGGCTCACACTTTCCAGCCCGAGCCCCGCCTCCCCATCCCACCCCAGCGAGGGGCGCCGGGCCCGCCCCCGGAGGAGCGTGCCTCGGCCGCTAATCGCCGGGCGCCCCCGCCTCCGTTTCGCTGCCTGGAGACGCCCCCGCCAGCTTAGCCCGGAGACTGCTCCCGGGGCCGCGCGCGACGCCGCCGATTGGCCCGCGGTAATTACGGGCACGCTCCGGGAGGGGGGAGGGGCCGGGGCGGCCCCCCGCGAGCATAAATTATGCAAATACCCGGGCGCCGCACGGGGCTGACCTGCCGCCTCGCTCCATTCACGGGGGCTGCCGCGGGGGCGGAGGTGGCAAGGGAGGGGGGCGCCCATTGTTGGGGCGGGTACTTAAGGGGTCCTGAGGCCGGTCGTGTGCCACACTCGGTACTCACACGAGCTGATCTGCTCGCCGGCGAGATCACTCGGGAGACCGACTGGGAGCGTGGCCCCTGCAGCAGACGAGGCGAGGAGGTGAAACCCAGCTCCAGGTGCGCCCCAGCACCTTTCCTGGCCGTGAAGCCCGCAGCGGCCACAGGGTTGGCCTGGGCCATTTGGAACGTAAGTGCGCCCCGGCGGCCCTACCCTCTGTCCGGGCTCCTGTCCTCCAGGCGCCCTCCTACCTGCCCGTCGGTCCTGTGCCACGCAACGATGCCGGCCCCTCTGGAGAAATGCCTCTCGGACCTCGACTGCGCCAGCAGCAGCAGCAGCGACCTATCCGGCTTCCTCACCGACGAGGAGGACTGTGCCGGGCTCCAGCCAGCTTCCGCCTCGGGGACGCCCGTGCCAGTGCGCAGGGGCGCTCCCGCGGTTCCTGCAGCGTCCAATACTCCCCGGGCGCAAGACGACGAGCAGGAGCGGCGGCGGCGCAGGGGCCGAGCGCGTGTGCGCTCCGAGGCGCTGCTGCACTCGCTGCGCAGGAGCCGGCGTGTCAAGGCCAATGACCGCGAGCGCAACCGCATGCACAATTTGAACGCCGCTCTGGACGCGCTGCGCAGCGTGCTGCCCTCCTTCCCCGACGACACCAAGCTCACCAAGATCGAGACGCTGCGCTTCGCCTATAACTACATCTGGGCTCTGGCCGAGACTCTGCGCCTGGCCGACCAGGGACTGCCCGGGAGCGGTGCCCGGGAGCGCCTCCTGCCGCCGCAGTGCGCCCCCTGCCTGCCCGGGCCCCCGAGCCCCTCCAGCGACGCCGAGTCCTGGGGCTCGGGTGCAGCCGCCTCTCCCTGCGCCGCCGCGGCCTCGCCACTCTCTGACCCCAGTAGCCCCGCTGCCTCGGAAGACTTCGCCTACGGCCCCGGCGACCCCCTTTTCTCCTTCCCCGGGCTGCCCAAAGACTTGCTCCACACTTCGCCCTGTTTCATCCCTTACCACTAGGCCCTTCAGGGACACCGTTACCTTCCCCCTCCCAAGGCAACAGGCAGTAGATGGAGCCCCAGCTGCAGTCTCAGGACCCCCAGTCTGGGCGGAGGGAGGAAGCGGGAGCTTTAAAGGGGTGGGAGATACCTGAGCCGCTTGTTAGGTCGCTGCACCCTCACCGCCGTGGCTGCCCCTTGGTCTGTTTCTCCAGCCCTCAGCCCCGGGCCCCTCCTGCCCGCCCCTAGACGGCCTTTCCTTTTGCACTTTCTGAACTCCACAAAACCTCCTTTGTGGCTGGCTCAGAGCTGACCCCAGCCACCACTTCAGTGTGATTTAGAAAAGGGACAGCTCAGCCCCTGAAGACGAGGTGAAAAGTCAATTTTACAATTTGTAGAACTCTAATGAAGAAAAACGAGCATGAAAATTCGGTTTGAGCCGGCTGACAATACAATGAAAAGGCTTAAAAAGGAGAGACAAGGAGTGGGCTTCATGCATTATGGATCCCGACCCCCACCACTGCAGGCTTGCTCTAGGAAGAACCCAGACTTGCGTAGCTATTCAGGCACAGGGCTGGAAAGTACTTTAATTTATTCAAGATGCTTCTTTCATATGAAAATGTATTTTTGTACATAAAGAGTTTATTCTATTATTATGAGGTATCAAAGTTTACATTTTTGTACTGCAGATGTTTCGTGTAAATAAAAACGAAGTAAAAAAATAAGTCACCAAGTTTCTCGCCTCATGTTGGTGTCTCTCTGAGGCTTTCTTCTCATCCCCTGGCGGCTCAACCACTAAAGTGAAACACTATCCTCACCCACCTCCAAACTCTCCACTCCCTTTTCAAAAACACTTAAAAATATACAATGCACTTGATTTCCACCAAGAAATGGATAAAGACGGGCCAGGGCATTTGGGAGACATCATTTCCTTTCACCTTATAAGCACAAGGGAGATCTTTCAGGCTCCCCGTAAGCCAATTAAGACTTTTTAGTGGGGAATTAGCCCCGGATATGCAGCTACCTGTAGAGGTAGGGGCGGTGGGAGACTCTTTCTTTTGAGGAACTCCACATCAGCTGGCTCTGTGTTTCAAAGAGAGGGGATTAAAAAGATCAATACAGTGTGACCACTGGCTAGGAAGTCCCAGTGACAGGTGGGCCCAGGCTGGGCAAGCAGAAGGGTCCACTCTTATAACAGCCTATTTAAAGGGAGAAATTGATTGGTAAACAATGCCTCCAAATTGTTGTCCATTGAGGCTAGGATCACCCTGGCTGTGAGGTGTGGGATGAATTACCCTGGTGTGGTATGTCTGGATGGCGTGTGCACCTGCCTAAAATTGTGAGTTAGGGTGCCTGCACACCCCCCCACACACACACACATATATCTCCCCAGCTGTGCCTACAGTGAGGGGGGCGGGTAGGGAGACATTCGGTGGGCTCAGTCCTGTTTTGCTCAGCCCATCTTTAAGGGCAACAGCCAAAGCTTTCATTTGCTGCCAGAGAAATCAGCCGCCCAAACCCAGTGGGGATTTTTCTGACTGCAGTGAGTTTGTTGTCTGACAAGTAGCTAGCAGCATTGGCCACAAGCAGTTTTGTTGTAAATTTCAGAATGTGGATGATTACAAGAGATACTTCCTAAAATGTCCTTGTGGCCTGTTCCCCGGCTTACAAGTTACCACACATGAAGACCAATTTTTTCCTCCACTGGGTTGTCCCTTTTCATGAATTGAATTATTTAGAGGCAGGAGGTAGAAATGGGTTCAGGAAAATAGTATGCTCTAATGTTAAAAGAAATCGTACCTGTTTAGGAGGTGAGTAGAAGCAGAGGGCCAAAAGGAGAGCCATTAATAGCATTTTCCCCTTGTGCATGTGTTAACCCTCCTCACACATCCTGATGAGTTGGTTCCACAGACTCATATGCTGGGTCTCCAGCAGGCATCACTAAGCCTAGTCACCGGCAAGGAGCCCTCTTTCAGATAAAAAGGCTCCTTTACAGAAGGTTCTGGAAAGTTGAATGCCTTCTCTAACTGCCCTTGGTGCAAACAAAGAATCCTCCAAGAAAAGCTTCAGAAGTTGTGAGGGCTCAGAGTGGAGTTGTTTCTGCTAAAAGCTTCAAGGAAGAAGTTGTGTCTCTTGAATGACCCTGCCCGGGGCCCCACTCTATTGTCTGTCCCAGAATTAATTCACTCTACTAGCTTTGCATTTTCCTATAGCAAAAGACACAAACGGGTTGCCTCAGATTTTCTGCTTTCCTGTGCATAGGATGTTCGGAAGTGACTCCCTTTCAGGCCGGGACTGCAAGCCGGGCAGGGGACCCTGCTCAGCCATGGTGTAGGTGCACGTAGCTGGGCCAGAGGAAGAGAACAGCTGCTTATGTTTATCATTGTCCAAAATCCTTGGGAAAACTAGCAGCAAACACCCTGAAACCCCCCAGGCATCCTGGAGCTCACAGCTACAGTAGGACCTTTGTCTGCTATAACTGTACACAATCACCACCGAAAATGGGAAACATCACTACCCCCAGGACTGTAGAAGAGCTAACCGTATTCCCAACTTTGTTGCCAAAACAGGCTCACAACTTAAGGTGCAGGGCCCAGAGCACCTTGCATCTAAAGGAACATCTTCGGCAACATCAGTTGCTGGGGGGGCGTCTTCACCCCTGCCAGTTAATGTTGTCCTTCCAAAGAAGAAAGCATCTATGTTCAGCCCTTAGAGCTCTCAAATGGAAGGAAAGAAGGAAGGTGATTTAAAATGTTCATCCCCAGCTCAGGGGCCTCTTTGTTCCTGCAGCAAACTCTCATCTATCCACTGGCATCTGTGAAGACAGACCAGAGGTTACTAAAATATTCTACTCAAGGATAGAGCACAGAACTTCCTGCTGACAGCCGTGTTTCACTTCTTCAACAGAAACTTCCACTGAGGAATCAGAAGGCAATGAGACAGGCTTATTTATTCTCTACCTTTGTCTCTCTGTTTGCTTCTGTCCTGGTGTAATGTGTATTTTTACACACTGCTTCCAAGCTTGCAGGAAACCAGGCCAGGAAAGCCCGGGATGCTCAGGAAATGCAGGATTTCACCCTTATCTTTAATAACTCTTTGTGAAGCCCCTGCTGTGTGCTGAGCACCATTCTAGGCACCATGGGGACCAGGACACCCCAAAAGGAGCTCACCGAAAGTTTGGAGTCTCACAGGGAAAGACAAAATAAATTCATGAGAGACTGTGGTAGTTGCTGAGGGGGAGAACATGAAATCAAATAAAACAAGGGGAATATGGAATGCCAGAGTTCAAGGGAGGCTGCTCTTTCAGAAAAGATGGTCAGGGAAGGGCTTTTAATGAGATGACATCTGAGGGGAGGCTCAGGTGAGAGAGGAGAGGAGCAAGCCATGGCATCATCTGGAGGGAGGTGTCCCAGGGAGACGAGACTACAAGGAGAAAGCCCTGGCCGTGAATGGTGTATAGAGGGACAGCAAGGAGGCTGATGTGACAGGCACACAGGGCATGGTGGGCAGGGGGCGGGGGGGGGGGGTAAGGATGGAGACAGATGAGGGGCAGTGCAAATCATGATTCTTTTTTTCAAGGTAATTGAAAGGTTGAAACAGTTGAAAACTGGTATGTGTATATATATATATATATATAAATATATATATAAATAAAATAATAAACTTATATAACTTATATAATGTATATTATATGTAATAAGTTTTTTATTATATATATACATATGTATACACATATATACTGATATATATTATATATAATAAGTTTATTATATATACACATATATATACACACATATGTATATACACATATATATACTGACATATATATATATATAATAAGTTTATTTACTTTGAGAGAGAGAGAGAGAGAGAAAGCATGAGCAGGGGGAGGGGTAGAGAGAGAGGGAGAGAGAGAATCCCAAGTAGGCTCCACAGGTCAGTGCAGAGCCCAATGCAGTGCTGGAACTCACAAACTGCAAGACCATGCCCTGAGCTAAAACCAAGATTTGGACGCTTAAGGACAGAGCCACTCAGGTGCCCCTCCTCCCCCCGAACTTTTTTTTAAATTTTTTTTAACATTTATTTATTTTTGAGACAGAGAGAGACAGAGCATGAACGGGGGAGGGGCAGAGAGAGAGGGAGACACAGAATCGGAAGCTGGCTCCAGGCTCTGAGCCGTCAGCCCAGAGCCCGATGCGGGGCTCGAACTCACGGACCGCAAGATCATGACCTGAGCTGAAGTCGGACGCTTAACCGACTGAGCCACCCAGGTGCCCCCCAACTTTTTTTTTTTAATGAACTGATTTATATTTTTAAAAGCCACACAGAGGGATGTAGGCTTCAGAGACCAGGACAGAAGCAGGGACCCAACCAAGCCTCTGTGTATTCGTCCTAAAGAAAGGCTTATAGTGGGAGAAGGGGTGAAGACCCGTCAGAACCAGTACAACTTGTGAAGAAGCCAAGAGTAGGATTTGTTTGGGGTCATGAAAGAGAGAAATCCAGGATGCCCTCAACAACTTAGATCAGGAGCAATGAACACACAGAATGCGTCCCCCCAAAGCCCTCTGCAAGTGGGTAATTTTGCTGAAACTGCTCATTTAGCACCCAAAGCAAAGATGGGAATGTGAGTTGCAGTGTCCATAATATTAAAGACAGATTGCTGCTCAAAACAACCATAACTTGCTCTGGGCTTGGGACTAAAAGAAAAATGCCCCAGAGAAAATTCACAATGGGATAGGGGAAGGGGGCTCCTGATGTCCTGGGCAACGTCCTCAACAATATCATCACCATTGACATCACCATCCTAGCTAATGCTTATATGGCACTTATTCTGTGTTCTAGGTACTTTCTGAAGACACAATGCATATTAATCTATTTAATTCTCACAACTCGTGACGTCAATAATACAATTATCCCCATTTTTCAGATGAGGGAACTGAGGTACAGAGCAGTCAAAGAACTTTCCTGAAACCACACAGTCGTGAAGTTGGGGTTTGAACCTAGGCAATCCTCTAGCAAGCTTGCTGCTTGTTACACTGTCTCAGAAGGAAGGCAAATGGAAGCATGCAGGCCACAAGTGGAAAGGCCCAGAATGATCCAGGGGTAAGCTTAACCAAGCAACAGGGCTGCAGCTGCTGTACAGGGCCTGTGGAGGAATGAGGAATAGCACCTCTCTTCTCCCTCCACCAGGTACACCACCCCTGTGGCAGGCTGCACAGTGGGGCGTGGACCCCCCTCCCCCTCCTGTGCGGGCTGTGCACGGGGCACAATCTGTAAGGGCTTATCTAGTAGCCTGGCTTAGATGCAAGGATGGTCACCTGAATGTGCCTTTTCCTGCCTAAAGCCGAGAGAGCCTGGAGAGTGTATGGGGTGAGCTTTCTGGCAAGCAGCTGGGGTGTCACTGTTAATTTCAGTTTGCAAAACCAGCAGGGCTCAGAACCTGGTGGCATCCTTGTGTGAAAAATCAGTTTCTTCATCATTTATTTATATCTGGCTAGAAAGTCCCCATCCATCTTACCAAGTCCTACGGTTCCTTTAGAAAATATTTCTGGGATTGTTCCAACCTAGGCTACACAGGGAATCGAGGCTCTAAAGCTCTACACCTAAGAGCCTAATGGTGAAGCCAGGAGCCTGGTCACACCGATGGCCTGTATAACCCATAAGCCAAAGCCCAAGGTGTACGTAACTTTTGGAGCTGTCACTTCCTAGGGCTAGCTCAGAACAAACACCTAGCTCGAATACTGTGCTTACCTGCTGCCCGCCGGGCTGGTGTCTGGGAGCCAGGCATCCTGGAGGCAGGATGCAAAAACTGGAGGTTAGGGTTTCACGTGGCTGACCTGCCTTCCTTTCTGGCAGCAGTCCCGGTTGCCTGCTGAAGTCATTCTCTGGTTCAGGCGAAGCCCGCTACGCCGCTGACCAGCATGCCTTTCTCCAGTTTTGATAGGAAAGGACAATGTGCACCCAGCATATGCCAAGGTGGTCTCAAGTTATTGAGTCACAAACGAAAAGACACTACTACTTTGTCACCTCAAATTTGATATTTGCTCTACCCAAAGAATTGCACTTATCCCTTGAAAATATTCCGGTTGGATCTATCAGATTAACCTCACCCTCAACACGACCTGGGTACATACTGTGCACCTGGCACAGTCCAGAATTATTTTGGATTTCACTTGTTTGGAGACTAGTGACAGAAACTGCTGGTTATTCACCAAAGCCCATTCTCCTCTTCTTCCTGGGCCCATGACTATCCTACATTTCCCAGAATTCTTTGCAGCTAAGCACACCCATATGACCGGGTCTTTGAACTGGGTCATGAGTGGAAATGTTGCAAGCCACTTCTAGGATGACACTTATGATGATGGTGGAGGGGCACCTGGGTGGCTCAGTCGGTTAAGAAGCGTCTGATTTCGGCTCAAGTCATGATCTCACGGTTTATGAGTTCGAGCCCCGCATCGGGCTCTGTGGGGACAGCTCAGAGCCTGGAGCCTGCTTTGGATTCTGTGTCTCTCTCCCTCTCTGCTCTGTCTCTGCCTCTCAAAAATAAATAAAAATCATTAAAAAAGAGCTTATGATGATGGTGGAAATTTGCACTTTTGTATAAAACATAGAAAGCTGCAAAGAACATCACTCCCAGTCTAAAAAATAATAAAAAGTCATATAACCTACAAGATCATGATTTTTTTTGTCAGCTAATCAAAGATGGAAGGTCACAAGCCATTTAAATAAAGTGAATTACAGAAAGAGAGTGCTCCTCCAAGGAGAGACAGAGCATGTGAACTGTTTCACCTTGGGCAAAGCATAGGAGAGAGAAGTGGCTGCCATACAAATAGGTAAGAAGATATTGGCTAAAATATTAATAAAATCTAAAAGTTAAATGCAGGCAAAACCACTTTGGAACAGTTTGGCAGTTCCTCCTAAAGTTAAACATACGTTTACTATAGGACTCAGCAATCCTACTCATAGGTATTGACTTAAGAGAAATGAAACCATATGTTTACACAAAGACCTTTATGCAAATGTTTATATTAACTTTATTTATACTCTCCAAAAACTAAAAAGAGCCCAGGTGGCCATCCACAGGAAAAGGGATAAAGAAACTGTTGCTTATTCAACTGAAAGTAATTAATTGACCTATAGGAGAACATGAATGACTCTCAAAATCATAAAGCTAGGTTGGAGGGGGGGCGGGGGGAAGCCAGACTTAAAGGCTACATATTGTATGATTCCATTTACACAGCATTCAGAAAAAGCAAAACTATAGGAATAGAAATTTGATTAGTGATTTCCAGGAGCAAGTCGGGGAGAAGATTAGAAATGGAGCAACAGAGGGCGCCTGGGTGGCTCAGTCAGTTGGGCGTCCAACTTCGGCTCAGGTCACGATCTCACTGTCCATGAGTTCGAGCCCCGCGTCGGGCTCTGTGCTGACTGCTCACAGCCTGGAGCCTGTTTCAGATTCTGTGTCTCCTTCTCTCTCTGACCCTCCCCCATTCATGCTCTGTCTCAAAAATAAATAAACGTTAAAAAATTAAAAAAAAAAAGAAAGAAAGAAATGGAGCAACAGAGATCTTTTTGGGGTGATAGAAATAACTCTGTATCATGATTGTGATGATAGTTACACAATTTGCCAATGCTCATACATCTTCAAAGGGTGAATTTTATTTTATGTAAATTATATATCAATAATACTGACTTAAAAATACAAAGAAATGATCATGGAGTGAGGTAGAGTTCCTTCCCATGACTGTCACCTGGACATGAGGCAACCCAGCTTCAGCCATGAGGATGATAACAATATCCAGACCAATGCCACTCGAAGGGTTCTCCAGCACTAGTCCCTGATGAAATACAGACCGAAAAGGAAAAAGGTGTATTTAGTAATTATTTTAGATTTCATTTTATACCAATATAAATCTGTTATATATAATAATAAAATACTTTGAGCTTGTACTTTGCATGTCTTTGAGTGGTTTCCCCCTACATTGTTCCAGTAACACCTTTTGATTTTTTTTTTTTTTTACAAAAATGCTGGTATGAAATGGATTGAAAATGTTAAGAAAAAGTAAAAGGAAGGAAGGAGAAAAAGAAGGAAGGAAGGAAGGAAGGAAGGAAGGAAGGAAGGAAGGAAGGAAGATGGAAAGGAAAGGAAAGACAAAAAACAAAAAAAGAAAGAAGAAAAGAAGAGAATGATAGAGCCCTAAGGAATGGTAGAGCAAATCGGAGGACCCTGCAGCCCTGAACGACTGCATGCAGTAAAGCCACCTGGCCACCTAGAATGCTCCTCTTGGAGTGTTAGGTGAAAGAGAAATAAATTTTGTTCCTTAAGCCACCATATCATTGTGCATCTCTGTTATAGAAACCGAGGCCTACCCTAACTGTCTGGGATCACCGCAAGGGCATCCTACCTGCTGACTCTGAGATAATGCTTTCATCCCACAAAGAGCTAGTAGCAAGCTCTTTCCGGAGAGAGCACAGGCTCAAAATATATGGGAAAACAAACAGGTGAGCCTTAGTTTTCACACCACAGAGAGTCCCCACACAAGTGAGGAGGTAAGAGCTAAACTCCTCTTAGCTCTTTAGCACTTTAGCAGGGCACAGGCAGGCTGGCAGCAAAGATGGAATGTGGAACCATTCTAACACCCTGCAAGCACCCAGCAGGACTTGGCTTGCCCAGACAGGTTGTGGGACAGGCAGGGCTTCCAGTAGAGCAGTATATCAGTGGCAGCTGAAAGACTGTTGCTGCCCAAGGGAGATGTCTCTCCAGCCTCCCCTTAATGGGACCAACTTAATGGGAATGGGTGCTTCTTACTATTCTTGAAAGTGCCCCAGCAATGTAACTCATCGTTCCAGTTCTGCCGATTCCCAATTGCTCACCTCTTTTCACCTCAGTCTCCTCATCTGTAAAATGGGGAATAGGGACATCACCAATCTCTATCATAGAATGTTTTAAGGTTTCAGTGAGAAGTAATTCACATAAACAGCTAAAACTGTGCCTGGCTCATTAAAAGAACTTGATAAATGCTAGCTATCGACTGATTTAGCTGCAAGCCAATTATCCTTTGTAATGAGATGATCTCTTTCTTTGGTCACCAGATGGTCCCTATGGTGCTTGAAGGCTATAGACCTTAGATACAAACCTGACTAGTGTAACTTGATTCTAATGCAGCAATTTGAGTTTAGGGGCCGATTCTATACTTCAAATGTAAAACTGTGATTAGAGGACTTAGGAGGGATATTAAATTATACCTAGTGATGGTCTGGTTAAAGCCAGACACAAATCTCACAGCCTTTAAGAACTCTTCATATTGAGTGTAAGTACAGTGCCTTCCAGTTTACAAAGCAATTTCACATCCATCATCTGATATTAGCCTCACGATGTCCAGTGAGGTAGAAGGGATTATTGTATCTATTGCACAGATGAGACAAGGGGCTCAGAGGTTAAGTGGTTCACCCAAGGTCACGGGGTTAATGAGAGAAGGTGGGGCTCAGAGCTGCATCTGGTTCTAGGCCCAATTCTTTTTCCCAGATACTTTTCTGCGTCTCCAGGCTTGCCTCACCTGACCCTGGGCACACCTCTGCTTCGCAGCCATTTATATGTCAGGAATTGGAACCAAGCAAAAGATGAATAATAATGATGATATCATTAGGTGGAACCACATAAAATTGCCGAGATTTAAACTACAGAAATGGCGCTTTCATATGGTTCAACCTAGTAACTAACACTTACTTGGATACTTACCACAGGTAAGGCACTAAGCCAAGTGCTTTATGATTGCACTGGGGTTTTATCTAATCACAATAGCTCTGTTACCTCCATTTTAGAGATGAGGAATCAGATAGCAGGGCTGCAAGACTAATGAGCGATGGGTGCAGGATTTAAATCCAGGCATCTGAGCCCAAAGCACAAATGCTTCACCAGTATACTGCCTTACCATTTATTTCTGAAGACACAAGCCACTAATAACAGAAACCATGTTTTACTTGACCGTGTAGTGCTGTGTGCAACACTCGCTATTCACTCATGCCTTTGCTCAATAAATTTGAGGGCCTACCATACATCTTATTGTGAGACAATGCTCCATGAGTCTCAAGCATTTCTATACATCTTGTGAGTCGAGGCACTGGCTACTCTTCACTCCAGATTACCTTTTCAAAGATATTTGTATATCAAACATCCTTGGAAGACAGAGTTAGTGTCTCCCTGTGGGCAAAGGCAACTATCCAGTATAACAGAATCAGGTTCCCGAAGCTCAGGGTTCCTCTCCTGTAACTCACTGTGTGTGTGGATGTCAGCCGGCCCTCTTCGTGTCACCCTTTGGAAATCGGGGCTTGGGAAACCATCACAAAGATGGTAATACTCTGATTACTGCTAGTGCTGTGAGTAAGAAACAATCCTTTGCCTCTGACCCGAGAGCC
Source organism: Lynx canadensis (assembly GCF_007474595.2). Classification (NCBI taxonomy): domain Eukaryota; kingdom Metazoa; phylum Chordata; class Mammalia; order Carnivora; family Felidae; genus Lynx; species Lynx canadensis. Next base: position 112,219,585 of record NC_044303.2, on the reverse strand, counting down.
TCATATCTTCTACTAACGCGAAACTAGGGCAGGCTAAGTTGTTAGCTTGTAAGTAGGAAATGATCAAACTCAGAGTTCTTGACAGTACAACGCAAGAGCTGGCCAAATGAATGAATGCATGTAATGAACGCTCCTTGTATACAGGCCACTGTGTCACAGACATTCTAATAGCATTTCTTGGAAGCCACAGGCTGCCACTCCCAGAGAGATAATGCTGCAAGGAAACAGACAGGAATGTGGGTCTCTTCTCCCTGGGCTGACCACTGATCTGCAAAATAGCCACATCAACACTAGTATTTACTAAGAATCGACTGTGTACCTCGATCCAATTTTCTTTCTCTTTTTAATTTTTTTTAATTTATTTTGAGAGAAATCATGAGCATGGAGGGGCAGAGAGAATCCCAAGCAGTCTCTGCACTGTCAGCACAGAACCTGACATGGGGTTCGACCTCATGAACCCAGAGATCATGACCCCAGCGGACATCAAGAGTTGGACGCTTAAATGACTGAGCCATCCAGGTGCCCCCTGGCTCACATTTTCTGAATGCCGTAGTATCTCCCTAGACACTTTTTGTAAGTGCTCCTTGAGCAAACACTCAGCTATTCAACAAATATTTATTTTTTGTGCCTACTATGTGCCTGGTTTTGTTCTAGGATATGGGACAATGAGACAGACAAGATCCCTGCTTTCACAGTCAATGCACAAAACACCAGATCGTGATAAAAAGCTCTGCAAAGATTTAAAGAGGAAAATGTGCTAACGAGTGAATGGAAACCACTCTAGAAGTGATGGTCTAGAGGTTTCTTGGAAGAGAGCCTCTCAGCTGACACCTGAGTGATCAGAATCAGCCCTGCTCAGATCAGGGGGAGTGAGATCCGTGCGCTCTAAGGACAGTGACAGGACCAGTATGGATGGAGCTCTGCCAAAAGGGGGCGTGGTGGAGGCTACAACATAAAAAGAGACAGGAGCCAGGTCCTGTGGGTCTTAATGAAGCTCCAAGGATGTTTCCTGTCAAAATGACAGTGTGCACAACTAAGCACGTTCAGTCAGAACCCATCAGCCATAATGGCAAGGATCACCACGCTGAAGAAGGTCTTCAGTCCTGGACCATGAAGTTGCCTCAGCAACTTTGTGATCTGTAAGGTGACCACTTGGGGGGTGGGGGGGTGGGTGGGTGGGGATAACTTAGCTAGCATAAATCTCCAGAAAATGGATTTTTTTATTGTTTTATTTATTTTTGAGAGAAAATGTGAGCGGGGGAGGGGCCGAGAGACAGGGGGACAGAAGATCCAAAGTGGGCTCTATGCTGACAGTAGTGAGCCTGATGCGGGGCTCAAACTCACAAACTCATGACTTGAGCTGAAGACAGATGCTCAACTGACTGAGCCAACCAGGTACCCCATCCAGAAAATGGATATTTAACAAATTAAACATACCTTGGGATTTTTTTTTTTTTTTTTTTTTTTTTTTAAGAATACAGCTTGGGGCGCCTGGGTGGCGCAGTCGGTTAAGCGTCCGACTTCAGCCAGGTCACGATCTCGCGGTCCGTGAGTTCGAGCCCCGCGTCGGGCTCTGGGCTGATGGCTCGGAGCCTGGAGCCTGTTTCTGAGTCTGTGTCTCCCTCTCTCTCTGCCCCTCCCCCGTTCATGCTCTGTCTCTCTCTGTCCCAAAAATAAATAAAAAATGTTGAAAAAAAAATTTTTAAAAAAGAATACAGCTTCTGTGATCCCAGCTGAGCTCAGTCAACCTGGGTTCATACAGAAACCCTTTCTTGGAGATTGCCTGAAGAACAAAAATAGTCTGCTCCCTGATTTTGGGCTATACAAGACCACCAATATGTTGGGGGCACTGCCAGATATCAGAGGAGGGGCTGAGAAACACCTTGCAGGTGCATGAGCAGCCTGGAGTTTTTCAAGGAAGGGAAAGGGGTGGGGATGGAAGACTGGGGACCCTTGCAAATATCAAAGCACCTCGCAGAGCCACCTTTTCTAAAATAGTTAAAGGAAATATTTTTTAAAAGAAAACACTTGGGGCACCTAGGTGGCTCAGTCAGTTAAGCATCTGACTTCGGCTCAAGTCATGACCTCATGGTTCGTGAGATCGAGGCCTGCGTTGGGCTCTGGGCTAACAGCTCAGAGCCTGGAGCCTGCTTCGGATTCTCTGTCTCCCTCTGTCTCTCTGCCCCTCCCCACTCTCTCTCTCTCTCTCTCAAAAATAGTAACTGTTAAAGATAATTTTTAAAGAAAACCCTCAATGGCCAAAGATGCAAACAAGCCATTGATAACAGCAACCACCATACAAACTTTGACGTACGCAACCCCAGGGCAACAACTCAGGAAACAGAGCAGAATCATGCATGGAAAAAGTATTCTCTGCTAAGAATGGCTGTTAACACTATGTAGGCACATAAAGCTTAAATAAGATGGTAAAGGGAAATAGATTACAAACTTTACATACACATTGATTAAAATGGTGCAAAAACTAGCTATGTGTGAAAATCAAGACTGGAGGAGTTAGAACTATCAACAGAAGCTCAAAAATGGTGAGAAAGTAAACTTACAAATTTTGTAAGGCTGCTTAGTCAATTAAAAATTATAAATGAAAACTGATTTCAAAACTGGAATACAAGTTTTGAAGAAAACAGGGTTTCCAGAGTGGTCAAGACCTAAAATAACTTCTAGAAGCCCCTTACTTTAGCCAAGTGATTCACTTGCAAAGATACAAAATTTGATAGTAATAAAAATGCACACCATTAGCTTTTAAATGTCCTTAGGCATTTACGGCTTTCCCTCAGCTACCGGCAGCAGTTTTAATAAGTCGCCCTGTCCAGATTCCCTTAATGATATGCTTTCTACATAAAAAAGGGCTTGTGAAACCTAATTCCTCTGACAGAAGCGAGCTCGGGTCTCTGAAGCAGCGAAGATTTCAGATTTCCGCTGGGTTTCCTTGCACCTGCCCTTGCAAGGCATGAGGTTTTGTGTGCAGAAGCCTCCAGGGGTTGAAATTTAGCCCTGTCCATGTAGCAGGAAGGTCAGCTGAAGTCACTGGGTCCCAAGACACTGGACTTCAATCTCCGACCAAAAACAAAACATCAAAACACTTCTATTCACCAGGACGTGCTTAGCAGCGCGCTGGCATTCACAAATGTAACGCAGCACCACGCAGCTCCGAGAAGGGGCTCTGCTTAGAAATTCGATTGTTCTTCGGAGATCTGACAACCTCTATCAGATCTGTGTCAGGCCGGCTCCAGCAAACACTCTGGAGAAAGCCGGCCTCCTCCAGGCTGGGCCTTGGTTGCCACCTGATACCTGAATGAAGAGCAGAGCCAGCAAAATCCAAACTCCTTTCGGGATGCCTGCTCCTGTGGGAAATGGTTTTGATTTTCTCAAAAACCATTAATGTGGAAGAAAATTAATTTTTGATTGGCTTTTAAAGATTGATGTTACACACCACTAATCAAAGCAGAAGTCTTTTACCAGGAAGAAAACCCTTGCTTCATTTACCTGTGTATATCTTAGTACTATCCCTTACTTTATATTATTATTGTTTGTTATAATGACAATAATTGCAATAGCAGCCAGCATGAACTGACATTTACCGTGTGTCAAGCATTGTGCCACTTAGGCTTCACAACAAACAGGGAGAGGTTTGCCCCCTCTTTGCAGAAAGAATCCTGAAGTTCAAGGGGTTTGTCAAAGGAGGTTATGCAGCTAGCAACTGGTTCCACTTGAAGTGAAGTTCTCAGCTGCTCTGGGTTCTGCTTCAGTCCCCCACCCTTACAGTGAGTGCATATAGAGGTGATGCCACCTCTGAACTTTCCCCCAGAAACTTCTCCCCAGTCTCACAAATCCCAGCTGAATTTGACAAACTTTGTACAGCTGCCCACCATGCACAGGGTTCTGTGCTAACACAACCCTCCTACCACTGGGCAACCACAGAGCATGGAAGAGAGTACAGAGGCAGGAACAGTAGCCCAGGACAGAATGCAAATGGATTGGCAGTGGTCCCAACACGGTCAGAGGGGATTGAGAAGAGGGGACAATTAGCTCTGACAGAGGCATTGGGTAAGGCTCGCAAAGGGGAGAGCATCTGAGCTGAAGCTTCAAAGATGGAGAGAATGTGGGGTGCCTGGGAGCTCAGTCAGTTAAGTCCCCAACTTTGGCTCATGAGTTCAAGCCCCGCATTGGGCTCTGTGCTGACAGCGCAGAGCCTAGAGCCTGCTTTAGATTCTCTGTCTCCCTCTTTCTCTGTCCCTCCCCTTCTCACACTCTGTCTCTCTCAAAAATAGATAAACATTAAAAAAATTTTTTTTAAAGATGGAGAGAATGTTTTCACAGTGACAGTGTATTTTTGAAAAGGAAAGCGATGAGATCATTACTGTAGAAAATTTAGAAGCACAGAGAAAAATTAAGAATAAAATAAAACTTTAGGGGTGCCTGGGTGGCTCAGTCAGTTAAGCGTCTGACTTCAGCTCAGGTCATGATCTCACAATCCGTGAGTTTGAGCCCCGTGTCAGGCTCTGTGCTGACAGCTCGATACCTGGAGCCTGCTCGGGATTCTGCGTCTCCCTCTCTCTCTGCCCCTCCCCTGCTTCTTCTTCTGTCTCTCTCTCAAAAATAAACAAACATTAAAAAAAGAATAAAATGAAAAATATCTTTACTTCCATCACCCCAAAATAACCACATTTCCCTTCTCATCAAAACAACTTTATGAGGTATAATATATAGGCAATGCAAGGTGCACATACATACAACTTGTAAACGTGTACAACCTGTAAACAGGTTGAGTATTGACAAAAGAATACACTGGTTTAGCCACCATCTCAATCAAAATACAGAACATGTCTATTGCCTCACAAAATTCCCTTTTGTCCCCTTCCATTCAATTGTCTTCCTTCCCTGAACCCAGACAACCACTGATTCACTTTCTGACACTTTAGGTGAGTTTTGCCATTAGTTTCCACATAAATGGAAGGAATCATATCATATGAACCGTTTTATGTCTTTGAGATTTAGTCATGTTGTTATGTGTATCAGTGATACAAACTATTCTATTTGCTGAGTGATAATCCCACGCATGTGTGTTTCACCTGTTGATGGGCATTTGGGTTGTTTCTGGGTTTGGCCTATAACAAAAATGGTCGCTATACACGTTTCATGCACAAGTCTTCAAGGTGACATATATTTTCACGTCTCTTGGGGGAAACACCTAAGAGTGGAGTTGCTGAGCCATATAAGAAGGGCATGTTTAACTTTATGAGAAATTGCCAAACCGCCTTCCAAAGTGGTTGTACCATTTTTGACTCCTATCAGCAACTGAATCCACACCTTGGCCTAACTTCTTCCCCTGCCGTGCCCTGCTTCCCTCACCCCTGTGCACCCTGGGAACACTCATTCAATAAACCACTTGTTCAAGAATGCTTGAATCGGGCTCTGCTTTCTGGGAAGGCAACCTAGCCAATTAACTAGGCTTCCAGGAAAGGATGCAGCTAGCCCCAACGCCTACGTTGTCATGTCTCTTCCCTGGGCTTCAGTCTCCCCAGTCAGGGGACTGATTAGGACCCTTTGCTGTACTCACATTCTGTCACCTCTAGTGAGGACTCTGTGTGATCTAACTGGGACAAATGATGCTTTGTCCGCCTTCCCCTGTAGAAAAAGTTTCCCAGAATATACTGCTATACGCTAGCTCTCGTGGGTCAGCAGCATGCCTTCCACTCTGCCAGTTTTAATATATGTTATTTCAACCAGGGGATGCCTACGTCACTCACCTTGGACTAAGTCGTGCCTTGAGCTAAAGGTGAGCATCTTTTTTTATCCATTATCTAGAATATAATATGCAAACTTCCCGAGAGGCATCATGCCACAGTAGGCTTGATTCGGGCGTCTAGAAAACACAGCCTGCAATTGCAAACCCATGAAATGCTATACCATAATTACAGTTTCCAGGCACCTCTAATGACCCATTAAGGTGGATTTGCAGAGCAGGCAGACTACGCAGTCAGCAGCAGGTGAGGCTGCAGGGTCTGGCGCTTTCTCTCCGAGGGCAGAGACCCACCAGAAATCATCTTTGTGGAGGAAAATCATGGTGGGGGGGAGGTGAGATCTTATCATCTAATACCAATACAGAGGAGATAAATTCTGAGGTTTTTGCATTTCCTAGACCAAAAAAAAAAAAAAAATCACTTCGAGAATGGAGAACATGGTGGACTTGGCTCATGAGAATGCAAATTGGTACATTCACTCTGGAAAACAATTGACTTCATTTTGTAAAACGTTACCCACCTGGAGCCCAGCGATTCAACTCCTAGTCATATATTCTGGGAAAACTTTTGCATGTGAGCACCAGCAGAGAGGTGAAAGAAACATCGCTTAATTGCCCCAAAGTGGCAACAACAACGTGAATATTCATTTTCAGGAAAAGGAATAAATATCCTATGGTACCAGCACATAGTAGAGTGTATCAAGCATGAATGCATTACAACTACATATGTCAACATGAGTGGGTCTTAGAAAGATACTATTGAACGAAAAAAGCAGGGCACAAAGGCACTGTAAGCTATGTAATACCCTTTTTATAAAGAAAAAGAAAATACTAACTTCAGGATGGTGGTCAAGGGCAGGGCAAAGGGATACAAGAGGGGCACATGGGTAAATGTAACGGTGATTGCAGCAGGTTGAACAGTGTGCCCCCCGCCAAATATGTCCAAGTCCTAACCCCTAGTATCTGTGAATACGACCCTATTTAGAAATAGGGTTTTTGCAGCTATAATGAAGTTAAGGATTTTAGGTTGAGATCACTCCAGGTTTAGGGTGGGTCTTAAATCCAATGACTTGTGTCTTTCTAATGGAAGTGAGAGTCAGATTTGAAGCACAGACCCAGGGAATAAGGCTATGGGAAGACAATGGAGAGACTGGAGTTATGCTAGCATAAGCCAAGGAACATCAGGAGCCACCATAAGCTGGAAGAGGCAAAGACAAAGTCTCCCCTAGAGCCTTCAGAAGGGGCGTGGCCCTGCTCACGCTTTGCATTCTGGAGCTTATAGTCTCTAGAGCTATGAGAGAATAAATTTATGTTGTTTCAAAAATTTTTTAAATGTTTATTTTTGAGAGAGAGAAACAGACAGCAAGCAGGGAAGGGGCAGAGAGAGAGGGAGACACAGAATTTGAAGCAGGCTCCAGGCTCTGAGCTGCCAGCACAGAGCCCAATGAGGGGCTCAAACTCACAGACTGCAAGATCATGACCTGAGCTGAAGTTGGGCACTTAACTGACTGAGCCACGAAAGTGCCCCAAAATTTCTGTTGTTTTAGGCCACCTCACTGGTGTCGATTTGTTGCAGCAGCCCTAGGGAACCACTACAGGAATGCTCTAGATCTTAAGTTGAGTGATGAGTTTCCAGGGGCTCTTTTTTCAATTTTGTGTCATAACTTATATACACCTTACATGTGTTCTTTTGCATGAAGCAAATACTACAAAACATGGTCAGAAAAAAAAAAAAAACACTTCAAAAAAGCATGTATAAACAAAGCAAAAGTTCTCAAGCCTATTTAAAATCCCTGAGAGATTTGAGGAATTTCACAGGGATTGAGTCCCTACTATGTGCCAGGGATCATATGGTAAGCACTTTCCAGACAATGTGATACATGACTCTCAAAGCAACCCTGTAGTAAATAAGTTTCTCATTCTGCTGATAAGAACACTGAGGGGGGAGGAGTCAAGTGCATACTTGAGGTAACACAGGAAATAAGCAGAAGGACTCAGGGGTAGGTCAACTTGCAAAGTCCCTGCCTTTCCCACCCTAACACCTCAGGTCACCTCTGCATACCTCAAGTATGTTAACCCCCAACTCCCTAATGTTACCACTTAGAACTCTACACAAAAAAGGTAAACATAAACCTCCTTTGTCTCCTATTCTAGACTTCTCTTTAGATGGAGCTAGACAAACATTGTTTGATCTCACCCTCTTGATATGAATTATGCATTTCATGGTCCTCTTATCTTCCAACACTCTCACCATGACCTGGGTAGATAACGTTACATTAATCAGACAGTGACTCATCCAAGAACCGTGACCCACTCCTTGACCAGTTCACACCAACCACAAGGCTGGCAATGCAGAAGGCGAAGATAAAATCAAGTTTCCTCCCTCTCCCTCCTGGGGACGGGGGAGGGTGGGGGTGACGTTGCCACTTTTGCGGTAACAGGGATCGATTCAAGAGGAATAAACTCTCAGGGGACACTTATCCTGGTTTGCCTGGGACAGTCACTGTGTGAGCACTGGAAGTCCCACACCCTGGGAAGCTCCTCAGTCTGGGACAAACCAGGAGAGCTGATCACCCTTCCTGGTGGGAAAAGGTTTTCTTCTGGGATCTGAAGTATTCACAAAGGGCAGGAAAGAGAAGCCATTGGAAATCTGGATCATCTGATTCAACTGTGCACTTCCTTCTGGAGACCAGCTTCAGGCCATGCCCCCTCCTCATTTCTTGCCATGAGGAAAGACATTTGTCAGAGACTGAAGCCAAGCCAGGATGCTGGGGTTGGTGGCTCACTCCATTGGAGCAGGTGCTAGACTCATTCCTTTCCTTCCCCACCTGCTTCAGCAGTCAGTGGGTTTTAATTAATTGATAACCACAGGTCAGCTTCCAATGCTGCATCCCAACTCCCCTGCCATGGAAGCTAGGAAGGAAAAGCCATGATGACACCTTGGACCGAAGTCCCAAGGGTGCCCCACACTCATCTAATGCCTGCTTTTCAGGCCCTTCCCTTCCCCAACATGGGAAAAACAGGCAGGATCACATCAATCTATAGTTTATAAAACTTTTTGCAGATAATGGCTCATTGGGTCCTCAGGTAAACAGCATGAACGTGTTTGTCTCCATTTCTGGATGGGAACGGACAGAAAGGATCAAGCAAGTGGCAGAGTCAGACCTGATGCTGGGTCTGACACCAAGCCTCCCAGGGCTCTGAGAATAGCAGGGGAAAAGTCAAGAAGGAATCACCATTTCCTCACTCTCTTCTCTCCCCGACTCCCTCAAAAAATGTATCATAATCCTGGAAAACACACTCAGCAGATGGTTGATTCAGGAATAAATTCAGGACTGCCAGATTTTCTCCACTACAAAAACCTGACACTTCTCCCCCGCCATCTCACACACAGGGTGGGAGCTGACGATCCCAAAGGTGAGAGCCCAGCACCTGGCATGGGGCCAGGTGGGGGTCAGGGGTGAAGGGAAGAGGTACAAGAGATCACGAGGACCCTCCAGGGTCAGTTTGAGGGTTCCCTACCACCCTCGAATGGAGAGGGCTGGTTCAAGACACTTGCAGGCTGCCCCCCAGAGCCTGCCTCAAAGTCCCCAGGCTGGGCATGACAGATGTAGCTCCCTTTAATTGAGATCCCAGTCATTTAGCAAAAAAAAAAAAAAAAAAAAAAAAAAGCAAGCAAGGAAGCAAGCAAGCAAGCACACAGCTCATCTTTCGCTTCCCTGGCTGTGAACCTGGGTTGGGGAGGGAATGGGGTGGAAACAGGTCTGATAAATCCCATTCTGGAAGATGGCTCTGTGAGGTGGGGGCATGCACAAAAAAAGGACTCTGCAGAAAGGGCTTTAAAACAATGCCTGAGGGGCACCTGGGTGGCTTAGTCCGTTAAGCATCGACTTCGGCCCAGGTCATGATCTCACAGTTCATGGGTTCGGGCCCCGCATCAGGTTCTGCGCTGGAGCCTGCTTCAGATTCTGTGTCTCCCTCTTTCTCTGCCCCTCCCCAGCTTGTGCGCTCTCTCTCCCTCTCTCTTTCTCTCTCTCTCTCTCTCTCAAAAATAAATAAATAAACATTAAAAAAGAAAACAATGCTTGAATACATTTGCCAACATCATCGGCTTACTGGGCCTCCACCAAAAGGGCTAGACCCTGTGCTACAAGTTGTTGAGGAAGCAAAGATGGGTGGGCAGGCTCTAGTCTTCAGGGGAAATAAATGCAACCACTGTCTTTACCCCGAGAGTACACTGAGCCAGGCATAGCAGAAGTGCTGGGAGAACATAAAGACTTACTGACAAGGCTTTCATTACATTTCCAATGGGAGAAAAGGGGAAAGAGAGGCGGTGGAGCTCTTTTGAAACAAGTCCCCTCTTTTTCCAGTGGAAGCAGTACAGAGTTAAAAGGGCAGCAGATCAAAGCCCCCCACCCCTCGTTCTCTGCTGTCACGCAGTGACGTGGTCACCCAAGGCCTCCTCTATGAGCAGTCACTGGGCAGACCCCAGGGAAGGGACCTGCAGATCAGACTGGAGGGTCCCTGGGCCAGGCCCCCTGCAGTCCTGCAGGCTGGGATTCCTACCTTTTGCCTCAGGATCCCTGCACGAGCATCCTCTCCCATCTCCCTGCCTCGGGTCTCACCCATTCTGTCCTCCAGAAGCCCACCCGTGGGCTTTCAAACAGGTCTGACAACCTCATTCTTTAAGTCTCGCCAGGGCCACAAAATAAAAACCCTACACGATAAAATTCCAGACCGTTCACCTCTTCACCTCCCCAGTGTCATCTCTCTTTATGCCTCCACATGGGCCCCCCCATACCCTGTTTTCTGGGACTTCCGGCTTTTATGCATTTCCTATGCTGGGACATTCTCTTCCCCCACCTCATGTCCTTCAGGCCCTCCAACTCCCATGCAGCCCCAAAGCTCACCACCTCTATAAGGCTGACTCTGAATCCGTTTGTACCCCCAGCCTCTAGGACTTGTCTATACACTGCACTGACCACACTGTCCCAGGACTACTGGGCCACCTATGTGCCCCTCCCCTAGATGGTGAGTCCCCTGAGGCCAAGGGTTGTGCTGCGTGTAAGCCCAGGGCCAGCAACTAGTAGGATCTGACTGAAGGATGTGACTGAAGGACCCCATTACCTCCTCAACTTGCCCAGGAACGTTCCTGGGTGGTTCCGGGAACCTCAGCATGGGTGTGCACAGGTGCTTCTGGCAAGGACACACGCCTGAGGCGTTATCCAGGCAGCGCTGAAGCACCTGAGAGAGTTTCTCCACTTCTCCTGCAGCCTGTCTTAAGAGTCAACCACCTCCGAGGTTCAAGTGATATTAACACGATTTTTGAGAGCTTACTGCTTAAGATGTACTTTGCATTCATTGTGCCACTTAATCCTTAAAAATACCCAGCAATATTCGATGTCTCGCACGAGGAAAACTACAGCGTAAAGAGATGAAGAGACTTCCTTTCATTTTGTTTCCCGCGAAGCAGAAGAGTCATGTGCCCATAACCCTTTCTTGCTAGCTACCTTGAAATACAGGTGGGCCTTACTTTAACAACAACGACAACAAAAAGCCCACAGAGCCAACACGCGACAGTGAGAGGCAGGAGACTTTTGTTTTACAAACATAAGTCAGAGGCACCGACTACCACCTCCCTCACCCCCTTCAGGCCCTGGGAAAAGAATTCCATTCACGCTAACTACAATTTAATAACTATCTGTTGAGTGCCTCTATGTGGCAGACACGTGGACATGTGGGCACGTGCGAAGTCAAAAGGACAAAGATCCCTGCTCTCAAAGAGCTAATGGAGAAAGAGTAACCATGAACACCGCGGGCGATACCTAAGAAGGTATAGACTACATTACAAGGTGTGACAGCCAGCCTCCCAGAGGCCCCCGACCATCCTCACCTCCCATTACTCATGCCCTGTGTAGTGCCCCCAGATGTCGTGGACGTGATGGCATACGACTTCCGAGGCGAGGGCGGAAAAGACAGTGCAGGTTTTCCTTGGTCTCTCTTGAAATGCTTGCTTTGGGGGAAGCCAGCTACTGTGTCTTGAGGACACTCAAGCAGCCCAATGAAGAGGTCTGCAAAGTGAGAAACGGAGGCCCTTGCCAACAGCCTGCACTAACCTGCCATCCTTGTGAATGAGCCATCCTGAAAGCACATCCTCTGACCCCAGTCATCCCTTCAAGTGGCATCTTGCCTGCATCTTTGTCATCGTCAGCTCCAACTACTACTGTCGCTTGGGAACCTCCAGAACTCCCCGGGTGAAATTTGAAACTGGTCCCTGGACAAGGGCAGCAAGGAGAGCCCAAGGAAAGATTGGTAGATGGCAATTTTAACAAGCAAGGGAACTTACATATCGGGCTTATCTCAGGTGGCCGCAAGAACAGTAAATCTCAGTGCCCTCCTGTTAGAATCTGAAGAGTTTATATATAGGCTTTAATGGGGTTCGGTCCAAGGTGGTCTCAATAATACATTACTCTCTCAAGGCTGTGTCCTTGACGTGGCTCCTAGCACAGGAACAGTGGGTGTGTAGAATGCACATTCCAAGGCCAGAGTAGGAGGTAAGGAGCCTCTGACTGTCCGGGCCCAGCTCAATGGTCACCTGGTGGTCATGTCCTTTCAATGACCTCCTTGAACAACCATTGACTGGGTGGCTTATAAACAACAGATATTTATTCCTCACAGCTCTGGAGGCAGAAAGTCTGAGATTGGCATGCCAGCACAGTCTGGTTCTAGTGAGAGCCCTCTTCCTCAGTTGCAACCTCTCACCATGTCCTCATCTCGCAGAGGGATTGAGGGAGCTCTCTGGGGTCTCTTTTATAAGGGCACTAATCCCATTCATGAGCACTCCACCTTTATGACCTAATTATCTCCCAGAGGCCACTCAGGTAAGGACTCTCACACTCCTTACCAAGTTTCTAGAAATCTAGGACAACTCCAAGTTTCCAATTTACAACTATCTGATGTGTGCAGTTTTCTAGAAATGTCTTCTAAAGGGGCACTTGGGTGGCTCAGTCGGTAAGCATCCGACTTCAGCTCAGGTCATAATCTCCCAGTTCGTGAGTTCGAGCCCCGCATCGGGCTCTGTGCTGACAGCTCGGAGCCTGGAGCCTCCTTCAGATTCTGTGTCTCCCTCTCTCTCTGCTCCTCCCCCAGTCACACTCTGTCCCTCTCTCAAAAATAAATACACATTAAAAAAAAAAGAAAGAAAAGTCTTCTAAAGACACAAAAGGCTACAACCTACCTAGGACATGATGTCAGATCCCCAGGTAGTAAAACTCTGTGAAGGGGTCTCTCTCTTCTCTGATTCCTCACTCCTATAGCTGCTCCATAATTCTGCTGGTTGTTTCTCAGCCCCTGCTGTGTGTCAGACTTAGCAGAAGTTCTGAGGACCCTGAAAGGAAAAACCAGGCCAAGTGCATATCATGTGCTTAGAGAACTTTCACCTCAATCTTCAACTACCCCTTGACCACATAAAGAAAAAAGAAATTAGACTTCACTGTCAGGGACCTCCCAAGGTCCCCAGGCCACCGGCCTGCCCAGGCCCTCTGCAGGGAGACCTCCCCAGCCTCTCAGGTCAGCCAATGAAATTGGCCTGCTGCTTCTCCAGGCCTCCATCCCCAGATCTGAGGCAGGCCTCCAGGGGCCTCTGTGTGGGACAGAGGGGCTGCTCCAGCCCTGTGTCCTGGAGGGGCGAGGCAGGGAGACCTGAACCCCTGGTCACGTCAGAGCAGTACAGTGTGGGGAGGGATTTGTGTCTGTGCAGCCCCACACCAAGGGAATCTTAATGATTCATCGAGGGCAGCAGGCTAAATAGAAAAGAGAAGCCTCTTCCTTAAAGGTCCAACCCTCATCTCTTTATTCTAAATGTTAGGACTTTGTCAGATGGAGGATCTATTACAATGGGCGGGGGGGGGGGGGGGGGGGGGGGGGGAGAAGAGGGAGCAGCAGCAGCCTGACCAACCAATGCTGTGGCCTAAATAATGGAGGTGACCCAGAGGTGTGGGAGAGCTGCACCAGCAACCAGAACGAGGGAGTCTCTGCCCAGATTCTCTAGGACACCCCTCGGGAGCCTTTGCCCATGGCGCCTTAAGCCCTGCCTTCAGCTCTCCGTAGGGCTGGGAGTTATGCTCAGGACAATTCCCATGCCTTTCTCTAAAAGCAAATATTCTCAAGGCTCCAGGGGGCAGAGAAGGCTCTACGTCCACTCCTCAGTCCTTCCCCAATGCCCTCTTTCCAGCCACTCTGTTGCTCTCTTCTCTTCAGCTAAGCCACCCATAGAGTCTGTTTCCCAAACAAGGCTCCAGGGCTCTCCCCTGGCAGCTGGCCAGCAACTGTGGATGGTTAAATTCCTTCCATTCCTGACTTCACCTCAAGATGTTCATGACCTGGCTCTTAGAGGGAAAACCTTTTAAGCCTCCTCGTGGTGGTAAGAGGCCATCAGTGTCTCTTCAGGGACATAATGATTTGTTTCAGAAAGAATGGATTAACTTCCACGTGTCCAAAGTAACTGGGAGGATGAGGCGCTCCCCTCTGCCTGTCTTGGCCTCTGTCATGGTGGATGCCAACTTTAATGGTGACTGTTCTAACTCACAAAAGGAAAACAGAATCCATGTCTTGAAGCCTGAATCAGCCCTAACCAGTCATGTCTCAAAACAGGCTTTGTTTTATAATATCCTGAACCTGACTCAGTGACCAGAAAGAGAGCTCAGGTGAGGCCTTCTCTGCCCTTCAGATCTCCCAGCAGAGCTTCTGGCTACAGAGAACCAGGTCTGAGTCCCCGGCGGCTTCTGGAAAAGAGAGGCTAACACTCAGTAGAAACACACTCGTAGACTTGGGCCGTCTCATCCCTCACTGTATGAACCCTGGTTTTCTGTTCCTTGTGGGCCTCCATGGATGTTCTGGTTTCTGATTCAGTAAAGGTTCATGAGAACCATCGTCTGCTTCTACATGGCAGCATAAACAGTGAGGAAACCAACAAGACAGCATTTGTGGACCAGTCCCACGCCTCATGCCATTAGACAGCCAGTCTGGTGCAGGGCTAGAAGGGCAATTGAGGTTGCTAACAACAGTCCTATCTCTATTTCTTGGCACTCTAGAACAACGCATTCGCCCTCCAGCCCAGAGAATCACTGCCCATTCTGCCAGGAGAGGTGGACATGTGTCCCGTGTGGAGTCGCCCAGTATCCGTTTGCCCACGACAACACTTCAATTTATTTCGGGGTTACTGCCACTAGCTGGCTCAGTATAGTCTGCGTGAAACGATAAATCCAGGTGTCTGGATGTCATCAGTGAACATACAGGGCCACCCACACAGCCAGTAAGAACAGCCGATGCTCTCTGTAGACTTTGAGTCCTTAGCAAGCAACCCAGGTAGAGTGTGCACTTCTCACACTGAGTGTCCTATCTCTTGTCGCTCAAGACCCCAGACCTCTACTGCAAGGGATGGGTATGGGCTTTAACAGATGTGCTAATCTGTCCCTAACATCAGGAGCACAAGGGGTACTCAGTAATCCCCCTCTCAAGGGGGCTGGACAGTGAAAATGGGAAGCTAAGTGGTAGATGAAGTGAGGGAATTGAAATAAACTTTAGAGGGACAGATCACATCTATTAGGTAGCCACTGGGACAGGGGAATTTAAATCACCAATACATGCTGACACACATGTAATAAGCCAGGGTGCCTCAGCACTGACCCAGCCTCCCCCATCAGTCACACGACCACACCGGTGATCGTACATAGAACTACAAACTGCAATAACAAAAGACCATGGGAGGTGACCTGAATGGGTGGGGGTATGGCCAAGAAAGGTAGCTAAATGGTCAAATCTTCAGTTTCGCTGACCTTTGTAGCCTCCTGAAGTGGCCTCACTTGGAAGTACTTGTGGCCTCACAGTCCCCTTTCCCCACATGGGGCCTCCCTCTTCACCCCAGGCAATCGGGAACAGAGGGCACTTCTGAGGACCTTCGCTCACTTCCCTGACGCTGCCTACCTGACAGGTTAGGAAATGCACTCATTGGGATTTCCTCCATCTTTTCACTGCCCATCGCCCCTCAACTCCATCCTCTGTCCCCAATCTACATCGCTAAATCAACACTGTCCCTCTGGCTCAGCTAAGGGGTCCTTAACGAAAGAGAGACCTAGCCGGCGCGCTGACGGACCGGGGAACCCAGAGGCACCTGGCTGCCGGCACGCTCACCTGCAGCGCTTTCTCTGATCAGGATCGGGGGAGCAGTGGGCCGAGGAGCGTCCCTCACCCACACGGAAAGGGGCGGGAGGCCAGGTTCCCGACCTGTCAATCACGGCCGGGTTCGCAGCTGGGCGCTCCGCGGCCCCAGCGCACTGCTCCTCCGAGGGAGATAAACATCGAGAAATCCAATCCAGCGCGGCTTCAGAGATAAACAGATGTGCAGGCCGCCATCGGTCAGGAGATAACGCCCCCGCCCCGCCCTACGCGCCCGCCTGGGCCCTGCACCTGCCCAGGGCGACCGGGACGCGCCTCTTGGGAGGCAGGCTGCGTCCCCCAGCCAGGAGAATTGGTCTCTCGTACCAAGGGTGGGGGTGGAGTTAGAGGAGAAAGACGCTCGGTTTGTAACAAACTCGCAATAGAACCTGGGCTTTAGAACCAATTGCCAAGGTTCAAATCCTGACTCTGCCATTGTTTGACAAGCGACAGCAACTCTAGGCCTGGAAGTTCTCATCTGTACCATGGGGATAAACACTGGTACCAGCTCAGGGGCTTGGCACCACTGATGTTAAAGGAGGTTGCCTAAAGAAAGCCTCAGTAAAATAACGGGGGCCAACACTAGCCAGCCTATGATCTAGGTAAGCACCCCCGCTGCCACCACGATTTTGGGGGGCATTCAAAGGCCGCCCAGGCCTTTGAGGTGAAGGAAAGTGCTGTTGGCCACACACAAAACACCAGCTTTAAGAGAGGCATGTTTGGATCAGGTCTGGGGCTGGGATCCGCTACTTCCAGAAAGTGACAGCCCGGGGCTGACATAGCAAATGAAGACAAGTGAAAGTGACACCAAGGCAGAGGGAAAGGGGCCTGGGAGCAGAGAAGGCTGGTGTGTGAGAATGTGCAGGGTGGAGGGTGGGGGGATGGGGGGTGCCATCAAGGGAGGGCTTCTCCTTCCCTGGCACTCAAAACTCCAAAATCTCTCACTGCTGGACAGTTGGAGACTTCCTGCCCAGAGCCCTTCCATGCAACTCATTCATTTGTTCCACCCAACACCCAGGGAACATCCCTAAGGGCCACTGCCTGTGAGGAGTGAGATATGGCCCATGCCCTCAAAGTACACTTTAGGGACTGATCCGGTTCAGAGACACCCACAGACTCAAATGCCCCCAGGCTTGCCACTGAAGCCCCAACGCTCCTCTCCTTCCACAGGGCGATCATTTCTTCCTGCCCCAGCGATTGGATTAAACCGACCCCAGCTCAGGTGTGAAAGGTTGGTGACTCTCTGGGACTACACCTAATGTATAATTTGATTTGTCACTGAGACCACCAGGCCGGAAGTTCGGCGACCACAATTCCCCCAAACGCACCGCACCCACCCCCCACCCCCCACCCAGCCTCAACAAACATGGATGGTATGTTAGGTCGCACAGTGCGGGGAAGAAGGTGAAGGAGAGAGGGGCCATTCCCGGCGGGTGCCTGCAGGCGCTCAGCCGCCCAGCGCGCCCAGGGCACATTTTGCCAGCGGTGTATGAGAGGGAAGGCCTTGGACTGGAGGCGGTGGCCACTTGGCTACATGCTGGGGACCAGCAGCTGAGTTCGCACCCACGCTGGAGTCTTTTGCTGGAGCTACTTCCTCCTCAGCTCTAAGATCCCGAAGTCTTCACACGGTCTTCGGAGGGATGAAGAAGTGCCCAAGCCTCTAAGCCCGCGAGGCCCACGTGGGCGCGCAGGACGCATGGGTTTGGGGCGAGCTAGGGACTGCACCCTCAGGCCTCAGGAGCTTCTGCTGGAGAGGTGGGAAGGAAAAGCCTGGTGCTATGCGCTCCCGGCTGCCCTTGGATTTCTGAGGGACGCGGAAGGCAGAGTCCCCGTTACCCCCAGGGGCCAGGAGGGTACACTCCCGCTCTCATCGCGGCGCGGCACGCACAAAGGGCGAGGCGACGCAGTCGTGCCTACTAGTTAAAAGCTTATCAGTCCCCTTGGAGCGGTGTGATCCCACTTTGTTGCTGAAGGGCCTGAGCGCGCCCTTTCATGCTATTGTGCCCGCCGCGATTTAGCGCGGCCTTTGTGGGCCTGAAAGGACCCGCGCCCCCTCCGGGAGCGCATTCTCGCGGCACCAGCTTCCTCGGCATCGCGGTCCCGGACGTCCCGAGGTGCTGGGGTCCCCAGAGCCACTGCACCCTCTAGTCTGTCTTCGTGCGCGGCAGCCGGGGTAGACGGCACAAACCATTGCACCAGAGGAGCCCTTATTTAGCCCCCGCTCCCACAAGGCCCTCTCTTCTTACACCCCCGCTTCCAGCCAAAGTGAAAAAATGCGTGCGGACCCTTTACCTCTACTTAGGGGCAATTGGACTGAGTTTAAAAGGCTATTGAGGCCTGGAGAGGCCGCCTCTCTCTTTATAGCTTTGTGAAATGTTTGCAGAGACATTTGCATCTGTTTGCGCTTGGGGGAAAGGCCCTGAAGGCTCAAGAGCAAGAAAGCTCGAGGATTGTTCTATGTCGCCCTCCCCCTCCTCTCTCGGATCCGTGCTGGCCGATTCGTGCACCGAGCAGAGGCATGCAAAACCCGCCCGGTTCAAAGATTGGGCGCCTAGGCTCTCGGTCCACTTTTAAACAATTGCTGTTAACAATGCAATTTTAAGCAGAAAATCGTCTAACTAGATTAAATCCACATGACATAAAAACCAGAGGGGAAAAAGTCCGCATAGGCATAGGAGTGCGGACGCCTAACAGGATAGAAAGTGTGAAATGCATGCAGAGGTGGAGCGACCGGCAGGTGCCCTGGCCTCCCTCCTGCCGGACTAGGGCTGAACTGCGTGCCTCCCTCCAGCCCCAACGCCCCTGGAGAGGAAGGGGCTCCCGGGGGCGCCGGAGCGCGAGGCTAGCCTCCCACCTTTGGCGACCCGGGGAAGGGTGCTGTGTGCCCAAAATCAAGTCCTCTGCTCGCCGCCCCCGCACCCCTGCGGGTCCGGCGACCTAGCCCAGTCTGCGCCCTACTCTCCCCAAGGGCGAGGGGCGCAGGGGAAGACTGGAGAAGACGGAACGCCCTCTCGGCTCGCGAGACTGAGCAGACAGGCTTTTTAATGGAATCGAATGAAAGTCAGGCCATAGAAAGCCCTATTGCTATGGCAGCACAGTACCCACAAAGCGACAAAGCCCAGAGCCCCTCCCTCCCTTCCTGGCCCTGCCCTGCGCTCCCCTCCCCCTGCGCTGCCTGGAGCCACGCTTGGAGCGCGCTCGGACCGGTTAATCACTGTAAAAACAAAGAGATGAAAGACTCTCCAATTGGAGAGCTCTCGGCGGCCTCCTCCCCGGCCTGGGGGAGGGGAGGGGGCCACTTGGGCCGAGTTTCCCCGGCGTGCCCGTAAGACTCCCCTGCCCTCAGCCGGGTGGGAGCCACATCCCACCATCCCCAGGCGACGCCGCCCACACAATCTGGCGCCTCCCTAAGGGCCTGCGGAGGCTGGCGGAGGGGGACAGGCCGTCTCCCCCCACAATCCCCCTGCAGCCACAACCCCACAAAACAGAAGCACAAAGCCTCGGGCTTTATCACAGGCCTAAGGAAATGCTTGAAACTTGAAAAAAAATTACCAGCTCTGAAAAACAAAACAACCCAACTCCAGCAAAATTGAAATGAATAAACATTTAAATGTCTGTATATATAACATCGTTAATTAGTCAACTGTAAATCAACCTAACTTGTATACTCATAGAAAAATTAAATTTAACATGGGATCTGGGAGTATTTTTATATCTTTTTTTAACTTTTAAAAAATTTATTATTATTATTATTTTTTATTTTTTTTATTTTGAGAGAGACAGATAATGGTGAGAATCCCAAGCAGGCTCCACGCTGCCAGAGGAGAGCTGAACCCCGAGCTCAAACCCACATCCATGAGATCATGACCTGAGCCAAAATCAAGAGTCTGAGGCTCAACGGACTGAGCCACCCAGACACCCGTATTTTTATATCTTGATATGATGTAGGGTGCAGCTCCGGAAGTTTTTAAAAGTTTAAAATTTTCCTTGTAAACTTCCACTGGGAGCCAGGCAGGTAGAATCCAAAGGCAGCAGGTAGGTGCCTAGTGTATGTATGTTCTGTGATTGCTTTATTGGGGTTCCTGGCCCTGCCTTGCACCCACCTCACCCTTACCCTCATCCTCTCAGGCATAGTGACTGGCCCCCCAGTGAGCCAGACATCCTGAGATGGGAAGCAGAGAAAGGACCTGTCTGGTCACTCACCCTGTCAAAGGCCACGCAAAGATGGGCCTGTGGTTTTTGTCTGGGGCTGTGTCTTTCCCAGTTCTGAGTGTCTGTCCACTAAGAGAATGGGGCAGTAGGAGGGAGAGGGGCACAGAGGGGCTAGTTTGCAGGGTATCAGGATCCAGGGCTCCAGGGGGAAGTAGCCTTCCCACAGACTGACTCTGAAGTATGAGAAGACCAGTGGGCTCCTGGAGGGATGAGGAAGACTGGCACTGGCCTTGGAGCACTGCCTCTAGGGATGCTTTTCAGTAACTCGCTAGAGCCGCTTGGAGATTTTTTTTTTTTTTTTTTTTTTACGCTGTAAGTCTAGGACTACCACAGCTTACAGTCTCACCTAAACCAAGTGTCATCTAGTCCCCCTTCCTATGTTATCACATCCTCCAAGGGAAAAAGAGCACCTACCCACCCCCGGACCCCAACACACATATGTCACCCAACCTGATTCACTTCCTTAAGTCTCCTCATTTAGCATCTAGAGCCCTCAGATATTTCCGAGGTCAAAAATAACACTAAGAAAAATCTCGTCTAAATAAAAAAAAAAAAAAAATCTCTTCCCTTTTCTGGGACTCAGCATCCACATAATAGTAGTAAGAGATTCCTGAAAAGCTCTGAGGGCAGAGGCATGGGCAAGAAAGGCCCAGCCCTGGCCTGAGTGAGGCTCTTTTGATGTTCCTGGGCCTCAGGGTGCCTGGTGGTGGCATTAGCTTCATTTCACACACTGACAGAGGGCTTGTCTGAGGTCGCCCAGGGTGAGACAGCTTTGCCACCCCAGTTCTTACCCGCACCATTTTTTCCTGTCTGTCCTGGCACAGCCACCTTACTAGGGCCCCCAGCCTGTTCTAGGGGATCACTGAGGCAAGGTCCCCAGCCTGTTCTAGGGGGATCACTGAGGCAAGGTCCCCAGTGATAAAAAGGCTAGAGAGGGAACTGTCTCTCTCCGTGAGCTTTGCTCCCAGCCTAAGCCTCCTCCTTCAATGAGCCAGAGGTTTCTCTTCCCTTTTGCCTCTCCAGGGACGGCCATCTGTTCCATCACTGCCATATCCATCACTGCTGTGGAGGGGGGTGATGAGCCCCCCTGGGAGAGGGAAGAATGGGGAAGCTGCTCAGTCCAGCCATTCGACCCACTGTCTTTGGTCCGTGCCTGGGCCTTGCTGAGTTGCTGAGTCTCAGGGACCTTCTCTGTGTCCTCAGCTCGATGGAGCCAGGAACCAGGCCATCAGAGCAACATCTCCTTTGACTTTAAACTCTTCTGTTTTCACATCTCCTATTTTCTATCCTGAGGATACAGGCTTTCCTCACCCCCTCCTACCCTTCTTCATAGAAGAACATAATAAGGTAGTAGGGGCACAGCCTTCTGACTCTTTTGGTGCATCATGCCCAGGGCCAAGGCCAGGGCAAGCCTAGCTATGGAGCAGCTACACCCCTTCTAGGCTCCTGCCCCAGGCCCAGGACCAGAGAAGCCTCAATGCCCCTTCTCTGAGGGAAGGCAGAGTGGGCTCCCTTCTCTGTCCCCTCCCCCACAAGTCCAGGGTGACTCTGGGACTTCTGTTTTCTTCTTCTCTACCCAGCCCCAAACCACTTTCTGAAACAGCTGAAGGTGGTAGGGGCCCATCTAGTAGTTGGGGGAGCTTTTGTTTAAAAACTCAGACTCTGACTGCTGGTGGGAATGCAAACTGGTGCAGCCACTCTGGAAAACAGTATGGAGGTTCCTCAAAATATTAAAAATAGAACTACCCTACGACCCAGCAATTGTACTACTAGGTATTTATCCAAGGTATGCAGGTGTGCTGTTTTGAAGGGACGCATGCACCCCAATGTTTACAGCAGCGCTATCGGCAATAGCTGAAGTATGGAAAGAGCCCAAATGTCCATCGATGGGTGAATGGATAAAGAAGACGTGGTATATATATACAATGGAATATTACTCGGCAATCGAAAAGAATGACATCTTGTCATTTGCAACTACGTGGATGGAAATAGAGTGTATTATGCTAAGCAAAATAAGTCAGTCAGAGAAAGACAAATATCCTATGACTTCACTCATATGTGGAATTTAAGGTACCAAACAGATGAACTTAAGGGAAGGGAAGCAAAAAGAATATAAAAACAAGAAGGGGATAAAACATAAGAGACTCTTAAAGATCAAGAACAAACTGAGGGTGGCTGGAAGGGTTGTGGGTGGGGAATGGGTTAAACGGGCAAGGGTCATCATGGAGGACATTTGTTGGGATGAGCACTGGGTGTTAATATGTAGGGGATGAACCACTGGATTCTACTCCTGAAATCGTGACTGCACTATGTCCTAACTAACTTGGATGTAAATTTTTTAAAAATAAATTTTAAAAAATCCCAGGCTCTGAATCCAGGATGGGCTTAAAACCAGCTCCACCCCGAAGCCGTATAGGGCTGATTGTAAAATGGGGAGAGTAGGAGCACCCCTCCATGGGGCTGCTGATAGGGAAAAATGCCGTAAGAACTAGAAACGGTGGGCATCTGCAGTGGGAGCAGCCACTCCACAAACGTCAACGATCCTCATCCACCAGCGGGACTTTCATCCCTTCTCCACCCTGGGCTGCAAAGAGACTCCCCCCTAGAACTTCGAACATTCAAGCAGAGTATCCAATCCTTTCTTCTCCTTGTTATTGTTCCTGCCTTGTCATTTATCGAGCACTCATCATGGCGCTCAATAAGTGACACTGCCTTAACACCTGGCTTTGTAGATGGAAAGCCCACCCAGAAGCACAGAAAGGTTGATGACCTGCCAGATTTCACAGCCAGTGATGGAGCCTGAATTGATCCTCGTACCTCCTGGCTCCAGGGCCATGCTTATGAAACCCCAGTGGGCCCCTGGTTGTTCCTCTGTCCACATCTGCTGTCCTTTCCTTAGACCAGCTGCCTCTCTCTGACCCACCAAGACAGGAAAGGGCAGTCCTGGAAGAGCCTGTGGCCTTGGCCCCAGATCCCTGAAGGGGAGGTTTGAGGACTCCTGTGAATGAGAACAGAAAGCCCCCTGAGGGGGGAAGGGCAAGCTGAGCAATTTGTCTCCTCTCCCTTTCTTTCTCCATCATACCACCCACAACACTCAGTGTGCCTCTTCCACGAGAGCTCTGAAACCCTGGGCTGCACAGCGGGCGTGGGTGCCACCATCCTGACAGTTTCCCATTGGCACTGTACCTGACTGGTCAGAGGCAAGCAGGTGGAAGAATATCCCACCGCCCCTTCTGGAAGGACCCTGCTGTGTTGGCAGGACAGATCAACCCCCTCAAGCCTTGATCTCACCCCACTGGTGGGGCCTGCTGGACTCCAGCCCTTGTGAATCAGAGCCATCTAGATGGGCAGATGCGAGAGGCTGATGCACAGCTTGGGGTTCATCCCCCCTCACTGCTCCATTATAGACCAGCGGGGCCTGCCCTCATCCCCAACGTTTCCAGAAAAAACACCTTGCAGCTTGCTGGCCATCTTCCACGTTAACCACCGTGTCTAGCCTAACCTCCTCTCACTGCCCAAGAGCAGAAATATATTTCAGAGCTCAAATGGACCAAGACAATGAGCCATCTGCCTTTGGTAACCAATCAAATCCAAGGTCCTAACTAGAAAGATGGGGAAAGAGAGGCCCAGAGAGACAGTGACTTACCTTCATCAGAACCAGTTCAGTAATTAGAAACTGGGGGAAGAGAGCGTCCAAGCCAGGAAGATGGTGTATTTCCTTAGTAAATGAATCGACATTCCCTGCAAGCCTACCTCTGCTCTAGGGTTTAGGAAAATACCTGGAGGTACTTGTCTCATGGCTGATGGGTGACCTTCAGGGGTGAAAGCTTAACCCCTCTTAACCTTTGATCTCTGGCCATCAGTCCCCTCTTGGCCCCAACTCCATCTCCCGGGCTGAGTGAGTACAAATCCAGCATCAGTCTGTGTAGAGGCCACCTGGGGGGACAGCGAGGCCAAAAGGCCTGGCAAGCACAGAGCCCCTTTAAGCGGATCAGCCTTTCCTCAGCGAAGGGAACCCTGGAGGGAGCAGGGTTGCCGCCTGGCAGGATAATTGCTGCAGGAGGGAAGAGCTGGGCTAGGCCCAGCTCCTGGCTCCCACAAGGGCCCCTCTGTCCACATTCCCCGGACCGAATACCATGCCTGGGATGTGCAAATGCTCTCGGGACTTGGGGGAAGCATCCAGGGTTGAAAACCCCACAGCCCTATCTAGAGCAGGCTCCTGCAGGAAAGCTTGAGGCTGGAGGGGATGTTAGCCTACTTCAAAGAACAAATAGCTTTCAAGGGCTCTCTGGAGCACCTACTTCTTTGCAAACTCTTGTTATGCTAATGAAAGATCCTTCTTCCCTGTTCACTGGAGCACATCTCCAAAAGACCTCCTTCTAGCTACTGTGTGTCTGTGTGCCTTTGTGTGCAAGTGTCTGAGTCAAACACAGGTTCCAGAAAAGGCCTGGGGCTTCACTGTACACCCCGCCAGCGTGTGATGTGACTGGAAAGGACATGTCACCAACATCTCACCTATTTAGAAATCGCTTCAAAGAGACCTACCCCTTCCCGGAGCACCACTGAGCTTTGGGCAGCCAGCCAGGGGACAAAAATGTCCAGGCTGCACAGGAGATGTCACCTAGCTGTGCCCAGGACCTCAGTGGATCACAGTGGTGAGTCCCTGATTCCCGTCTTGGCTCTGCACTTACATGGCAGGTTCCCGAACCCCCTTCTGAGACTGACAGTGTCTGTCAAATGGTGAGGATTCTCCTCGAGGCCAGGAGCTTTGGAAAGCATTTGGCACAGGGCCTGCACACAGCAAGCAGGCAAACCCTCAGGGTGTCGTCTCCACGTGGTGAGTCTTGCTCTGTTCCTTGGCTCAGTGCTCGGCGCTTAGGAAGAACCCAGGACGGGCAGGTTTGGATGAAAACTTTGGAAAGGAGGCCCCTGGGTAAGTCCTGGATTTGTGGCTGGCACTCGGTGACCAAGTTGGGTAAGAGCTCAGGCATGCTTCATAGATTGCCTTTTCAGAAAAGCTTGACTGGAGGTTTTCATCTGAACAGAAGACTGAATAGGAGTAACTTCCCAGAAAGCGTAAAGGTGCAGGATAGATTCCTCACTTCCATCAGAATCAGCCAGGGGTCTGCTCCTTACCATATGGGCCTGTGGGTGCTCTGGACTGAACGCCCCTCCCCATTCATATGTTAAAACGCTAACTTCCAAGGTGGCTGTATTTGGAGATAGGGCTTTTCGGAGGTAATTAAGGTTAAAGGAGGTCATAAGAGTGGGAAGCTAATCCGACAGGATTGGTAGCCTTAGAAAAAGAAGAACAGAAAGGGACCTCTCTCTCCCTCTGCGACATGATGAGTGACACACTGAGAAGGTGGCCATCTGTAAGCCAGCAAGGGAGCTCTCGCCAGAAGCTGACCATGACAGCCCTGATCCTGGGTCTCCAGCTTCCCAAACTTCTATTGTTTAACTTCTCCCATCCGTGGTATTTCGTTACGGCAGCCTGAGTTGACTAATGTACTCGGCCTCTTCCTACCTTAGTCTCCTTATCTGTAAATGGGGATAATAATAATACCTTCCTCATGGGGTTGTCAGACACATTAAGGGAGCTGAGCCCAGGGCCATGCATCAGAGTAAAGGCTCAATAAATGTCGTCGATCGATATCACGGTCATCCTTCCATGATGATATGCATCTCACCCCCTACAACCATGATAGGAGGTGACAGTCCAGATGCAGACCCTGAATGACATAGCAGTCTAGAAAAGCAAGACCTCTCGGGCCTCTCCTGGGGTCAAAAATGGCTTCCTGGAAGAGGAGAACTTTGAAACACATGTTGCTAGTGGCTTTGTTGGCCCACCCCCCTCCCCTGCTCTTAGGGGCAGGGAGGGATCAGGCTGGAATAAGGTTGAAGTAGTCAGCAGGAGGAAACAGCTGTAATGTGGGGCTCACCTGTGCCTCGTCCCCCACCCCCATCCCTTACCTCAACCCATTCTGGGGCCATGCAGGGGCAGGATGCTCACACAGAGCGAGGAGAGGGCTGTTGCCTTGGGGAAGAGAAAGCCCTCAAGAGCAGGCCACTGATCTCAAAGGGAAATAATGGGATTTTCTGGGATTCACATTGATCCCCAAAGGAGAAAAGCTTCTGTTTGCCTTTTTTAAGCCGCCAAACAAGGAACTAAAGCCTCTTTCAGCCCTGAGTCAGGGCTGTCCTTTCTGAAGTCCTTATTATCCCTGGGGCACTGGGAGAACAGGCCCCAGCGCTGGGCCCTCCACACAGGGAGGTTTCCGCCGGGCAGAGGCCTGCCTGGTTTCCTAGCGACCCATACCCCACCGGACCGCAGGCACTGGCACCTTGACCCACAGTTCTTGACTGTGGCCTAGCGAGGGCCTGGCTCCTCTCCTCGATCGGCCCGGGGATGTGTTTCCCCACCCAGGAGGATGAACACAAGAAGCAATAGCTCTCCACGCCCCGGGATACCACACACACATCCCTCACCCCAGCTGACCAACAAGGATGTCAACCATGATAATAGTCACCGTAAGAGAGAGGCTAGTTCTTGAGCAGTGTGATTTTCCAGGCTCCATCCTCTTTTCCATGTGGCCTTCCCTCTGGAGACCCTGACACCTGGTGGGACAATCAGCCCTCACCCCCAAAGACCTGCTCCTAGCTCTAGGCCCACCAGCCACCTTCACCTCTTGACACTTGAGTTTTGCTCCTCTCATAGCCACACTCTACATGTGATCATCCTTCACCACTACTCCTTCCCCTTCTGCAACTACACACACACACACACACACACACACACATCACTAACAACCCTTAACTCAGTCTCCGGCCTTCTCTCTGTCCAGCTTTTAGACCCTCTGTTCCTTGGACACTCCTCCACCCCACCTGCTCTCCTCACTCCTGGCCAACTTCCTCAAACTCAAGAAAGGAAACCCCTCTTCTCTTTCCTGCTGCACCTTGGCCTTCCTCCATCCACCGGTCACCCAGCTCAGAGGCCTAAGAGGCTCTCTCCTTTACTCGTACTTCCTCTCCTGCTTCATCTTCTCCTACAGATTTGACTTCTGGAATATTTCAGTTTAGAAACTGACCTACAGTTCAGTTCTATAGTTTAGACTATACACTACACTTGGAGATAAAGCCAAATCCCTTTTTGAGGTGCACAGGGCACACACCTAAGGCTTGCCTGTCTTTCCAGCATCAGCTCTGGACGCTGACCCCTGTCAACACGGGTACATGTATTTATGCACACACACACCCCTGTGCACACATAACATTGTCATGCTGCCATATGTCAACCCTATGCTCTGCTCACATGGTCCTCTCTGTCTGGAATGTCCTTCCCCTCTTCTGCAAATAGCCTGCTCCAGTTCATCTTTTAAGATACTTAAGGGCCACCTCCTCCAAGGAACCTCCCCTAATTCCTACTGCCACCACCACCTGTGTCTGTGACAGAGAGATGGCTGATTGTCTTTTCTTCTCCCATGGTAAATGGCCAAGAGAAAAACTACACTTCCCAGCCTCCATTACAGCTAGATGTGGTCATGTGGCTAAGTTCTGGCCAATGGACTATAAGCAAAAGTGGCATGTGGCAGCCATCAGGGACCTTTTCTAGGACAGAGCTGAAGTTGTGCCCTTTGCCTCTTCATCTCTTCCTCCACCTTGCCCCCCGCAACACTGCCACCGTCTTGGATGATGAGATGTAGGTCCCAGGCTAGGAATGGAAGGGACCTGATTCATGAGGGTTTCATGAAGTAGAGCTGTCATGTTGGGCATGGACAGAAAATCCAGAGAGAAAAATAAACCTTTAGGCTGTATAAGCAACTCTTGCTTTGGGTCACTCCAAAGAGCATCTTTCCATGGTGCCCTCTCTAAATGGCAGGTGTATTGAGAACATCCTATTGTGATACAGTCACTTTTTGTGGATCTGCCCCCTAGAGAGTGAGCTGCTTGAGGCTAGGGGTGTATCTAACTCAACACTGCCCCCTCCATCTGGGAGCACTGTAGGCACTCAGTAGTCAATGGAGAAACAAATGGTTGCTTGCTGAGTAGACACAAAGATTTGGAATGAAAGACTTGCCTGGGGAGGATAAGTGTTAAGTGCGGTAGCATGCACAAACTGTCCCAGACTCAATTGTGTACTAGCTCAGATCTGCACACTGGCCTTGCTTTCTAGTTTGCATTGTTCCAATGGCTGTTTCTGGTCCCTCCTGTCACTTACAGCATGACCATCCCGTTTGCCAAGGGACTTCCCACACAGGCACACCAACCAGCTCATTCCCCCAGGCCTGTGAAGCTGAAGGCTATACAGGTGGGTGGACATGCTGGGGCACGCTTGGAAGCCAACACTGCTGTCTCAGAACCTGGTTTCTCTGTGACTGCTGCAGGGCTAGGTGGCACAGCCTAGAAGGGCAGGGGAATCGGCACCCTGTGGAGGTGAACTTTGGCCAACGAGAGACAGAAGCCAATCAAGTTTTCTCTCTGCCTCCTCCGGACTGTTTGGAGTTACAGTCACCTCATACAGCCTCTGAAGATGTCCACAGACAGCAATCCGCTATGCTGGAAGCCACACAATGGCCAGCTCTCCCTTATATTTGTTTCTCTCCTTGCCTCTCTCATTCCCTTTCCCCTTAGTCCTGCTTCCCTGGGATTGAATTCCCAATAAAATGTTACCACTTGAATTTTGTGCTCTATTTTGTTAAAGAAGACCCAAGGGTATCATGTTCAGGGGACAGTGAGGGATCTGGTGTGGTCAGAAAGCAGGGAGTGATATGACATGACTGGTGAAGTCAGCTGGTGGTGGATGGGATGCCCAAGAAAGATTGAATGCCAGGCCAGGAGTCTTCTCTTGAAGCCACTTGGGCACCATGAGAACTGTGAGAGCTATCATTGGGTAGATGCCTACATTTTCCCTGCCACAAACTGGCCAAAAGCTTCCCTTACCTCCTCCCCTGCCATGAACCCAAGGGCTTCTGTGATGCTCAAATATTGGCAGAGAAGATTCTATATGCTGCAAATGAGCCTTCCCTTTGACCCACCATTGCACTTCTAATAAAATATGTTCTAGGTCTACTGTCATGTGTACAGTTGAAAAGTTTCAACTACAAAGTTGAAAGTGTAAGTGACTCAAGTCAGGCCAATTAGACTCCTTTCCAGGACTTTGCCAGAATTAACAAGAAATTAACACCCTCCTTTTGGCTTAACTGGGAGGATGTGAGCCTGGAGTAGATCTTGCCTTTGCTTGTGGAGAGACTGAGAACAAAGCCAGACATAGAGGAGCAAAGCCAATAAATGAGAGAGAGAGAGAGAGAGAGCTAAAGCCATCATATGAGCATGATTGCACGGACATGGAAGTTGTAGCCAGACTTATGCCACATGAACCAATGAATTATTCTTCAATGAAGCCAGTTTACATTAGGTTCCTAACATTTGCAGATGAAAATGCACTCATCACTACAGTAAATGAGGATATGGCAGTGTTGTTTTAAAAGCAAAAATGTGGCACTATCTAAATACTCATCGCAGTACTTACTTAAGTAAATGGAACTATTTGTTCATAATGGAACTATGTAGCCATCACAAAGGACCTTATCTTTGCCCACATGGAAAGACATGCGTGCTATATCATTAAGTGAAAAAGATGAGGTGTAGAATAGTGTACATGGTATTTCCCAATAAGTGTGTGATTTTTATTTTTATTTTTTAACATTTACTTATTTTTGAAAGACAGAATGGGAGCAGGGGAGGAGGGGCAGAGAGAGAGAGGGAGACACAGAATCCAAAGCAGGCTCCAGGCTCTGAGCTGTCAGCACAGAGCCCGACGTGGGGCTCAAACCCACAAACTGTGAGATCATGACCTGAGCCGAAGTTGGACACCTAACTGACTGAGCCACCCAGGCGCCCCATAAGTTTGTGACTTTTTAAAGGAGGCACACGCATATGCAAGTACAGTTACATTTACACGCACATTTGTTTGAATTTACATAAAATTTTCTGGAAGTCGCACGCACAACACTTTGTTGCTAAACCTACCTTTTATGTATGTGCATTTGGCGTTGTGTTCAGTAAATGCATTATTCTGAGAGCTCCACGTGTTTTATCTCATTTTATTCTCACAACATTCCAGTGGGATTGGTACTGTTATTCGTCCTATTTTATAGCTGGGGAAACTGAGGCACACAGAGCTTTGCACATAGACCAAAGTTAAAGAGATAGTAAGTGGCCTTTAACTGGCTCAGAGTGCTGCTTACCTCTAGGCGGTGGGCATACAGGTCAGAACAGGCCCTTCACCTTTTTACACTCTTCCCTTCCACACTGCTTGTTTGGTCCCAAAAGTCACATATGTGCAGGGCAAAATAATGGAAGAAGAGCTTGGAAAGGACTTTGGGGAGTCCCTCTGCATGGTGCACCGGCCGGAGCAGTTAGAACAAGGTGGCTTGGCTGCAGGAAACCTCTGTGACTCAGACGGGAATCTGAGGGTCCCCCTTGGACCTTGAAGCTGTCTGTGCTAGGCCTGACCTCATGGGCTGCCCACTGTCCCCCTGTCCAAGTGGGTGGAGCCTGCTGACCATCACCCAGCCTCCAAGAGGTCTCCAGTCCCCAGGTCCCAGGAGTTAGAGGGCATCTGAGGCTCAGCTGAGAGTAAGGCAGCACCACCAGTCCTATGAATGACATGGCCTCAGATGTCCAGCAGTGTATCTTCCAAACAGGCGCTTAACCCCCAGGCCTCACCCCCAAGGCTATGCTCTTTGTTGAGGGATGAAAGGCTCCCTGGAGGCCACTACAGTGCTGCAGTGACCTTGTGGCTCCAGAAGGAAGACCTGGCCTTGCAGGGAGTGGCCGGCTCTGTTCATGTTGCATTTGGACCCCAGGCTGCCTTGCTGGGTGCTGTGAGCCAGGCTGGTCTTGGGATTCACTCTGAGCCCAGAGCTCTACTGTGTGCGGTGTGGATGATCTGCCCTGTGAGGGCTCGGGTGGTTACCACCGGGTGGGAAGTCTTCCACAGACCTCCATTAACCCTTTCAGTGCAGGAT
The DNA here is from genome assembly GCF_007474595.2 of Lynx canadensis. Classification (NCBI taxonomy): domain Eukaryota; kingdom Metazoa; phylum Chordata; class Mammalia; order Carnivora; family Felidae; genus Lynx; species Lynx canadensis. The sequence continues at coordinate 112,188,367 of NC_044303.2, read as the reverse complement.
TAGCCTGAGCTGCCCCCCTCCACCCCCAGATGCTTCCATCCCTCTCCCTCAGTGGCAACGTTTACTGCCCCACCCCAGGCCACCTGCAGCCCCAACTTGATGTGACTCCTGAACACCTGGAAGCCCCAACCTGCTGATCCCATTACATGCCTTCCTAGGAAGCCCAGTGTGGTCGGGCTGAGAACCCAGGTTTGGGTTCAAATCCTAGCTCGATCACTCTGCATGCATTTGTTCATTAAGGATTAATTGGGTACCTGCTCTGTGCCAGGCACTGTGCTAGGACCTGGAGATAAAGCAGTGATAGAGAAGTGAGAAAGAGCAACACAGGCCCTACCTCCATGGAGCTTAGAGTCTGGTGGGGAGACAGAGTTTTAAGAAACTGTTCCTGTGGATTTTTCTGTGAATATCTTACTAGTACAAAGGTCACAGAGTGAAGATACCAGCGTGGAGACTGCTGCGGGTGGGGGACTCTGACCGGGTCAAGGGGACAGCTACTAAGAGGAAGGATGTATGGGAGCTGAGTTGGGAAGAGAGCGCAAAAGATGTTCTGCTCGGTAGGAATGGCATGTGCGAAGACCCTGTGGTTGGGGAAGAGTGCCTTCGATGAAGGAAGCAACTCACACAGGCCTCAACTCAGGGGCAGGTAGGACAGGGGCTGTTGCTATTTTGCAAACAAGGAAACAGGCCAGGAAGGTGAAGTCACTTATTCAGAGTCACTTAGCTGGTAAGTAGCCAGCGCAGGCTGTGAGCCCAGACTACTTCCTTCCAGAGCCAGCAACCACTGAGCCAGATTCACACCAGCAACAAGGGCAGATATCCAGGGACAGGCAGAGAGCCCAAGAGGGAAAGGAGCAGGGGACACAAGGACCCGGCCCACCCCAGAGCTGCCTGTCCTGGCCTTCCCAAAGCTTGATTATCCAGCTGTCCTATGTGCCTGTGCATGTGTCTCCTTTCAGTTTCTTCTCTCCCCAAGCCCATCTCATTCTGCAGTAAGTCCTGTTCCTGACAACCTGACAGAACAGAAGGCTTCTCAGAAGAGGTATCAGTGATGCTGAGCCTTGAAAGATGGACGAGAATCAGCAAGGGCATTCCAGGCAGAGGCACATCAGATCAAAGGGCTGGAGGCTGGAATGGAACTTCCCAGCCTGGGTGGGGATTGAGAGCAGCCCGACTCAGCAAGGATGGGGGGGGGGGCAGGAGAGGGGGACATTGGGAGATGCTCTTGGGCCAGTTTCTGGGAGGCCTTGGGCATCAGGCTGAAGAGCTGATTGTTTATCCTGTAGACAATGGTGTGTGAGTGCAAGACCCACAGGATAAAGATGACTCTTTATCATAGAGATGGACCTGGGGATCGGGGGAGCAGAAACCAGGTCAATGCCTGGGAGGCCCGTTGGGGCAGGTGTTTGCCTGGCGGCTGGTGGGCAGACGAGACAGGTGCAGAAGGCTTTGGCCCTGGCCTGCCCCCCTCTCCGCAAAGGCAGCTCCAAGGCCTGATTCTGGCCCAGCTATCTCCCCTGCTGATGGCTTGTGCCCCTCTCTCGCCCCAGCACAGCTAATCAGCTTAGGATGGCGGCAAATGAAGGCTCCAGAACTGCAGGGCCCTCGCTCTTGCAGCTACAAATTAACACTTCAATTAAAAGCCAGCCAAGCCAGACCTGACATCAACACTCTCACTGGGTGAGGATTTAATTAAGACATGGTGGGGAGGTGGCGACCTCGGAAGGCCTCACCTTGAGCTGCCCATCTTGGTCACTCTATTGTTTCCAGCTCAGACCATGAGATTGAGACCACAGAGCACACTGGAAGCAGCAGGGTTTGTCGAGGTGCAACAGAATTCCCTTTAAAGGGGAGGGAGAGCGCTTTGTCAAAAACATCCATTCACGGACCCTATCCCAGTGCTTCTGAACCACCTCTCAGAGATGGGCCCAGGGGCTTGTATTTTTATACATGCCAGGTTAGGGGCGGCAGGAGGGGTTTCATGGCCATGAACATTTGAGAACTACTGCTCTGGTAGGTTGTAAAAGCAGTGTGGTGGATCAGCGTCGTAAACAATGGAACAGAATGTTAGAATAGGAAATACCAGAGGGCGTTGCCTAGACTCAGGGGAAGTATTATTTTGTGAAACTTTTGCTTTAGTTATACATCTATGTGTGTATATTGGATTGCTATGAAAAAAGTATATATGTGTGTGTGTATATATATGCATATATATATATATATATATATATATATATATATATATTACTATGGACTTCAGTAAAAAGAAAGTTTAGAAAACCCCATACCCACTCTTCAGCAACAAAGAGAGGCTCTAGGCACACAGCTCATAGATGTGCCCAGCAGTGAAACATTACCATAGCTGCATAGCTGTTCCTCCAAGCCTACTGATGGGAAAACATCACGCCCGCTAGCAGCCTGCCCTCCCCCAGGGGTCAGCAGCAGACAGGTGGGAGGGTATAGCCGCCAGCTGCTCCTCAGGGTAATGGCCCTATTTCTGGCCCACGATAGGTGACGTATTGGAAAGGGGACCCCAAAAGAGACCAGAGCTGGGGTTTGTAGCTATGTCAAGCCCCGAGTTCCCAGGCCAGCCTCCCAGCCAGCCTGTGAGCCCTGGGCGGCACGAAGGCATTAGCAGCCACCTCCACACCTTCCAGAGCCCAGTGCCTCTTGGGAGGAAGAGAAGCAGTGCAGGGAAGAGCCTGAAGACATCACAGGGAGGCAGAGCAGAGGGAGGAGTGGATGAAGGGAAGCACGGGCCCGCAGGAGGGTGGGGCTGGCAAACAGGCTGCCCTCTGGAGTGCCACATTCCCCAGCCCTTGGGAGGCCACACAGTCCCTGCCCTCTCTGCCTTGGAAATCCCTTTGAGCTCCAGAGGGCAGATGGGGGTCAGAGAGTGATGAGCCCTGGCCCCAGCCCCGTTTGAAATCGAAGCATCCTGGGCCAGGGGCAAGGCCTGTGAGGTGGGGTCGCTACCTCCAGGGCAGCGGCCTCCTCGCGCCTGGGCCAGCCCGTTGCTAGGGCCCCTCTTCGGAGGCATCAGGTTATAGGGCCGCGTGGAGCAGCCCATCTGCCGGCTAACTTCTCACTTTCCCCCCTAAGGCTGCCTGTGACCCGGCTCCCCAGGCTCTGGCCCGTGTGTAAAGTGGCGGGGGGCCTTTATTCCCACCGAGCCCCTTCTCAGCGGCTCCGCGGCCAAACTGCTCTTGGATTACATTTTGATGAGTTTTCAATTTAGGCCCAGCAGACAAGGGAAGGGAGGGGATGGGGGTGAGGGGGTGGGGGCGGGCGGGGGCGGGCAGGGGAGCCCGCGGAATAAATGCAACAGATGGGTCCAATTGTGCTGCCTAGGCAAATGAAGGAAGACATCTGTAGCTCCCGAATACTGGTGGTCTGAAACGCAATTAGCCCTCTGTGAAAGGGGCCCCTCGCAGCCCCCTCGGCCAATCCCCTCCGAGGCACTGCTCACGTTACAATGGCCTTGACCACAATCCATTGAGCAGAAAAAGGAAAAAAAGAAAAGAAAAGAAAGAAAGAAAGATTAATCCAGGAGTTGCTGCTCGGTGGGGCCACAAGGAGAGCTGGAAAGGTTACTTACGTCTCTGCTTTTCCCTTTTTTTCTTGTCTATGTATCTACGGTAGGGTAGGTTTGCCTTAAAGAGGAGGGGAGAGGGGAGTGTCTTAGTCCTCGGCTTAGCCAGGCTATGTGGACCCACATCTTGAGTCCTCACTAATCTGCAAATGGCTCAGAAACCTCAATTTTCTACTGACTTGTTTGGAAAATAATGAACGGAGGCACAGTCCCCGTGGTTGCCGGTGGGCCCCACCTCCTGCCCCCTGAGGGGTGAGAAAGTTGTTATGTGATAAGACCCCTTCTGCACGTGGTGATTACAATGGCTGCGGTGAGGTTCAGCCAGTTGTCTTGCGCAGCTGGACACACGAGTTCTGCTGGACTTGGAGGACGACCTGCCCTTTCCCCACTGTCGGGGAGCCCAACTGCAGAACTGGGACAGGGCCAGAGCCTCCTTTATCTATGCATATTTCTGATCAGTGGTACTTGGTAGAAAAGGGGGAAAGCCCAGTACAACGGTGTGCCCTGACTCCGGGAGGGTACAAGGGGGTCAGGGCACCTTTAAGATACGCTCCTGGCTTTTGCTCCCCTCCGTTCTTTGGCATCTGATCCAGGAGGTGGTGGCTCTGACCAAGGAGGTGAAAGAAAGCCCAAGCTCTGGAGACCTCTTCTTGCGTTTCTGCTGCCCGTGCCTCATCGGAGCCTTGGAACAGCCCAGAAAGCTCCTGAACCTGGATCACAGGGACCCCTCCGGGACATGCACTTAGAAGCTGAGTTCCGCCTTTACCAAGAACCTGTACAGACTGAGAGCAGAGGGGGCGTGTTCCTATTGTTCGTCTTATTGTAGTAAAATACAAATAACATGAAATTTACCATTTTAAGTGTGCAGTCCAGTGGTATTGAGTATATTTACATTGTTGTGCAACCATCACCGCTATCCATCTCCGGAAATTCTTCATCATCCCCAGATGAAGCCCTATACCCATTAAATAATAACTCTCCATTTCTCCTCCTTCCAGCCCCTGGCAACCACCTTTCTACTTTCTGTCTCTATGAGTTTGCCTTTTCTAGGTACCTCATAGAAACGAAAGCATACGTATTTGTCCTTTTTGATTAGCTTACTTCAGTTAACATATCTTCAAGATTCGTCCATATTGTACCATGTGTCAGAACTTCCTTCCTTTTTTAAAGCTGAATAATATTCCATCGTCTGTATAGACCACATTTCGCTTCTCCATTCATCTGTCAGTGGATCCTGAGGTTGCTTTGACCTTTGCTCCTATGATTAATGTGGCTATGCATGGGTGTACAACTAGCTGCCCGAATCCCTGCTCTCAACTATACTGGGTATGTTCCACCCAGAAATGGAAACGGTGCATCGAATGGCGATTCTGCGTTTAATTTTGTTTTTGTGTTTTCCTTTTTTACTCCTAGTCTGGAAGCTTCACGTGAATGAAATATCAGTTCAGTCCCAGGAAGATGCAATGTAAAGACCATGTTGATGATGACTTCTGACAGCTTTAGGCAACTGACGCTTGGATTCACGTTGAATTTGGGGACCAGGTGCTTTAGTTTGCCCTGAGTTAGACTGTGTGCGATATAAGCCCCGGGGTTAGCTGGTTCCTGGGGTTGGTTTGGGCTCCCGTTGCATTTGGCTCTGATCTCCATCAAGGCTTGCTCCTGCCAGACCCTTTCTCTTCCCAGGTCAGTGACAGTGAGCCAGCTGTCAGGAGGTTTTTGTTGTTGTGTTTACAATTATTCTCATGTGTGCTTAGACGAAACAATGGATGCTTAGACTTAATTTTTATAAGCTTCCCTAACCAAATGTTCTAAGATTCAGGGATTTCCTAATTGTCATCACCTGATGCTATCTGGTTACTCAAGGCAGCGGGAACTGAAATGAATGATCTGTGCTTATGTGCCTATCTTCCTGAGAACTCCCAGTATTTCTCCTATGGCCATATATGTCTTCCCCTTTCCCAAATCCCTGTGGTGGGCATAGGATTAGTTTGAAAAAGTTGGTGACCACTCATCCCTGATTTTTCAGGTGCCCTGACACCCTTCTACTCAGGATGACCCTGAGTTCAAGTACTGTGCTCCACATGTCATTTCCTTGAACCTTCATAATCCAGAAATCCCAGTGTTTCATCATGCAGGCTCTCTCTCCTGTCCTGGAAATGGGCAAAATCACTCATCTGTGAGGCTTTCCCTGACAGAAGTTTGCATATTTACAAGCCCCTGTCTGTGGGTCTAGCTTCTAATCAGCCTGCACCCGTGGGCTGTGATTCTCCCCTTTGGGACACTGATTGGTCTTGGCATACCCTCAATTACTGGGATCCACTAAGAACAGAGTAAGCTGCTTGGACAATCACAAAGACCCCATATAGTCAAAGGAGTCTTGAAAAGGAAGAACAAAGCTGGAGACATCAATGTTCTGATTTCAAACTATATTACAAATCTATAGTAATCAAAACAGTATAGTATGGGCATAAAAACAAACACATAGATAAGTAGAACCAAAAAGAAAGCCCAGAAACAAACCCATGCATATGTGGTCAATTAATTTTCAACAGAGGAGCCAAGAATATACAATGGGGAAATGTTAGTCTCTTCAATAAGTGGTGTTGGGAAAACTGGACAGCCACATACAAAATAATGAAAATGGACTGCTATCCTACACCATACACAAAAATTCAAAATGGGTTAAACACAGGGGTACCTGGGTGGCTAGTTAAGCGTCTGATTCCTGATCTCAGCTCAGATCATGATCTCACGGTTAGTGGTATCAATCCCCGAGCACAGAGCCTGTCTGGGGTTCTCTCTCACCCTCTCTCTCTGTCCCTCCCTCCCTTTCTCTCTCTCTCTCTCTCAAATAAGTAAATAAACATTAAAAATGGATTAAATGGGGGTATCTGGGTGGCTCAGTTGGATAAGCACCTTCAGCTCATGTCATGATCTCCAGGCTTGTGGGTTCCAGCCCCATATCTGGCCCTGTACTGATAGCATGGATCCTGCTTTGGATTTTCTGTCTCCCTCTCTCTCCGCCCCTCCCCGGCTCATTCTCTCTCTCTCTCTCTCTCTCCCTCTCTCTCCCTCTCTCTCTCTCTCTCTCTCTCTCCCTCTCTCTCCCTCTCTCTCTCTCTCTCTCTCTCAAAAATAAATAAAAACATTAAAAAAAACTAAATAAAGGGATTAAACATTTTGGTGTTGAAGAAATGACCTTGAACATAAGACCTAAAACCATAAAACTCCTAGAAGACATCATATGGGGTAAGCTCCTTAACATCAGTCTTGGCAATGATTTTTTGGATTTAACACCAAGAGCAAAGATAACAAAAGCAACAAAAATAATAATAAACCAAAACAGACAAAAACCAGAGGGACTACATCAAACTGAAAAGCTTCTGCACAGCAAAGGGAATCATCAACAAATGAAAAGGCAACCTGTGGAATGAGACAATATTTGCAAACCACATATCTGATAAGGGGTTAATATCCAGAGCATACAAGGTACTCATACAACTCAAGAGCAAACACACACACACACACACACACACACACACAAACAAATAACCCAACTTAAAAACGGGCAAAGAACCCAAATAGATTTTTCCAAACAAGGTATACACATGGCCAAGAGGTACATGCAAAGATTCTCAATACCACTAATCAGGGAAATGCAAATAGAAACCACAATGAGATGTCACTTCATACCTGTTAGGATGTCTATTTTCAAAAAGGCAAGAGATAACAAATGCCAGCAAGAATGTGGAGAAAAGGGAACCCGTGTGCACAGTTGGTGGGAATGTACATTGGTGCAGCCGCTATGAAAAACATATGGAGTTTCCTCAAGAAATTAAAAATAGAACTACCATATGATCCAGCAATCCCACTTTTGGGTATATATGCCAAGGAAGATAAATCACTGTCTCGCAGAGGTATCTATACTCCCGTGTTCACTGCAACATTATTCACAATAGCAAAGGTAGAAATAGAAAACAACCTAAGTGTCCATCAACAAATGCATGAATAAGGAAAATGTTACACACACACACACACACACACACACACACACACTGGAATATTATTTAGCCTCAAAAAAGAAGGAAATCTTGCTGTTTATGACAATATGAATGAATCCAGAGGGCACTATGCTAAGGGAAATAAGCCAGAGGAAGAAAGGTCAATACTGCACCGTATCACTTACCTGAGAAATCTAAAACAAAGAAAAAAGGAAGTTGAACTCATAGAAACAGAGTAGAATGGTAGAATGGTGGTTGCCAGGGACGGAGGGATAAGAAACTACAAAGAGGCTGCTAAAAGGGTACAAGCTTTGTGTTGTAAGGTGAATAATGTCTAGGGATCTAATGTATAACATTATACGTTAGAGTTGATAATATCGTATTGTACAATCAAAATTTACCAAGAGAGTAGAACTTAATTGTTCTTACCCAAAAGAATACAAAGAAAAAGAAAAAAAAAGTAAATATGGGCAGTGAAGGTATGTTAATAAACTTGATGGTGTGAAGTCTTTCACAATGTATACATAAGTCAAATCTGCACACTGTACACTTTAAATATATTACAATTTGATTTGTCAGTTGTACTTCAATAAAGCTGAAATTAAATGAATGAAGTAACAATCTCATTTCAGGTTAACCTATGACATTTTTAATGAAAAAGAGCTTTGTTTTTTGAAACAGGAACTAGCGAGAAAGGTGACATTTACATGTTTGCAAATCTCTTTAATATCTGGCTTAATAGAAGACAACTAGATTCATGTATCTACTTCTGCATTCAAGCTGGTCTGATGTGGTTTTGAACTATATGAAAATGCTTTTTCACATAAATATGTAGCTGGAAGACAAAGACCTTACAGACTCCATGTGAGGGTCTCAGGGATTCCCCCCTCCCCCCGCCAGGGTCCTTGGAACATACTTTGAGAACCATTGGGCTAGAGCATGCCCACTAGTCCTACTTCAGTGTGTTTCCTAAGAAAAGAATATTTAAAAATGTAATCTCAGGACAATTATCAAAATCAGGAAATTAAATATTGACATATGCCAATATCTAATGTCCAATCTGTATTCAAATTCCTCCAGTTGTCCCAATAATGTCCTCTTTAAGTATTTCCCCCCTAGGCCAGGATCCCATCTAGAATCATATACTACTTTTGGTTGTCATGTCTCCTCAATCTTTTTTAATCTAGAATGGTTTTTTCAGCCTTTCTTTATTTTTTGTGACCTAGACATTTTGGAGAAGTATAGGCCAATTATTTTATTTTATTTATGTATTTTTAAGAGTTTATTTTTGAGAGAGAGGGGGAGAGAGAATATGTGTGTACATTCATGCATCAGCAAGGGAGGGGCAGAGGGAGGGAGGGAGAGAGAGAGAGAGAGAGAAAGAGAGAGAGAGAGAGAGAGAGAATCCCTATGCTGTTAGTGCAGAGCCCTTCACAAACTGTGAGATCCTGACCTGAGCCGAAATCAAGAGTCAGACACTCAACCGACTGAGCCACCCAGGCATCTCTAGGCCAATTATTTTGTATAATGTCCCTCAATATAGACTTTTCTGATCTTTCCTCATCATCAGATTCAAGTTTTACATTTTGGCAGGAATACTACAGAAGTGATGTATGAGAAGTGAGAAGTGATTCTTTCTCAGTTCGTCAGACGAGGAAGCACTTGGTATTCACTGAATTGTCCCAATATTGTTAATGTTAACTTTAAGCACTTGATTAAGGTGATGTGTTCCAGGACTCTCCACTGTAAAGTTACTATTCTTATAATTAGTAAGCTTATTACAGGAAGATTCCTTGGGACTCTAAATATTCCAATTCACATCGAGCTTTCACCCAGTTTTAGCATCCATTGTCCATTTTTGCCTATAACAATTATTACTTAATGTTTGCAAAATGACAATTTTCTAACTCCGCCATTCCTTCTCTATTCATTAGTTGGCATTATACTGTAAGGAAAAGTTTCTCTTTCCCCCCATTTATTCATTCACCTATCGATTCATTCATTCATGTGTACATTTATACCATTTGGATTCATGGAATTTTATTTTTATTCAATGGGTTATCATCTTTCACTGTCATTATTTGTTTTTTGATGTTTATAATTTTCCAGATATGACTTGTGGGAGCCACTTCCAGCTGACTTCTGAGACTTTTTAATTTGTCCCTGTCATTCTTTCTGACATAAACAGATGTCTTACACTCATCTTATGCTTTCCCTGCCCAAGCCATCCTCCAACAAACGCTTGTTCCTTTTTAGTAAGGAATGGCAGTTAGAAACCAAGATTTAGATATTAAACGTGCTCATTGTAACTAAGGTGCTTTTGCTTCAGGACGTTTCATTGTACAAAGGTAGAAAATGTACGTATGTATATATGCATATTTGTTTATGTATGTATATATTACGTATACTGTATGTACTGATATCTCCAATCTTACAGTTCGAATCCAACTCACAGAATTCTTTCTTTTTTTTTTTTTTAATGTTTATTTTTCAGAGAGAGAGAGAGGCAGAGCACAATCAGGAGAGGGGCAGAGAGAGAGCAAGACACAGAACCCAAAACAGGCTCCAGGCTCTGAGCTGTCAGCACAGAGCCTGACGCAGGGGTCAAACCCATGAACCGTGAGATCATGACCTGAGCTGAAGCCGGACGCTTAACTGACTAAGCCACCCAGGCACCCCTGAATTGATTCTTTCTTTTTCTTTCTTTCTTTCTTTCTTTCTTTCTTTCTTTCTTTCTTTCTTTCTTTCTTTCTTTCCTTCCTTCCTTCCTTCCTTCCTTCCTTCCTTCCTTCCTTCTTTCTTTCTTTCTTTGTTTTTAAATGTTTATTTTTTAGAGAGAGAAGCAAGGAGAGGCAGAGAGAGAGGGGAACAGAGGATCCGATGTACATTCTGCACTGACAGCAGTGAGCCCCATCTGGGGCTTGCACTCACACACCATGAGATCACGACCTGAGCAGAAGTTGGATGCTCAACCAACTGAGTCACCCAGGTGCCTCACAGAATTCTTTCTAGGCTTCCTCTATCCTCTGTTTTGTATTCCCTTCTCCAACAGTGAGAATCTGACTCTCAACATTATGTATTTACTCATTTGCTTAATCCCACAATACCACAGAAAATTGCTATACTCGTATAACTGTGAAAAACACATTACAAGTAGAGTTTAATATTTGCGGTTCTTTTTGCCTTAACCTGAGGGTATATAGTCAAAGTATTGTGTTCAAAAGTTACTCAGGTTACTTTTCTGTTTCTTCCTTCAGTATGGTTATGTTATTCACTGGAAACACCAAGTAGGTTCATCTGTTTCTATTTTTAGGGTTTCCTCCTCCATCATGGTTGAGTTAATGGGGCCTGGATCCTTAATTACTAACTACTGTTGCAATTCTTATTCAGGCGTGGGCCCTGAATAAGTTGGGTAGTGTGGGGCTTTTGGACCCAGTTCTATGGTTTTTCTTAGCCCCACAACAATACCTATTTTCATCCTGATTTACATTTCCGGGACGCTTTCCCACTATCTTTTACAAACTTAGCAGCCACGAATGCTCTTCTCTCCTTCCAAACCTGAGTTGTACATGCCCCACTCCCGGCCTTTGTTGTGCTGTCCCTTCACACAGACATCCCCTATCTGCTCTCTCAGGCATCAGGCCATTTAAGGCCCAGGTGAAGGCGTGGCCCTCCAAGACGTCAGAATGGCAGACTGGGCCCAAGGGAGGCCATCTCCAGATTGCCAACCGTTACCCAGAACGGCTCCTGTTGCTGCGGGCGCCCTTCTGCCTCTGCCTCAGCCTCTTTAAGCGGAGACCTTGAGTCAGGTTCAGTGCACATTGAACCAAGTCTTCCTACCACGTGGAGCCTGCGGGAAGCAGGCGCCCAGCAGAAAACCCTGGGATCACGATCTAGAGCAAAACACCTTGTTTTCTCTGTGAAGAGTCCCTCCTAGAGGGGCACGGGCAGCGGGCTTAGATCTGGGACAGAAGCCCGTCTCCTCCAAGTCTAGATACTTCTGCGATCACCAGCCCTAGGCAGCCTCCCATCCAGGGACTCACTCCCCTCGCTCCTCTCTGCTGGGCCCTACATGGGGAATCCCATCCAGAAGGGGGAAAAGCCAAATCACATGTCAAATATCATTATCTCATGGCTGAACAGAATAGCCCCATCACCAGGGTCCCATCAAACCCTCTTGTTTCTTAGCCACCCCCTTCGGTTCCAGGACTTCGGTCAAGTTTTCTAGGATACAAACCCTTACTTGGCCTGGGCTATGAGGCATGCAGATTCCAGAGCTGTCCACTGCCACCTGGGGCTCATGAGGCTCCCTAAGTCCAGGGTGGGTATTGAATGTCTTGCGCCCCAGAGATCCTGCCCGGTCCACTTGCAGTCCCGAAACCCCTACCAACGCGCGCTCGTCTTGGATCTCTAGCCCCTGGGACAGAATCTCTGACCTCCCCGTCGGGTCGCCCCGGCCTGACCCTGTTGCCGAGAGTAGCAGATGCCATCGAGTGCTAGCGTTCCGGGCAGTCTGTTTCCACTTGGGGACAGTGAGTGCAAATTTAGCTCCTGTGACCAGGACACACGTCACTCTGTGTGCACTTCTAACGAGGCAGCACACAGGCACGCGCACACACACACACACACACACACACACACAAGCTGTTAAACTGTGGACACGCTGCAGCTTGCCAATGAGAGAGGATTTCAAGGGTGTATTTTTATAAGGAAGAAATGACATAAGCATCCGCCTTTGTTATTTAAATTTCATGAAAATCAACTATAGATGGTGTGTAATTGAGCACAAAATAGGTCCCAGAATATATTCTGAAATAACGGGAGCTCTTTTATCGGGCTATATATGAAGGGGGGAAAAAAAAGTCAAAGAAAAGCAAAATCTCCGTGCAAAATAATGAACTATTTGAAGGAAGAAAAAAGCGAGAGAGCGAGGATCAAGCACGGCTGGGAGAGTATTCAAGAGGCTGGTTTTGAGAAGTCGCTTGAGAGCCGGGGTTAGAGACAGCGTGGGTTGTGGGCATTACTGGTCGACTTGGGCTCAGAAACAGGCTGTAAGCAGAACTTTGCCCAGGACCCAGGGCCGGGCGAGTGAAAACCCAGAACCCCCCAAGGTGGGCCAGGTGACCCAGCCTCTGTACGGGGACAGAAGCGGCTGCAGGTTCTAAGAGGACATGCCTTCCCCCACCTGCCCTCCCCCACCTACCCTCTGTACTCTGTACCCTGCGGCCCTCAGAGGCAGTCTGACCCTGGAGCCAAGCACCCAGGGGACAAGCAGAGCTGGTCTGGGCGTGTGGTCAGGAGCTGGCCTGACTCAGGAAGAGGAACTCCCCAGCTCTGCACATATATGCTCACTAACAAGCCCCCACTCCTTCACCAGCAAAGGGGTCCTGGCCCTAGTGTCTGCCAGGTCCCCCACTCCCTGTGACAACAGCACAGCTTCTCATCGGCCGCTCACCCCAAGTACACCAGGACTTGAGGCTGTCCCTCTCCCGAACCACTGTGATCCTCTCTGCCTAAGCAAAAAGAGAAGGTCTCCAGAAAGGCTTGTCGTGAGGAAAATGCAGGATTCAGTGCCTAGCACGGTGCTGGCCACAGGAGAGGTGTCTGTAGGATACTCTTTTCTTTCTGTCAACCCAATGCCTCCACTTACTCCCTTCTGCTCTGCTTCCCTCTGGGGGCTACTGCACCAGCTGCCCTGTGGTTCGATGTCTCTTCAAGGCCAGGTGCAGCTCTGAGTCCTAAGGAGACAACAGCTTCAGAGAAGGTGCCCAGAGTGCCACAGTGAGACCCTAAGGAGCCCAGGAGTCCCCAGGAAATGATCACACTGCTGTTCTCGGTGCTGCTGGTGCCACTGCCATGCCCCCAGCATGCCCTCATCTGCTCTCCTTCATTTCTCGAGCCCCAACGGTGTGCCTGGCGGTGCCTGGTCCCGAATATTCCCTCAGGCACAGCCTATGAGAACACGAACTCCAGCCTTCACCCTAGAGGGTGCAAGGCCACCAAGCCTGGTGTTTCCCCAATTCTCGAGTTCCTGCCCAGGACCCGAGTGTCCTAGACGAGGTCACGCTGAATTGCCACGGCCTTATTTGTCCTCCTCATTGGACCGTGAACACTGAACACTGAGAACACAGCACGGGTCCTGATACTCAGCAGGTGTCACACAGTTTCTGCTAAAGGAAGAGCAGTGAAGAGACAGCTCGCCCTCTGAACGTTTGGCGCCTCCCACCGACTCTGGGTCGGGCAGGCTGACACTGGGATCTCCAGCACGGAGAGCGGCAGGGAGCGGGGTCCGAGCGCCATCTACAGGCAGCGTTGCAGACTGGCAGGAAAGGGCTGTTGAAGCCGAGAGATCCAGGGCGCCTCCCTACCGCCCCTACTGCTGTGATGTCGACCGCGATCTGCAACGCTTCTCCGGAGTCCACGCTCTGCACGCTGCCTCGCAATCACCAGAAAACGTGGTCGCCTCATTGAGAAAAGAAGAGTAAGGCCCGGGAGTGAGTCGAAGTCTGGATGGTGTTGAGAATATGCAGGAAGGGCTTCTCTTCCACCAGCTTGTCTAGGGCAGGAACTACCAAGAAACTCTCCTGCGTAGAAGGCATTGGGCAGGATGCAACGACTACAGGTACTGCAGAGCTGAGGTAAGGGCCTCCTCCCTGGGAGACCAGCAGGCTTTGGGGTCAGACAGACCCAACTCTGCTGCTGGCTAGCTGTGTGACTAAGGGCATGCTGCTTTCTCTGTGCGTCTGTGTCCCCACCTGAAACACAAGCTCCGTGATTAGAGGGTTGCTGTGAAGATGGAAATCATATCTGTAACCCAGAACCCACTGTTCCCAAGGGTCAGGCTTCTCTCTCGGGCCCAAATAGCACAAGAGACCCAGCCTTCACCCTATCTGCTCATTGTATGGCCAGCTTTGATCAGGTTCCCTCCTCAGTATTTCTGGGGGTCTGCAGGTTAAATTTGCCCTTCTGTCAAATCCTGGCTGTGGCTCCTATTTTGTTACACCTCCTGACCCTGGCTCCCCACTCTCCTTTTCTCCAGTGAACTCTTGCCCCCTCATAACAAGATTTCCCAGGTTCCACTGATGCCCAGACCTCCTCATCCCAAACGTGGTCAGGGATGCCCCCCAAATACCCCAAAACCCAAAAGGACCAGACTTGCCTGAAAGAATGTCAGGAGCCACAGAGCATGCTGGGAAACCCGTAAGTAGCTGCTGGGGGTGGCCAGGCTCAAAGTCCTAAAGCCAGCCTGGCCCCAGGTTCCTCTTGACTCTGTCTCTCTGGGGTCCTAGACTAGCATCTCCTCCAGAAGGGTGAGTCCAGTCCCTCCCTCAGTTCCAGAAGCATCCAGCTTTCTGAGTCCCTGAGAGGAAAATTGCTTCCCTCATATTTCTGCAAGCAAACTGGCCAGAGACCCAGTTCTCCCCTGAACAAAGGCCACCTTTCGTGTGATTCTACAAAACAAAACTCTCAGGTATTTTTATTTGGTGGGCTGGAAGCTCTCCATCCCAAGACAGCATCATGGCTTTTTCTATATAAAACCAAATTTCCTATTAGCTATTTTTTCCCCTTTTCAGAAAAACAAAGCAATGGCTTACTCTCATAGTCGTTTCCTACAGAAACTAAAGCTCAAACAACAACAGTTAACATTTCTTTTTTTTTTTTTTTATGAAATTTATTGACAAATTGGTTTCCATACAACACCCAGTGCTCATCCCAAAAGGTGCCCTCCTCAATACCCATCACCCACCCTCCCCTCCCTCCCACCCCCCATCAACCCTCAGTTTGTTCTCAGTTTTTAACAGTCTCTTATGCTTTGGCTCTCTCCCACTCTAACCTCTTTTTTTTTTTTTTCCTTCCCCTCCCCCATGGGTTCCTGTTAAGTTTCTCAGGATCCACATAAGAGTGAAACCATATGGTATCTGTCTTTCTCTGTATGGCTTATTTCACTTAGCATTACACTCTCCAGTTCCATCCACGTTGCTACAAAGGGCCATATTTCATTTTTTCTCATTGCCACATAGTACTCCATTGTGTATATATACCACAATTTCTTTATCCATTCATCAGTTGATGGACATTTAGGCTCTTTCCATAATTTGGCTATTGTTGAGAGTGCTGCTATGAACATTGGGGTACAAGTGCCCCTATGCATCAGTACTCCTGTATCCCTTGGATAAATTCCTAGCAGTGCTATTGCTGGGTCATAGGGTAGGTCTATTTTTAATTTTCTGAGGAACCTCCACACTGCTTTCCAGAGCGGCTGCACCAATTTGCATTCCCACCAACAGTGCAAGAGGGTTCCCGTTTCTCCACATCCTCTCCAGCATCTATAGTCTCCTGATTTGTTCATTTTGGCCACTCTGACTGGCGTGAGGTGATACCTGAGTGTGGTTTTGATTTGTATTTCCCTGATAAGGAGCGACGCTGAACATCTTTTCATGTGCCTGTTGGCCATCTGGATGTCTTCTTTAGAGAAGTGTCTATTCATGTTTTCTGCCCATTTCTTCACTGGGTTATTTGTTTTTCGGGTGTGGAGTTTGGTGAGCTCTTTATAGATTTTAGATACTAGCCCTTTGTCCGATATGTCATTTGCAAATATAACAGTTAACATTTCTAATCTCCTAGTCTAAGACCCTGCTATAGGCCCTTTGCCTGTTTTAGCTCTTTGCATCTTCACAACAATGCTGAAAGGCGGTCACTGTTGTGTCTCTCCTTTACAGAGGAGGAAAAGGAGGGAATATGGCTTTGCTGACACCTTTCAGCCCAGTGATAGTGATTCCAGACTTCTGGCTTCCAGAACAGCATGGGCTTAGGGTCTGTGTTAGTTTGTTACAACAGCTACAAGAAGTGAACGTGCCAACCCAGCAGCTCACTGCTGAACCCCCCCGGGCCAGACCAGTGCCCGGCACACAGCAGGTCCTCGATATGTATGTGTTAAGTAATTGAATGAAAGAAACTACGCCTAAACCAAACTATCAGAAAAATAGATGGGGTAGAAAACAACGAAATACGGCTGCAGGTTCTAAGAGAACATGCATTCTAAGAGGTAGAAAACAGAGAGATACGGAGCTGCTACATTATGAGCAGAGTAGATAGTAAGGCAACGGGGCATCAATGGGGAGTGTGTGGGTGCCTAACAGCTTGATCTCGATACAGGTAAAGCAAAATTCGACTAAATGAAAAGGATTAAAAGGTGATAGAGATGAGAACATAATCATAGTAGGCAATTGTATTGTTCCTCTCAAAATTGATGCAGACCTCAGTTGGTTAAGCGTCTGACTCTTGATTTCGGCTCAGGTCATGATCTCATGGTTTATGGGATCAAGCCCCACATCAGGCTCTGTGCTGACAGCGCGGAGTCTGCTCGGAATCGTTCCTCTCTCTCTCACTGCTCCTCCCCCCGCCCCACGAACATCAATAAATAAACATTTAAAAAAATGGATGGATCAAATGGAAAATGAGTAAGTTGGTAGAGTTGACCATGACAACGAGAAGCTGGATCCTGTTGGTGAATGAATGGAGACGAAAGAGTAAAGGCAGGCCACGTTTCAGAGAGGGGAGGAGGGGCTGTGGGGCCACCTGGGAGCTGGAGATGAAGCTGGGCCAGAAATTACAACCAAGGAGGCGGAGCGGAAGGCAGGGGCAAGGGGCAAGCTTTGGAGAGAGAAGTGGTGCGGACTGAGCACTCAGTCTATGACGGTGTTCACGGCCTGCTCTATCACTGACGAGCTCTGTGACTTCAGGCAAGTGAGGGAAACTCTCTAAGCCTCAGTTTACTCCTCCATAAAATGGGGGCAACAGACTGACATTATATGGTCATCAAGAGGGTTAAATAAGACAATGACTGCAGAGTACTTAATGTGTGGTAACACTCAGTGCATAACAGCCCTTCATAGCACTTGAGACTGGGATGAAGTACACAGGCAAGTGGAAAGGTGGGTCCGCCTGCTTTGAGGGCAAAGAGGGGAGTGGGGGCTTGAAGGTCTTGTCCAGGCACCAGCCAGCTGCCCTCCCATCATTTCCCTCACAGGCGGCTGACCTGAGTCCTGAGGAGCCCCCCATTTCCTGCATGGGACCTGGGAGACCCTACAGGGCTCCCCTCCACTCCCAAGGGCTAGGTCCCGCTTTCCTGAGGGGGCCCATTTAGCCCTCACAGTATCTTTATCAGGAGGCAGTGTGTGGGGTGGTTAAGGTCGCAAGACTTCGAAGACATCATGTTTATCACCTGTGTGATCTTGGGTGCGAGACTTAACTCCTCTGCCTCAGTTTTCCCCGTTGGTAGAATGAAGGCAAGAACGGCCCTGGCTTTATAGGCCTATTGAAGAAATCCAATTGGTCAATGTGTGGAAAGTGCTCACAGCATTGCTGGCACACACTAGCACAGCTAGGGACCCCCAAAGCACCCCAGTCTAGAAAGGCCACCCACTCACTTGTCAGGCTTTGCTACTTGGCAATGATTTCTGTTATTTGGTCCTTTGGGGATTCACTGCTGAAGAAAAATCGCATCTTAGTGAACACACCTCACCTAAGAGCTGCAAACTCAAGGCAACAGGAGCCTAGAACGTAAAATAGGTAAGTGACACACGGCGGGGGGGGGGGGGGGGGGGGGGGGGGGGGAGTGGCTGGGCAAACGGGGACGAGTCCCAGCTCACCCCGAGGGTGAACAGCAGCCCCAGTGGCCTCATTTTATGACTTTTCAAGAGAAGCTACAAGCAAGGTTTATACTTCCAGGTCCCTAGTTTTCAAATGTTGACAACCTAGAATGTTTAAAATACCACACTCTGCAGGCCAACGATAGTCGCCAGTTTTTTCTTTGACAGAGAATCCATGAGACAGAAGGGGCAAAGTCCTAGTTGCTCGGCTCATCTGGGGTACCTGAAAGGTAGGACTTCCCTAGGGCTCCATGGGGGACTGTGATTCTCCTGAGGTAAATCACCATAACCAATTTGAATGCGATGTGGCTCTGTGTTTGCAACACTTAAATAAGAGTCATGACACGGGTGCCTGGGTGTCTCAGTCAGTTAAGCGTCCGACTTTGGCTCAGGTCATGATTTCCCGGTTCACGGGTTCGAGCCCCGCGTTGGGCTCTGTGCTGAGAGCTCAGAACCTGGAACCTGCTTCGGATTCTCTGTCGCCCTCTTTCTCTGCCCCTCCCCAGCTCGTGCTCTGTCTCTCTCAAAATAAATATTTAACTAACTAACTAGAGTCATGACAGTCATTCCAATAATGACAGAAAATACCAAAAGTGAATGAAATGTTGTGTTCTGGATTTTTTTTTAATGCTGGTTTGGGGGGCGGGGGGAATTCAGTTCATACCAAAACATCCCGCGGGCCCTTGAACTTGTGGAGTACAGGGAGGGAGGGGGAAAGATGCAGTCCTGCTCACTCACATCTCCCCGGCGCCTCTCCACCCATGCTAAGAGGCACTGGGCTGATGCCACCCAGAGGGACAGGACGTGGACTCTGAAGAAGTGAGGTAGGGGGAGCTCTGGCCCTGACAGAGGAGAGACTCTGCTAGGGCCCCAGTGAGCTGACTGAGTATGGGACAGCCTCCCCCACTGAGCGTCCTGTCCTCCAAATATACAGCCAGGGATCCGGCCGGGCATGCTCCTTGCTGCATACTCAGATGAGTTGAAAACTCAAGTCCACACAAAAACCTGCTCAGGGAGGTCTCTAGCAGCTTTACTCATAATTGCCCCAAATCGGAAGCACCCAAGACACCCCTCAGCGGGTGAGTGGATGAGTAAACGGCGGTACGTTCCAGCAATGGAGCGTTATTCAGCACAGAAAGGACATGCGTTATCAAGCCATGAAAAAGCCTAGAGGAATCTTAAATACGTATTACTCAGCGAAAGAAGCTGGTCTGAAAAGGCTATGTACTGCCTGATGCCGACTATATGACATTCTGGAAAAGGCAAAACTACAGAGACAGTAAAAAGATCCGTGGTTGCCAAAGTTTACAGGGGAGGGAGGTGTTATTTATTTTTGAGAGAGAGAGAGGGAGCAGGGGAGGGGCAGAGAGACAGAGGGAGACAGAGGGAATCCCCGGCAGGTTCCGTGCTGTCAGCGCAGAGCTCACTCATTGCAGGGCTCGAAGTCACAAACCCTGAGATCATGACCTGAGCGGAAATCAAAGTCGGACGCTTAACCAACTGAGCCACCCGGGTGCCCCAAGCACAGAGATTTTTTAGGGCCGTGAAAGTGTTTTGTAGCAGACTGTAATGGTGTTACCCGTCATTATACATTTTTCCAAACCCAAGAGTGAACCCTATGTAAGCTACGGGCTTTGAGTGATGATGACGTGTCGGAGTACATTCAGAGATTACAACACACATATCATCCTGGTGCAGGATGTTGACAGTGGAGGGGGTTGTGTGTCGAGGCATGGCGAGGGGTATGTGGGAACTGTCTGTATTTTCTGCTTAATTTTGCCATGAACCTAAAACTACTCTAAAAATTTAAGTCCATAATATATAGATATAGATATAGATATAGATATAGATATATACATACATACAAGCAAGACCCTTTTTGGAGCACACAAAACTTGCCCAACAGTGCCTCCTAGCACTCACAAACCGTAAACGTTCTTAGCATTGGGCTTCCAGATTAAGTATCGCAGAGCAAGAGACTGGGGGAAATCTTGCTTCTTTGAGCCACACTCATCCATAACCCGCGCATGTTGGGGGTTAGAGGGACAGGAAAGGGAGGGAAAGAAAGGCAGGCTGAGGCTGGCATTTGCCAAGCCCTGGCCCTGGTTGTTAGCCAGGTTCCCAGGTTTCCAGGCAGGCCAGATACTGGCTTGTACTAGAGGTTCTCAAAGGCCCGCCGAGGTGGAGCAGAGAAACCCCTGGGCTTTATTTAAAGGTGTTGGAGGCATCCCGTGGTCTGCAGCAAGCCCGTCAGCAGCGGGGTTTGCCTTGAAGGATTGAACCACAGTGGTCCTGGGCCTCAAGTAGAAACCCAGAGGGGAGCATATGCCCATCTTAGGAACAGGTCCGCTGGCAGCCGGCATGGAGGCAGACACGCAGAGGGCAACACTTACACAGCGTGGACGCTCTGAGTCGATGGCCGCCAAACAGAAATAGCCACGCGCTAGGCCACCGGGTGACAACTTGAGCGGAGGCCTCGTTGGTGATTTACGCTTCGGGAGGTGACACGGTCCCAGGGAGCCTCTGGCAAACCGCTTGGAGAGAGAGCTCTGGAGGCAGGATTTCTCATTTTCTCTTCACTTCTCCATTTTCATGATATAGTGCCCCCCTGGGGCCGAGGGAAAGGGGAAAATGCTTTTTATATTATAGTAGTGGCCATGTGGAAAAGACATATTTCCCACGACATTCGGTTCGGAATGAAGACGCACATTTGTAAAGCATATGTGAAAAATGTCATGCATGAAGGGTATGAAATATTTGTTGTCGTGGCTGGGGCTAGTTGTGTGAAATATCATAGGACAGGGAGAATAATTTTAAGAGTGAGAAACCGCTGGGGAGAACGTGAGCTGCTGGTCTTAAGGACACCTCCACAATGCAAGGCACCAGGCAGTGTTTAGGAAAGAGGAGGGCATGGCCAGACTGTATACTCATACATGCTTGGAACTGCATAAAGAATATCTGGAAAGGGGCGCCTGGGGGGCTCAGTCAGCTGAGTGTCCGTCTTGGCTCAGGTCACGATCTCACGGTTCGTGGGTTCGAGCCCCACGTCGGGCTCTGTGCTGACAGCTCAGAGCCTGGGGCCTGCTTCAGATTCTGTGTCCCCCTCTCTTTCTGCCCCCTCCCCTGCTTGTGCTCTGTCTCTCCCTCTCTCTCAAAAAATGAATAAACATTAAAAAAAATAAGAATATCTGAAAGGATGCACAGGACACAGGCAGTTACCCGATGGGAAGGGTGACAGAGACTTTTCGCTCGGCTTCCTTTAATCTTTTCAAGGGCTGTGAACTATGTGAGTCTATTACTTTTTCAAAACGTTGCATATAAACAAAACAAACACAAAGCCTTTCACTCTGTGAGCCTGCATCTCAGAATGGAGCTAGAACGTTCAGGGAAATGTTGCATATCTAGACTGGAGAAAACAACCTCAGAAACGAAACTTCCTCCCTCGAGCCATGAACTTGAGCACGTCCCCTGGGCATGGAGCCATCCAGACTTCCCAGCTGGACGCTGCAGCCTCTTTCCCCCCTGGTCCCGGGGGGCAGTGACTGCATGTTCTTTATGAGGGGCTGTGGCTGCACCCTAATAAACAAGACATTCTACAGCACAGCAGAGACAGGACAATGAGCTAAGCGATGAAGGCCAATATGCCGCATCAACCAGCCTTGGGGGCTTTGACAGGGTCAAGGGAGAGATTGGAGGGGAAGAGCAGGAGTAGCTACGAGCAGTGATGATAGCAGAGCCCCAGGTGTTTGTTCGGAGGCAGAGGAAGTAGCCCACTCCTTCTGTGGTTCTCCTGACATCGGCTCTCTCGAACTTTCCAAGGGAGACTTTGCTTGTGCAAGACCTCCTCTTGGGACACCCGCTCCTCCTTCTTAACTTAGCCGACACATACTGTTTCTTCAAGACCCAGCCTTGGCATCACCTGCTTGAGGAAGCCCTCCTTATGCCCCCAGGCTGGTCTTGGACCTTGTTGAAACTCCCTTGGTCTCACGATGCTCTTCTCGGTCCCTCCGGCTGGTATGTGTCCAAGAGTCTGTCTTGTGCACTGGCCTGGATCCCCACGAAGTAGAGTTTGTCTCTTTGCTTGGCCAGTACAGAGCCCATGCAGGGCTGGGTGCAGAGGAGGCCAATTCTCCCCCGGGCCCAGACCTCTTAGGAAGGGGTCCAGGAGGCCCACTTGAAAGCATGAGCTGGTGTCTGGGGGCACCAGTCGGTTAAGCGTCCGACTTCAGCTCAGGTCATGATCTCATGGTCCGTGAGTTCAAGCCCCTCATCAGGCTCTGGGCTGACAGCTCAGAGCCTGGAGCCTGCTTCGGATTCTGTGTCTCCCCCTCCCTCTACCCCTCCCCTGCTCATGCTCTGTGTTTCTCTGTCTCAAAAATAAATAAACATTAAAAATAATAGTAATAAAAAAAAAAAAAAAGAAAGCACGAGCTGGAACTTGGCTCTGGAGCCGGGGTAGGGTCCCAAAGCAGGGAAGCCTGGTTCTGTTTCCGGGGGGGGAGAGACAGCAAATAGTCCCTATGGACTCAGAACATGTCTACACGTTGGGGTGGTCCAGGAGCTGCAAAGCCTAGAGATCCCACTCTGCCAAGGCCCCTGCTCCCTGGAAGTTTCCATAGTGTCTCTCTTTTTTTTTTTTTTTTTGGTCCCAGGCTGAAATGCAGGTCATGTGGGATCTGACACCTAACTCCAAAGTGGGTTTTCTGAATGTCACTGGGTTTGAAATTCCAATAGGTATTAAACTGGTAAAGGAGAATTAAAAGCAGACAATTTAATTTTGCAAAACAAATCCACAGAAATTGCTGGAGGGCCTTGCCTTTGTTTTGGCAAAATGAAGCCAGATGGCACTGCCCACGGTGATGGCAGCCTCTTGAGGTGGCATCTGAGGTTCACGGCCTCAGAGTTGGGCCAAGCCTATTTTTCTTGGCATCAGAAACCTCCATGATTTAGCGGCTTTCCCCAGGAAACTTGGGTCCTCCTCCAGCTCATGATAACTATTCTACGTGCAGGTGGGGGCCTGAGGGGTGTAGACAGAGGTGGTAGACGTGAGTGGACCCCCACTTGTGGGTAGCACAGTCCCCTCAAACTTCCTCTCCTGGCGGCAGTCCCCACAGTGGGGACCAGTTTTCCTTGTGGGAATGAGCCAACGGTTTAGACAACCAACTTTCTAGGAAGAGTTTTAAATTATGAGCAAACTCAAAAATTTTGAAATGCTTTGAACCTCTGGGGTTTGTGAATCTACCGTACTACTGGGGGCTCAGAATTCTCCTCATGGGCTCTGAGTCTGGGACCCAAACCCGTGAAGTGGAGGTTGTCTGGTATGGCTTTGTGCAGAAGCCCGTGGTAACAAAAACACAGCACTAACACTAACACTTGCCCTTAAAATCTGTGACACCAGGAGCATCAGGCAAGGACAGAGAGCAAGGGCATGGGGCCCAGTTTACAGGCAGGAAATGGTGGGCTCGGGAGCCTGGCAGCTCACCGCCATCACCGATTTTCCCACTCACACCTCCGCAAGACTTATATCGTCAGAAAATAATCTGTACTGCTGACAGTGTGGCATGT
Organism: Lynx canadensis; assembly: GCF_007474595.2. Lineage (NCBI taxonomy): Eukaryota > Metazoa > Chordata > Mammalia > Carnivora > Felidae > Lynx > Lynx canadensis. The sequence continues at coordinate 112,164,560 of NC_044303.2, read as the reverse complement.
TATTTATCCCAAATGAAGAGTATTTCTGTTCAGCCATAAAGATGGGAACATAAAATTAACAAAAACTACAAGGTAAATTTGGAGGCACTTTGTTTTATATTGTTACCAAGGTATGTAAAATATTTTATGTTGCCTCATATGGTCAAATACGGTACATTGTCACCATCAGTCATAAATCTTATCTGAAAATAACTCTTTGTAGGGGTGCCTGGGTGGCTCAGTCGGTTAAGCGTCCGACTCTTGATTTCTGTTCAGGTCATGATCTCACGGTTGAGCCCCACATCAAGCTCTGTGCTGGGTGTGGAACCTGCTTGGGATTCTCTCTCTCCCTCTCTCTCCGCCCCTCTCGCCTCCAACAAAAAAATAACTCTTTGTAGGAAAGCTGCACATCCACATGTATTTGGACCTTGACCTTAGGTGGTATACAAAAATTATTTCAAAATGGATGAAAAATTTAAACGTTAGAGCTAAAACCCCACAGCTCTTGGAGGAAAATCTTTATGACACTGGATTTGGCAATGATGACTTAGATATGATAGTAAAAACCACAGGCAAAAATTTAAAAAAGGTACACTGGACTATATAAAAATTTAAAACTCTGCATCAAAGGATCAATCAACAGAGAGAAATGGTAACCTATGGGATGGGAGAGAGTATTTGTAAATCCTATATCTGATAAGGGTTAATATCCAGAATATATAAAGAAAGTGTACAGGGGGAGTCTGGGTGGTGCAGTCCGGTGAGCGTCTGACTCTTGAATTCGGCTCAGGTCATGATCCCAGGGTTGTGGGATCAAGCTCCACGTCAGGCTCTACGCTGAGGGTAGAGCCTGCTTAGGATTCTCCCTCTGTCTCTCCCTCTGCCACTTTCCCCTGCTTGCGCGCTCTCTCTCTTTCTCTCTCTCTCAAAAGAAGAAAGAAAAAAAAAAAACAATGCCTACAATAATGGGAAAAAAAAATTCAATTTAAAAATGGGCAAAGGACCTAAGTAGACATTTCTTTATTTTTTTTAAATTTTTTTTAACGTTTTATTTATTTTTGAGACAGAGAGAGACAGAGCATGAACGGGGGAAGGGCAGAGAGAGAGGGAGACACAGAATTGGAAGCAGGCTCCAGGCTCTGAGCCATCAGCCCAGAGCCCGACGCGGGGCTGGAACTCACGGACCGCGAGATCGTGACCTGAGTTGAAGTCGGATGCTTAACCGACTGAGCCACCCAGGCGCCCCAGTAGACATTTCTTTAAAGAAGACGTTCAGTTCAAATGACCAACAGCACATGAAAAGATACTCAGTATCAGTAATCATTAGGGAAACGCACATCAAAACCTCAATGAGCTATCACCTCACGTTCATTGGGATGGCTACTATATTTTACAAAACAGAAAATAACAAATGTTGGCAACGATACGGAGGAGTCTAAATCCTTGTGCATTGTTGGGGGGAACGTAAACTGGTGCAGCCACTATGGCCGCCATGGTGGTTGCTCAAAATATTAAACATAAAATCACCGGATGATCCAGGAGTTCCCCTTCCGAGTATATTTCCAAAAGAATTGAAAGCAAGGAATCAAACAGGTATTTGTACACCATGTGCAGAGTTGCATTATTCACAACAGCCAAAAGGTGGGAGAAACCCAAGTATCCATGGACAAATGGATGGATAAACAAAATGTGGTGTATTCGGTGGAGTGATACAATGGAGTATCGTTCAGCCTTAAAAAGCGATGCAATTCTGACACAGGCTACAACATAGATGAACCTTAAAGACATCGTGTTACACGAAATAAACCAGTGACAAACGGACAATTACTGTACGATCCCACTTATATGAGGTCTCTAGAGTAGTCATAGAAAGAACACACTGGCGGTTGCCAGGGGCTGGAAAGAGGGGGAGTTTTGTAACGAGTTTAGAGTTGCAGTTCTGCAAGATGAAAAGGTTCTAAGATTAGGTGCACAGCAATGTGAATATACGTACCACTGTGAATTGCACATTTAAAATGGTTGAGGTGGTAACTTTTATATATTGTACACTTCACCACAACGTAAAGGCAGATAACTGTTTGCAGAGGGAGAGTTTTCTTTTTCTTCTCCCTCCTGGGTTGCTATCAGATCTGCATGGAGTGTTTCTAGGCGCCAGAAACCACCTAAATTCCCACAGTTTTTTTCCCCCATGGTATGTTAAAAGTCTGCCTTTGAAGACACGCTAATTTCAAAATACACTTTATTCCTAAACTTTAGTTAAAAGTATTTATGCTAGGCTTTTACCTCACTTAATTAAAAACAAAAAGGCCATGTTTGATGTGTGTTATGCTGTGTTTGAGGCCATCTTTCCTAGCCAGATGCATCCTCTAAATAAGACCAAGCTGTATTTCTTCAACGTGGGTTCTTGATGGAAACAGAAAAGCAGCCATAGGCAAGTCCTTTCAACCAAGTGAAAGCTGACTCCTCATAAAGTGTTAAATGAAGACGGTGGCTATAGAGCAGGCATGATGATCCCCATTCTACAGATGAGGACAATGAGGCCCAGAAAGGAAAAGCGACTTGCCCCAAATTATGTCCACAGGAAAGCCAAGGCTGGCTCCCTATGAGGGCTCTCTCTCTGCCTTTTGGACCCTTGCTGCTTTGGATCCAGTGGGTGGAGGTGGAGGGAGTGCATGCTGGCTAAGAGCCAGGATGCCTCCTCCTTCCCTGAGCCCTTGCTCCCCAGGCAACCTAAGGGCTGGCTCTTAGTTCCGTGGGGAAAAAATAGGTCAAACTGTAAGGGAACTGGTGGGCCTACAGGCACCAGCTCCGTGTGTCCTGAACACCCCACCCCAAGGTAAGAGCCAAGAAGGCCTCAGAAATCCCAGGCACCCCATCCCCAGGCCTGTTCCGGGCACTGGTCAGGGCTCCAGGATTTAGCTCTTAGGTAAGTCCTTATTATGGGATTTAACAATAAGTAAAATGGATACATATTAAGCATTTAGCACAATCGTGAAATCAGTGAAATCAGGCTTGGTAGTGGCCCCTGGAATGGGGGGGAGGGCCTGGGTGGCAATGGTGGCAGTTCCCGAGGGCCTTCCCGCTGTCTCTGGCTCTCGGCAGGAGGAGGCCACCCAGGTCTGCCGGCCCGCCCAGCCTCTGCAAGGGGCCCAGCCGGCACTCTGGGAGTGAACACAGAGGGAACGAGCAATCAGGGCAACCCCGATAGCCATCTGCTTCCCACCGGGGCTCAGGCCAAGAGAACGGTAGCGCTGGACAAACCCTGGTCACTCATTCAGTGAGCCCTCTCATTAACCAACCATCACCTGGTGGTTAGCCTTCTTATTAGCCAAGAGCATGGGGCAGGGGGAGGCAGACGCATCTCTGGAAACTGGGTACGGTCTCCCACCTTCCTCCAACAGGCACCATCCACGTCCCACCCTACAGAGTCAGCACAAGCGTCCCCTCCTCCAGGAGGCCTTCCCAGGTGTCCCCCACCCCTGGCAGGTTAGATGCTCCTCCTGGAGGTTCGTGGTTCTGTGCCCACCCCCCCTCACAGCACCTATCTCTATGAGTTACAGGTGCTCTTTGTCTTATGGGAGAGCTCAGTGGGGGCAGGGAGCAATCAGGCAAGATCAGAGTAACAGTAGGTACATGGTAACAATCATAACAGACATGGTAACTGCGGCCATAGTCCACTTCCCCTGCATGAGGTCCTGGCCTAGGCTCTGCGCATTGCATGCATTTCCTTTCCTGCTGTTCCCCCTCTCTGGAGGGCACCCGCGGTACTCCATTTTACTGGAGCCAACCCGGCTTCTCACCCATCCTTGCTGTGCACTAAGTCTGTGTCCGTGGGCAGTTTACTTACCCTTCTGAGCCTGTCTGGCCCAGCACCCGTGCTTGTGACCACTGCTCCACGGGGCCTCCTGCGCTGGTTTCCTGCTTTATCTCCATGCACACACAATGAGGTTTGAGGTCCTCTGGTGAATGACTCCCCATGCTTTGCCCATCCTCTCCTTCCCCCTCGGAGAGCAGGCCGCTAGGTTTGTGGGTGCTGCCACCTGGTGGCCACAGGCCACCGGGACATCAGTAGAGTGGCCTCTGCACAGTTTGGCCGGCTGCCGGAAGTCGGCCTCTCTCTCCCGAGCACACTGCCAGCCAGGTGGCAGGAGCACGTTTGCAGAAGGCAGGACAGCTGGACTCCAGAGAATACCACCTTCGAGGCCCAGCAGCTTCACGATCAGGCCCAAGAGTGCCATGGAATGGGTCCCAGTCCTGGTTCTGCCGCTTCTCAGATACGAGACCCTGGGGCTAGTTGACTAATTGCTGTGGGCCTCAGCTGCCTCATCTGTCAAATACGTAACCTTGTCCTCCTGTGTTAGGGCCACATGCCCCAGGCCATAACTTGGAGAGTCTTCCTGGAGCACGCCCTTTTAATTTCATTATCATTGAAAATGGAATTTATGTTAAATGCGTGCAAATTAGGTATTGCATTCCAAAATTATGTTCCTTTAAAGCAAAACCTGGGTCAGGGCGCCTGGATGGCTCAGTCGGTCAAGCGTCCGACTTCGACTCAGGTCATGATCTCACCGTCTGTGAGTTCGAGCCCCACGTCGGGCTCTGTGCTGGCAGCTCGGAGCCTGGAGCCTGTTTCAGATTCTGTGTCTCCCTCTCTCTGGCCCTCCCCCGTTCATGCTCTGTCTCTCTCGGTCTCAAAAATAAATAAACATCAAAAAAGAAATTTTAAAGCAAAACCTGGCCTTCTGAGAATTTGGGGTTTGTGCAGGCTGTTAGTCTGCTCCTCCAGCGTCTCTCACAAGGTGCATCTTCGCGGTCTTCTGCTGTTAAGGCTTCTACCATGAGCGGCCCTCACGTACCAGCTCTGAACCATGTCTTGGGCACTTGGCGCCTATCTCATTTAGCCCTCACACAACAAACTGTCCTTATTTCACAGAGCAGAAATCAGGTTCAGAGAGGCCAGGTAACTTGTTTGGGGTCACACACACACCTGCTATAAGAAGGAACCAAGCCTCACACCAGAGCCTGTGTGACCCCAGAACTCTCGCTTGCCCGCCACTGTAGAAAGCCTTGGAAACTGTTGTTCTGTCCCTGAGTTTTCCCAGGAGCACACGACAGAGACATTTGCTCACTGAGGTACACTCCTCGGGGTCCCGACACCAACTAGAGAAGGCCATCCTGGCCAAGGGGGCCAAGTAGAGAGAAGCCAGCACTTGCTCTCCCCCTGCTCTCGCTGTCCCCTCAGGAGACTGCCAGCCAGTGACGAACAGGACTTCCTGTTCTCCTTCAGAAGACACAGCCCAGGCAAGACTTCCTCATACTGATGGATTCCCTGGCTGTTTCAGTTCTCTTGCTAGGGAATGCTCTGAACCAAGGTCCTGAGGGCACAGGGGGCCATGAACACATCTCTTCTGCCCACCTACTCTCCCATGCCAGGGCTGGAAGTGTGGACAGAGCCCTTCTCTCACTGAGACATGGTCGCAGGGTACAACGGGAAGGCGGTGTCCCATCCCCAAGGAAGGAAAACTAAGACCCAGAGAGGGGATAGGACTTGCACAGAGCAAGAGGTAGTAAAGCCCCTGCCCGGATTCTGCCTGTTGCCCACCGCCCTGGGTTCCTGACAGGAATGCTGATATTCTGTGCGGATCCCCATGGGGACAGGCCTCCCACACACACACCTGGCCCAGCTCTGTGCATGCTGGAGCTTAGAGAGCTAGTGAAGAAGATGCCTCTAGGGAGGCAGCCTGGAGTTAACAGTTGGTCCCCCCCCAGGGGCAGATACAGTTCCCATCTCCGGAGGACCTGGTTTCCTGGGGGAGCCCTCGTGCTTGTGTCACACCGGCTGGGACACATGGGGACAGATGACCGTTTCGAGATTTTCCTATTTTCCTTCTTAGTTACTAAGCAACCAAGTAGAGTCTAAATGCTCAGAAGAGATAAAGCAGACGAAGCACTGAATAGTGCCCAGAGGGGCTTGGCCCCCACAGTGTGGCCTGCTGAGTTCTCAGGGGCTACAAGGGTCATTCTCGGGGGGAGAGTAAGCTGTGGGTTGGGGACAGTGAGGCAGATTGGGAGACCAGCGGGCTGTACTACCCACCTGGATACCCCCCAAGAATCCCCAGGATAGCCCAGATTTGATGGGAAAAAGAGGAAGGATTATATGCTGACGCATTCTGGGGCCTTGGGCCAGGCACTGCCTCTCTTAGGGCCCCCGTTACCCCCTGTATACCATGGGCACCTGTCTCTTGCCAGCTTGGGGGGTACAGTGAAGGCAGTATGAATACACCGGTGGACACTGGGTCACTTCCAGGATGGCCGGGGCTCACAGTGCTGGGCAAGCATCTATCTCAGTCTCTTCCATGCTGCTCTGGAAGGCCAGCAGAGCCCAGGAGGGGTGAGCATAGAAGATGGCCTTTCTGCTGTCCTGTGGGACAGGCTGCCCACCATGAGCAGCCCTCACCCCCATCCGCTGAGGCCCTGCCCTTCCCGAGATATTGAGTGGACTGCTCTGTCACCCACAGCCCTCTTGGCCACCGCCAGCCCATCTGTAACGCTCTCCTCACACTCTCCCACATAAGTGGGGGCTCCCCTCATTGGCTCTCTGTTCAAAAAGCCTCTCCTTTCTAAAAAGCCTGGGAGGCCTTCACCCCACACACCCACACACCCCCGCGGTTGGCAGCAGAGAAGAGTAGCAGCACCAGTGAATGGTGCCCTGGACACAGCTCCCGGGGTGCCTGGGGACAGTCTGCAGACCCAGGCAGTGTACTGAAGCCCAGCAGGGAACCCCACCCCCCAGGGGCCAGGGCTAGCAAGGATCCCAGGCTGTGGTTTCTCAACCACTCAGCGCTAGGCTTGCACTTCTGCAATGGGAAATCACACATACATTTTCCTTCCTAACGGGAAAAAGGAAGAAAGCAGCAAAACTGATGAATGTTCTGACGTATCACATCCCCAAACCGCAGCCTTAAGTGCCAGGCCAGACCTGCCCTGGCCGGGACCCATTTGCTCCTGAGAGCTCATGGCTGCCGAGTCACAGCCAGAGGTGCCCCTGGCGGTAAGGTAGGTGGAGGGAGACTTGACGTACAGCCAGGGGAGATGGCCCAGGGCGGCGGGGGGGAGGTGGGGAGCAGAGCCCCTGCTGGCTACTCACCAGGCACGTATCTCAGTGTCTTTCTGCTGTCTCCTCCCAGAGACGGCATTGGTAGGGCTGGGTTCTGCTTCCCCAGAACAACTGGAGGGTCCTGGAGATGTGAGGGCCTCTTCCGGGGCTCTGTGCTGCTGGGGGGTTTCTGTCGGCTCTGGAGCGCGCAGTGGAGCAGAGAGTAATGTCTCACGAGCAGCGGTGAACCCCCATTTCTGAGGGATTTTCTCAGGGTCCCTGGGATGTGAGATCGGGTCCTAGAAGTGAACTCTGAGTTTCTGGCCTGGCCTGAGGACTTGGATACCCCGCTTGGCCATTCCGGGCCCAGCTTGTCTTTTGTAGTCAGGAGGTCTCCTGCAGGCTGGGGCCAGAGCGGGTTGTGGATGGAGACATGTGTATATCTGTGCTTTAGGGAAAAGGGAGGGGCCTGAGGGGCCAGAGTGGAAGGTCTTCACCATGAACCTACTTCACCCAAAATGCAGAAGGGGTGGAGGGTCCCAGATTCAGACCACCTGTGACAGGATTCCAGCCGCCCCCCCCCCCCCCCCCCCCCCGCCACTCCACACACAGCCCTTGAGCTCTAGGCTCACATTTGCCGCGTACCTAAACTTGGTTTCACATGATTTTCCTGTGTGAGCGTGTCTTCATTGAGCCATTTGTCAAATGTGCCCCCAGACACATGTGGCCAGGCCCTGTTTGTACAGGCCAATGGGACACTGGGCAACAGGGCGGCTCAGACCACAGCCTGACCCTGGGAAGTCTAGGGGACAGAGCAGAAGGGCTCAGGGAAGACAGGACGAGGACCCACATAATTCTGATGTGTAATGAGAAGATGGACTGAATGGCGGTGTCCAGAAAGGGTCAGAGGGCAGAGACAGGAAAAGAGCTACATAGAAGACGCCACGTTGGAAACAGGCCTTTCAAGAGGAGCGGTATTTGGTCAGGGTTTGGGATGGAGGATACATTCTTAGCAGAGAAAAACCTGTAAGCAAAGTCTGGTGCCGAGAAAATATACAATTAGTTATTCCAACCCACTCATCCCCTGGTTCCCAGTGAAGGCTCTGGCAGGTTCTGGGCCATATGGGGTTGGGGGATGTGCCAGAGAGTTTATATTCCTCAAATGCATGCAGGAGCAAAGCCGGCTATTGTAAGTAGCCTTGCTGCATGTGCCAGTGACATTCTAAAGGACAAATGATCAGAGATGGGGTTGCTGGAACAAAGGATGTGTGCGATTCACACTGTGGCCGCCTTATTACTTGGCCTCCACACAGCCCCTCTCAGTTCTTTTTTTTTTTTTTTTTTTTTAAGAGAGAGAGCGCGCATGCATGACTTAGGGAGGGGGAGGGAGGACAGAACATCTGAAGAGGGCTCTGTGCTGAGAGCAGCAGAGCGAGCCTGATACGGGGCTCGAACTCACAAACTGTGAGATTGTGACCTGAGCCGAAGTCAGGTGCTCAACCAACTGAGCCATCCAGACGCCGTGAGCCCCTGTTGGTTCTTGAGTGACATCTCTCATGGCTCTCCACCTTCTCCATCAGGATCTGTCCTCTGCCCATATAGTGAGACATTCATGCCCAAAATACACTTGGCATGGGGCCAGGCCCATAGAAGCAACTTGGAACATGCTAGCTGTTTTTCTTCATCCTCTGGGTCTCCAGGGAGCCTTTCTGGTTCCCCCAGGAGCCAACTGGGCTTCCCTGTTCTGTCTCTCTCCATAATTCCTGATGCAAGAGGCACCTGTCTCCTCCCCCAGCTGGGTGTTCCGGAAATCAAGTTCTTGTTCTCCTGTTGCCTGTGCTCATTGCCAGCAGCTGCTCAGTGCCTGGCTCAAACAAGGGCCCAGCAAGGGTATTTTTGTGTGACGGTTGGATACAAGGAAGGTGTATCCTGTCTGTCTGTTCTTCCCTCCCCCCAAAACAGGGCCAGATTGTCTCCAGATGTCAGTAGGCCACCACCATAACCACACCGCAGAAGCTGGTATCCCATATACCTTACAAAGACAAGGAGGGGCATACTGACAGTACAGAAAAGAAAACTAAAGCTCAGAGTGGATGGGTGGTAAGGCCCACTCACAGAATATGATCAAGGTGACACTGAGATTAGAACCAGTGGGGCTGAGGGGCGCCTGGGTGGCTCAGTCGGTTAAGCGTCCGACTTCGGCTCAGGTCATGATCTCATGATTCACGGGTTCGAGCCCCATGTTGGGCTCTGTGCTGATAGCTCAGAGCCTGGAGCCTGCTTGGGATTCTGTGTCTCCCCCTCTCTCTGCCCCTCCCCCACTCGCACTCTGTCTCTGTCTCTCAAAAATGAATAAACGTTAAAAAAAATTAAAAAAAAAAGAACCAGTGGGGCTGAACTTCCACACCAGCTTGAGCCTCGGTGTTATCCTGGCTTGAGCAGGATGACCGTGTCCACACTCCGTGCTCTGCTCTGTTGGGCTGTAGGGGGTCCAGGGCCCCTGAGCCGGGCAAGCATGTCTAGGTTCAGGGAGTCACAGAGGTGTCAGGCTCCAACCACACTTCTCTGTCTGTGTTCCATCCTTCCCAGGCTCCCATCCACGGAGAAGCCCCTCACGGTCCTGCATGTGAGCCTGTACCACCCCACGCAGGACCCAGACACCTTTGCCAACGTCCCACCGAAGCTGCAGCATGACACCAACCCGCTGCTGGTGGGGCGGGGCCCGGACGCCCACCTCCAGCTGCGGCTCCCGTGCCTCTCCCGCAGACACCTGTCGCTGGAGCCCTACCGGGAGAAGGGTGGCACTCCCCTGGCCTTCTGCCTGAAGGCCCTGAGCCGCAAAGGCTGTGTGTGGGTCAACGGGCTGACTCTGAGGTTCCTGGAGCAGGTTCCACTGAGCGTGGTCAACAGGGTTGCCTTCTCCGGCATCCAGATGGTGGTCCGCATAGAGCGAGGCACCTCCCTGGAGGCCTTTGTCTGCTGCTTCCATCTCAGCTCCTCGCCCCTGATTCACAGGCCCCAGGCTGAGGAGACTGATGAATGGGAAAGCAAACCCCAGGAGCAGCCGCCCCCAAGTTCGGGGCAGCGAGCTCCAGATCACCGGGGGCTTCTCCACGGCCCTTCCCATCCAAGCCCTGGAGGAGGAACAGAAACACAGCTCCAGAAGGAGCCCTCAGAAAGTATGCTCTGCTAGCCCCGCCAGCGGCCCAGAGCAAGGCTTACCTGAAATAGAACTTGAACTCTTGTAGCTACATCATGTGAGGCTGACAAGCAAGACGGGCCTGGTAATAATGAACAGATTCTGCAAACACGAACAGCCTGGGCTGGGGGAGCACCCTCCATGGTTACAGCTACGTAAAGGAACGGGAACTTTGTATACGTTAGAGGCCCTGAGGGCTTCTGAGAGCCTCTCTCAGCCTTTCCCCACGTTTCCCCCGGCCTGTCTGCCTAGGAGTTACTTTATGTGGCTAATTTCGTGAGCCGCTTAAGAGCTGGAGTCTGAGGTTGCACGAGGAATGCATGGACACATGTACCAATTACGTTCGTGGTAGCTCGGGGTTACCTTGGGCTTTCTAATACCCACAGGCACTCAGGGCTTAGGGAAGCCTGTGTTTAATAAACTGTAAGTATTTCATTAAGCTGGCATGCCCAGTAGGATTCCCTGATCGCCAGACGGGGTGCGTGCACGCCACGTTGTCACGCAGAGGCAGGGGCGGGAAATACAGAAGAGGTGTAAGAGGAAATTGGAAAGGTGGGGGCTCACATTTCTGGAAAGGATGTGGGCAGAGCTCAGGGTTTCCTGGGGGCGGGGAGCTGGGGGCTGGGCCTGCCGGGAAACTCACTGTCACACGGTCATCCTCACATTCCCTCCCTCTGTTATTTCTGGATCAAAGCCTTGGCTGATGGGAGGGCAAGACCTCCAGGGAAAGGTGGCTTCCCAGAGCAGAGAAATCTTTCAAGACTAAGTCAGTGAGGGTGGGGGGAAGAGGTTGTGGTAAAATTCAGCTCAACGGTAATTTTACTCAAAGTGGGTCATATACCAACGGGGGTGGGGTGGTCTTTCCAATATAAGGGACTAGTTAGTAAGCCATGCAGGTTAAGGGTGGGACAACTTCTCAGTGAACAGAGGGGCTGAGCACAAGTACCTACTCTCCACATCATCTCCATTCCAACTCCCCAGTGGGGGCTTGCAAGCATCATTGAGAAACAATGTTCACCTGTGCCATGAAGGGAGGGACCTACAAACTCAGATGGCCATCATCATCTTAGACCATGCTCTAGGATATTGGAGACACTGAGCCTGGCAAGAAGATTCAGCTGGTCTGCCAGGCACTCTCTGAGCATCCTCTCCATGGGGAAGACAGCAGTGGGCAGGAACCAGGCCTGTCCTGGCTTGGGAAGCTTCCCTTCTAATGGGGAATAGGACAAGTACACTCAGATTACAGCAAAAGGCAGAGGAGGGCAAGGGCTGTAAGAAGAAGGGGCTGTCCAATGTTGTGAATGGCATGTGGGGGCCCCCAAACGGTCCTTCACTCAGTTATTCAACAAACTTTCACCAGATGCTATGCAAAGCCCCAGGAACCCGCAGTGAACTAGGCTGACAAAGTCCCTGCCCCCAGAGAGCTTACCTGGGCTCATGAAAGACACCTGTTGAGGAACTAATCACTGAATTATTTGATCACCCCTGTTCTTGGTGCTGTAAACATTGTGTTCTCTCTCTCTTCGGGCTGGTGTTAACATTAGTTCTACCATTAAGTGGCCATGTCTGGTGAGTGCTTACGTGTGCTTAGCCCTCTGCTAGGAGCTATGTGCCTTACCCAGCTGAATCCTCAAAACACTCAGATGGACAGTGGTGTTAACACATTGTACACCTGGGGAAATTGAGGCTTAGAAAAGGTATCTTGCCCAATATCATGCCACTTACTGGCTGTGTGATGTTGGGCCAGGGACTTAGTCTGCTCTTGGTCTCCATTTCCCCCTCCGGCAAGTGGGTAAGATAACAGTCACCATTCACTGGTGATGTTATGACGGTCTTAGGAGCTCATAGTGAAGCATCTGTCACATAGTAGGCACTCAGGAAGGGCTAGATACCATCATGAAACCTGACAGAGGGAACGTGATGGGTCCGTACCCAAGGGCTCACCTGCAGTCTGTGATTTCCTGATAAAGGATTTTGCCTTTGCTGCAGCCCTGGTGGGCAGTCAGGAGGGGGCTTTAACCTGTTCCTTGCACCAGAAGGCCCATATTTAGAGTTTGTTGGATGGGAGACACACGGTCGGGGCTGGCAAGCAGAAGAAGCCGTGTGCTGGGCGGTCTGATGAAGCCCACTGTTTTGGAGCTGCCTTTGTATTTCATGCACGGGTTCAAAATGCAGCGATCATCCCTCCGGAGACCAAAACGTTCACCAAACTGTGTATAAGGGAGCAAATACAGAACAGGGAAGCCACAACCTGGAGACCACACCTGAATTTCAAAGGCAGAAAAGAGGAAGCTGGCTGGTGGCACGCTACCCCAGAGTCCCAGGGGGCAGCTCCCCTGCTCCAGCACGGAACCTCTACCACTCAAGGGGTCCCCTCCCCCCCCCCCCGGAAGAAAGTAAACCCTAGCCGCTGGGGGTCTATGAGAGGAAACGAGTTACCTCCCCCATGAGGAGAGGGAAGTGTCTGGGAGTCCCTCCGGGCCCCAGGATGAAGTGTACAGCAGGCTGCAGGATGCCTGCCAGACACGAGGCAGGAGGGAGCCCAGACACGTCCGGCTCGTTGTTTCGGACTCTGCTGATTCACAAACTTTCCTTGGAAAACTCACCGCTTGCCTCGTACCAGGTTGCAGGGCAGCAAAGCTCTGCTCCGTGCTAGATTCCATCTTTCTTGACCAGAGAACCATTTAAATCACCAGGTCCCTGCACCCACCTACATTTGCACACTTGGCCTGCACAGGCAGCCTGAGCAGGTTGGAAAGACCCTCCCAGAAACCTCCTCTGCATTCTCTCAGCTCCCACACACAGGGCAGTGCTCGGAGGCGAGGGGGTGCACGTGCACGCACGTACACGGGCCACGCCCACCCGCTGGGGCGGCTCCAAGCCGGGGCTCTGCAATCGGGTGCTGCCTGGGTTGGAATTCCTACTCCACCGTTACTAGCTCTGTGACCTTGGACAAGTGAATGAATGTCCCTGTGCCTCTGTTTCTTCTTCTGGAAAATGGGAAAAGTGACAGCCAGCGGTGGTGGTAAAATGAAGCAGTGCATATAAAGCACCTAGTGTGGTGCTTGGCGCATAGTAGGTACTCAGTAGAGTAAGCTTTCACTGTCCAATTCGGTGGAATGAATTGAATGCGGGTTGACACATACACTCAGCATAGACACACATGCGTACGTCTGCTACAAAGGGCTACAACAGGTAGCCCTAGAGCACTACGATTCTCTGAAGGCATGTCCGGAAATCTAGAAATCACCCCTTGTGCCCTTTAAGACATTTTAACCTTCACATTCCTCTGCTCTTCCAAGAATGGGAGTCTCCCCAACCTGTCTGTAAGTGGGACACCGTAACCTCCCAAGCCCCATTTCCAGGGAGACCTGAGAACTCCACATAAATGTGCAGGGCTCTGAGGCGTGAGCAAGCATGGTGAGGATGTGATGGCAGGACAGCACAACCGTGGCTGTGGCCTGGAGCAAGGAAGGGCACCGGACACCCCAATGCTGTCGCCATAGTTTCTGTGTCTGTCTCCCTGTGAGACTTAGGCTCCACACAGATGAGGACCACGGGTGGTTTGCTGTTGTGTTCCAGGGGGCCTCTGGGGAGCTGGTCAGAGAATGGATGGACAGACGGGCAAGGTGAGTTGTTAAGGAGTGAGCGAGGCAGGTGAGGGCATGGCCAAGGCTTGTAGTGACAGGAGGAGAGATGGGTCGGCCAACTGGGGCAGCAGGGCCTGGAAGCCGTGGGCAGACAGTAAGTCTCTTCCAGCTCTAGGCCTCAGGGAGGAGAGCCCAGATCCTCCAGCTGGCGCAAAACACAGCTTGTGCTTCTCTGTGGGGCTTGAGCCTCTGCAGCCCAAGTCAGCCAGGATGCTGCATTTTTGAGATTCTGTGAGATGACTGGTGGGGAAGGTCGACAGATGTGACAGGTCCCCATGTGACTGAGAGACAGCTCTCAGCACTTCCTAGAGGCACATAGGTACCTCCAGGAGACTCTAGGAGGGGCTCCAATCACTAGGAGTCTTGAGTTGGACCGGCAGGATAGAGTGTGGGCCCCCAGCCCCCCACATCTCCTTGGATCTGGTTCGATACCTCTGCTCCACGCCCATATGATGGAGGCCACCCTCCACAGAACCTCCTCCCCCAGACACTCGCTAGGAACATGCTGCCTCCCTAAACCGACACCCCACCTGCACAGACCAGAACTGTTCCTTGAAGGGATTCCCTGTGGCTTGGGAAGCTAAGATATCACACTGCTGAAGGCATCGGTATTTCCAAAGAAAGGGCTGGAGAGGGTAACGCTTACCCTGCTGGAGTGAGTTTCATTGTAGAATGAGCGGCATTAAACGTTTCATTGTAGGCCAGGGGCGCCTGAGTGGCTCAGTTGGTTAAGTGTCTTCACTCTTGATTTCTGCTTGGGTCATGATCTCACGGTTCGTGAGTTCTAGCCCGGCGACGGGTTCTGTGCTGACAGCATGGAGTCTGCTTGGGATTCTGCCTCTGTCCCTCTCTGCCCCTACCCTGCTCGTGCTCTCTCACTCTCTCTCAAAACAAATAAATAAACTTTAAAAAAAGGCTTCACAGTAGGCCGATGAAGAAAACATGTCCCTTTCCCCTCAAATGGATAGACACTTCATAAATGTATAAAGCAAGACATAGTCAAGTGGTTGGTTCAAGGTCTCCCTGTGACTAAATAGAGCTGAGACAGGATTCCACACGAGCTAAGAACGGATTCTTTGCCTAACAGCCCACTGAGTAGCTAGGCTGCTGTCAGCAAAGATGTGTGTAGAAGCAAGTAAGCCACAGGCAGTGTGGACAGTTCATCACCACCTCCAGGACCTTCCCCCACCCCCAAACTGGGCTGCGGAGGGGAGACTATCTACTTTATCTACTGTGTGAGCTCATTTCTTCCTCCTCAGCTTCTACCCCATGGCACCTGGTGATGCTGATGCTGCCATCGGGTTAGCTGGTCCCCAAACTGGACCCTCCAGCTTCCTGTCGCTGTGGCCGCCCTGCCCACATTCCGGCGTGCTCTGGTCGCTGGCCGGCACACGAGGCCCAAGCCTGTGCAAGGCTCTGGGAGAGGAGTAGACAGACCCAGCTCCTCCGCCTCTAAGTGGAGATGCCAAGTTAATGAACTCTATTCACATTGCAGGGCTGTGATCCCTCTTACCTTGAATGTGAACTCACAGGCGGATTAAAGTGAAATAAAACCTACCATTTGAATTACATTCTCAGCTGATTGGAAACATACATTACCTCCCTATGACCGGGCCGTGAGAAGGGAAGTTATTATCTTTCTTTAGAGTTTGTAAACTCTTTATGGCTGAGGCAGCTTTAAGCCCGCCGGGGGAAGAAATGATCTGGGAATAAATTGCTCTCATTTACCTTTGTTTTCCAATCACACGCTCCAGTGGGAACAAAACATCCTAAGTGAAGGGATGTGGGAAGCCAGGTGATCCCCAGCAGAAGAGTTTAATTATTTTCTTCTTTAAGGACGTGAGTTGAAAAGGCTTTAAAGTGTCGTTTGGTATGGGGCTTGCTCCGCAAAAATGTGCCCTCCCCCGATAATGCCAGCCTTCCCTGAACTGTTACTGTTCTCTGCCTCTTCTTTCCAGGGGAACATAGCCTCCATTTCCCCCACAGTGCCTACCTTTTTAAGGGGCACTGGCAGCTACAGTGCCCAGCTCCAGACCTTTGGGAACCAGGAAGGAGTCTGAGAAGGGGCAGATTTGAATAAAATTCAAATCACAGTCCTGGAAGGAGGGAAAAGACCCATGGGGTCTGGAGTTCTGAAGGGGGGCTTTCTTCCCCACTCTGTTATTTCTCCGATCCTCTGTGTTACCTAACAGAGAAATTACACAGAGCAGGTACCGGAGCAAAACCATCACGACGTCCAGGCTCTGAGCCAAGCATTCAAACTGCTGGAAGGAGCCCCAGCTGAGACATCTGCCTTGCTTTCTTTTAAAGACACAGAGGCAGGGGGTAGGGGGTGGGGACTCTTCAGAATAAAGCAGAGACGGGGAGGGGGGGTTGGGGGGGGAGGGGGGTTCCCAGGGAGAGCTCAGTCAGGCAGCCAGCCACGGGTTTCCTTTCCGTAATTTCTTCTCTGAGGGATCAGGACACCATGATATCATTCCTCCATTCATATGCAGCTTTCTGCACGTTGGATCCTATTAGGTCACCTTGCCTGGGGGGAGGGAGCGGTGGGGGTTGGGGGGGAGGTAGGAGAGGGTGCATAGCAGGATCCAGTCAAGAAAACAAAAACCACTGTAAGCGGGGCGCCTGGGTGGCGCAGTCGGTTAGGCGTCCGACTTCAGCCAGGTCACGATCTCGCTGTCCGGGAGTTCGAGCCCCGCGTCGGGCTCTGGGCTGATGGCTCAGAGCCTGGAGCTTGTTTCCGATTCTGTGTCTCCCTCTCTCTCTGCCCCTCCCCCGTTCATGCTCTGTCTCTCTCTGTCCCAAAAATAAATAAACGTTGAAAAAAAAAATTTAAAAAAAAAAAAAAAAAACCACTGTAAGCATTGCAAAAACATAACAGGCCACGCACCTCAGAAATCAGCAAGAGCAGAAGTTGCTCCCATCTCTGGGGCTGCAGAGTCAACCAGAGCAGGCATTGCCAGGCACAGAGCTAGAACGAATGTGCCTTGTCCCTGCAGAAGCTGGGACCTTAGGGTCAGAGGCCATCTGGGGGAGGGGGGTAGGCTGGAGCCAAAGAGGAGATACACCTGCCGCTCCAGACTCTCTCCCCAGCGTAAGGCGCAGAAAGAGAGGGTGACATATCCTGGCTGCTCCCCTCGCCCACCCCTTGCGGTTCTTATTGGCCGAAGGCAGCCAGAAGGCAGCTGGTGAGCAAACCTGGGGAATGCAGTTTGCAGGGTGGACTGCCGCCCGCCCCTCCCTCCCCGGTAAGCAGAGGAGAGAAGGGAGAAGGAGGGTCTGAGGGCAAAAAGGGAGAAGGGGGCCTGGGCCACCAGAAAGGGAGAGGAAAGGGGGCATGGCCTAGAGGGCTCCCCTGCCTGGGGGCCTCCTGGAGGCAACAGGCGAGCACAGACCCCCTCTCCCACACGTCACCCCAACCACATATCCTTTGGCCTCTGTAAGAAAGGAAAGAGGAGGGCACAAGAGGACAGGTACCAACAGTGAGGTCCAGAGAAGAGCCAGGTGGGGCCATCCTGGTCTGGGTCACGCAATCCAGCCGGGGCTCCTGCTTTGAAAACCCCTCCCCCCCCCACCTCAGAGGCAGGGCAGCAGAGGAGGGTCCAAATCCCCACCGTTGTCCACTTACTGACCCTAAAACTTGCCTCATCTCCCAAGCCGCCGACGCCCAAGTACAAAACGGGAATGCTGTCAGTACCCGCGCCCCCTCTGTGCAGACGGAAATGCACACATATGTGTAATGGAACTTAGCATGCACGCCTTGGAAACCCTCAATGACTGCCGGCCGTGAGTGTGAACTGCCACCACCCATCCCCAAACGTTTCTCCCTCCAGAAAGCTTTCCCGACTTTTTCCAGAAAGGAATGGTCTCCACCCAAGCTCCAAGCCTGTTGTGGGACACTCAGAGGGGTTTCCAGGCAGTGATCCATGGTATCCACTACATGTATCTCCTCAGCTGGGAATACGTGTAGTTGCCGTGTGCTCCGCCCCGCCAACATGGCCCCGGGCAAGGCAGAGACCAACTCGGACGAGTCTGCGTCTACTGATGGGACAGCCACCCGGCTCCTCAGCAGGGGTCTATTGACTGCCAAGAAAGTGAGCTGGGACAAAGAATTTGCGTGGGGTGAAAGCAGGTCTTCGGGAATGAGCTTTGAGAAGAACCTCATGTCACAACAAAGCTGCTGGTTTAACAGGTTAAAATGGACTTTAAACAATGAATTACTCAGAATGAGAAGAGGCCAGGGTAAGTGGTTTGTTCCATGAGTGCCCTCATCTTCTCTATAGGACCCTAAGCCCGGGAGGCAAGGACAAATCCAGCAAGGCCCTGCAGGGCTCACACCCCTGATTCTTCTACTCTCTGCCAATAGGTTTTCCCGTTTCCAGATGAGTCCTATGTCTATGGTTCAACACAAGTGCCCAGCCCCCCACCACCCAGAAACACATGTACGAGGTGCGGAGCTCCCAAACTTGGACCTCTGCCCCGGGGAACACTGGAAGCAAGCAGGCTGCATGCTTGATGTCAGAGGTTTCCAGAATCATCCTGGCCCTCATTACTGAGGAACACATGGTCCCCTGTAGACACTTGTTGGAGGCCCAGGAGGGAAGCTAATAATCAGGGGGCTCCATCTTTCACTTTTACGTTCCTCTTCCCCTGGGGCTGCGGTTGCTGTGCAGATTTCAATTTGAAATGTCAGGAAAGCCTCATGTGGTTTGACTTCTCCTTCTCCATGCCACTCCCCATCTCGCGCGCGCGCACACACACACACACTCACACACTCACACACTCACACTCTCACGCACATGCAAGCCTCTGGGCTCTGTCTAGCACCCCGGGTAAGGTGTTGGTTAGAAATCCCCAGGGTCATTATGAGCTGTGAGTTTTGCTTCTCTGTTAAAGAGAAAATACCTCCACCTGAGACTCTCAGCATGCTTCACAAAACCAGGGTGAATATTTTGGCTGAGCTCAGGGAAAAAAACAGAAGCCAAGGAGAGACCTCATTACAGGAATGGTAGGAGGCATTCGGAGGAGGCCAAATTCAGAGTGTTCTGAATAAAGCAATGCCGTATACCCTGCACACGAGGGCCTGGGAATGCTGGAAGATCTAAGTCTGATGGACAAAGCAGCAGTTTGAGAGAACGACGCGGCATACCGAGAAAGTCACCAAAGGCTCTAGAGACTTCACTCTGCCAATCTCTACAGTCAGTCAGGGTCTGGCAGACGGTTAACCACCAGCTCTCTGGGTGGTGGGAGACCTCTGATTGTGTAGTGTTTGCCGATTTCTGATTTCGGTGATGGAAATTCTCCCACCATCATCAGTTTCAAGGTATCAGGGTGACACCACTGAACCTGGAGTTGGAAAGAGATGTGCAGTAAACACACACAGATAGCACTACTACACACAGAGAGACTGGATGCAAATACCCCAAGAGCACAGATATAGCCAAATATAGTAAAATAATTAGGAAACTGTGAGTTTTTATTATTTAACTTTGTATTTAATGTAACTTATTCAACACTAAGTTCATGTGCTTTAATTTTCTTTTTTTTTAATGTTTATTTTTGAGAGGCAGAGACAGAGGGTGAGTGGGGGAGGGGCAGAGAAAGAGGGAGACACAGAATCCAAAGCAGGCTCCAGGTTCTGAGCTGTCAGCACAGAGCCCGACGCGGGGCTCGAACTCACGAACCGGGAGATCATGACCTGAGCTGAAGTCAGATGCTTAACCAACTAAGCCACCCAGGCACCCCTTTGTGCTTTAATTTTCAGTGGTGGCTTGTTTAACAATCGGCTCTTATAAGACAGTATGGGACCCTCTTAGCACACCACCATGTGGAAAAAGTTCCAGCACCTGAGAACGGTGGGCCAGAGAAACAAACAAATAAACAAACAAACAAACAAACACGTGAAAATGCCTTGAGATGCATATGGTGCCTACACAGAAGTGCTGGAGAGGTCAGGGTAACCATTCTAAGAAAACAGTATGGTGTTTGGCCATTTTAAAAGTGAAGTCATTTGTATTTATAATGTTAGATGTTTCAAATAACCTTATGAGGATTTTAAACCATCCCATGCTACAGATGAAGAAACAAAAGCGCAGGGTGGGGAAAGGCTCCCAAATGCACTCAGCTGGTAAGTGGGGGACTCTTTCCCTTCTCCTCACCCCCACCATCCATGCACACCTGGTGAGAGGAAGCCCACAAGCTCTGGCTGAGCTTGGGTCGTAGAACCCCACTGTTGATGCCCACCTAGCAGATGCCACGAGACATGGTTCACAATTAAAGTGCTGTGCCTGGACCCTGTAATCAGTCCCCTGACTTCAAACGTGCCCACAGGTATTAGCTAAGAGGCTGTGCTCATTTCTTTCCTGGGATCTCACTCTCAGAGCTCAAGGAAGTACAGGTCGCCTGGCATTTAGAAGTCACTTTCTTTCTGAGAAGGGAGGAAAACACAGCTCTCTAGGTCCCACCTCATCTCCCTGCCCTCTTAGACGCTGGGTGTTGGAGTTTCTGGTGAACTGATCAGCAAGGAGCAGGGAGACTTTGAGCTCAATCTCCGAGCTGTAGCCCAACCCCAAGGCCTCCAGGACCCCGAGATCAGGGCAGTGACTGGTTGGTCACCCAGGCTGTGTGCGAGCATTACCCGACAGCCCTTTGGGGAGCCCAGACAGGTCACCACCCCAATGTAGAGCGAAGAGCATTGGATTCCAGATGGGATCAGGACGCTTGTTGGGGGCTTGGATCCCACACCCCAAACTTACATGCATCTAGATACCAGTCCCTACAAAATCCTCCAGTGCAAAAGGGAGCCCCTCTCCCACTTTCCACCTTCTCCTGGCTTTGCTACTACAGCTCTGGCTTCTGGGTAGGACATGCCCCATTGCCCAGGCCACATCCCCCTCAATCCTTTGTCATTTCAAATCGTCTGGCGTGTAGGTTCCGTATGCTTGGCTCTTTATGGCCGTTTGCAGTGTAATTCTGTTCCTGTCCTGCCATTCAATTTGAATTAAATATCAAACAGATGTGAGTCATTTTTTGCTCTTTTTAAAGAAAAAGTTTAATATTAGGGAGCATGCCCTCCTATATGATCAGGAAAGCCATTCAGAGAAATAAGCCCCTTCAAATTAAAAAAGAATCGCATTGGTTAACGTTAAGATGCTTTCAAGTGATACATTTCGAAGTGTTAAGGGAAGGTGTTTCCAGCAAGCTATAAAGCAGCCAGGAGAAAAGAGGAGAAGATATACGGCCACAGGCCGATGGGGAAATTGGAGCTCAGAGAGGGGGCAACCCCACCTGGGGAGGAAGCTCTAAACTTGGAGATGAGGTTCACAGATGATGGTGGGGGAGGCCATCTTCCCTCCAAGGGCCGGAGGGCTCTGCTCTCTGCAGCCTGTGTGGTCAGAGTAGGAGGGGAGTCAGCAGGAGCTCCATTCTGCTCAGAGAGGCAGCCTGACCTGGGTACCTGTTCCCCCTCCTCACACTCTCGTCAGTCTGGCACATCTCCCCCTGTCAGCCGTCCCAGGGGTGAGCGTATCTTAGAACATGCTGAATGGCTTAATCTCTTGGTCCCTACCTGCAGCCTCTTGGATAGTAGGATCTTGGGTCTGGGATAGCTCTGAAAGCCCAGAGAAAGCTATGGCCGCCCATTGGATACAGGAGCATGCGTAACACTCGCATACAACCTCAGAAGCCCATGGTCCCCTGATTTAGACCGTGCCCCACCCCCAAGGCAGCCATGGCACAGAACATTTCATCACCGGGCACTTAGCCCACAGGACCACGGCCCCTCTGTCACCAAACAGGGATCTACATTCTCAAGCACCCATACGCCCAGCACTGTGCAAGGCATCTTCACGTGCTGCAAGAGCTGGTCAATCTCCAAACCCCTCTGGCTTCTTGGCAACACGCATGCCTGGAGCTCAACATTATTGGACCTGCCGCCATTCATGGCTAAGAGCCAGGGCCTCTCCGATGCTGGCTCAGGCACTGAGTGTTTCCATGTGCTCCTTTTAGTCGCTGCACCTAAAAGGCAGCTCTCCAACTACAGCCGGCTGATTGCAAATGACATTTCCATGTGGCAGGGAAAAGGGCCAGAATGCCTCTGATTCCAGCTGGTTCTGGACACCCTGGACTTGGAGATGAGGCTCTGCACACCCAACATTTGCCTGTAGGGATGATGTGCAAATGCCCAGAGACCCTGCTCTGCGGGGAGCACGAGGCCCTGCTGATGAGAAACAGAACCAACACTTCCTAGAATTCCGCAGACAAAAGAGAAGGTTGAGTGGAGGGATTTAGAGCAAAGGAAAGCCTAGACTTTGGAATCAGACAGTCAAAGTCTGGAGCCTGGCTCTACCTCTTACTAGCTCCGTGACCTTGGGCAAGAGACCAATCTCCTCCAGCCTCAGGGTCTCCCATCTATAAGTAGGAGCACCGCCTGTCTCGTGGGGTGTTTGGGGGAATGAAACCAGATGATGCCTACGGGGTGCTGAGTGCAGTGTTTGGCTTTCAGTGAGCAGTCAGTGTTGGGAAGCTCTCTTTCTTTGCTGCTCCCCCCTCCCAAAGGTGAACAGCACCCTGTCTGATGGTTCTAGGGTGCTCAGAGGTGGATCAGAATCAGGCTTATCCCCGAAGTAGCCATACTGATAACCACAGGAGGAGCAGGAGAAGCAGAGGGGGGAGTGTAAGTTACTGTTTCCTAAGTCCTGTCTGCGGCGAAGGAAGAAGTAGGATGGGGGAGTGGAGGAAAGCAGCAGAAATATCTGCAAGCGGTTTTAGAAGAGGAATTGAAATTCACAAATCGTTGCTACTACTCCAACTGCTATTCTGCATCTGTGGCACGGAGAAGGCACGGAGATCCGCTCTGAAAGCCCCAGGGTGGGGAAGGAGGTGCTGTCCAGAGAGGGTGAGGCCTGGCCCCTGCCCTCCTCAGACTCAGGACCACATCCAGATTCTAGAAGCACTCTGAGTGCAGGCTGGCAAGAGCTGAGCTGCTCAGAAGAGGTTCCTGGGAGCAGGAGGATGGAGCTACGCCTTGAAATACGGGAAGTATGTTGAGCAAGAGAGATGCCCACCCTAGGTGCCTTGCAGCATAGCTGGCAGGGGTCCGAGGCCAAGGTAGAGGTAGGGGTAGGGGGCTCAGGGGGCTCAGTTTTAGGCCCCTCCGTACCTCAACCTACACAGTCACTTGTGGCAGCCATTCATTTGTGCTTCACTAAGAACAAGAGGTCCCAGGGCGCCTGGGTGGCTCAGTCGGTTGAGCGTCCGACTCGATTTCAGCTCAGGTCACGATCTCATGGTTTGTGAATTCAAGGCCTGCACTGACAGTGCAGAGCCTGCTTGGGATTCTTGCTCTCTGCCCCTCCCCCAATGCTCTCTCTTTTCTCTCTAAAAATAAATAAATAAACTTAAAAAAAACAAAACAAAACATGATGTCCCTTCTACAGTGCTGCTTAGGTAACCCAGCCTTAGAACTCCTCACTACAGTGAAAACCCATTTCTCGCACCCTACAGCTAGGGGCAGCCGTGTGCTGGTCAGAGCCCTGCGGACCCTCCCACCCCTCTTCAGAGACCAGGGGATTATGCGGGGTCCTGAACTGTGCCAGAGGCTTAGCCCCATTTCCCCCAGGATGCCCAGAACACCCTAACCACAACCTCACGTGGGTGGCCACACTCACTGTGATGACTCCACTTTTATGTCCCCCCACGGTGGCCAAGCTCCAGTCATAGGCTTTTCTCCAGCCTTTGAGATCCCATACATCCTGTCCTGGACAGACAACACGGGGTCTCATCCTAGTGGAAACTCGATAACTTACACATATTCATATCGATCTCTGTTCTTACTTAATTTTCATTTTAAATTATGCATTTAAATATTGAATGACAAATATATTTAAATGAACAATTACTTGCATCTTCCTCCAGTCTTCCTTGAGGTACACATTTTCCACACATCGTAATTGGGGGGCATAGACTTGTCTTCAGTCGTTTCCTGGGCCTTTTACATGGTTTCACACTCAACACGGTGATCTGTTTGCTACTCGGTATTACGTCAATGACATACCTCAGTCTGCAACCAACTGAAGGGCATTTTCATTGGTTACATTTTTTGTTGTTGTTGTGCTGTGTCTAAAGTAATACTCTAAACTGCTCATAAAATGATTTTCCTTTTGAGCACTTCCCTTGGGAACATTCCCGGGAGCTGGATGGTCAGTTGAGAGCCGCGCGAAGATTGTGGGCTCCTCACAGACCGAGGGTATCTCCTCAATCGGCCAACACAGCAGACTTCGTTCCTAGGATGCCCATTAAAAAACTGAGGTGGGTGGGTGGGGGTGAGCCTCTGCCCAGAGCTAGCCAGTGTACCTCCCCGTGCCATTTCTCAGGAGGCCTGCTCCCTCCAGGCGCACTCTGGATGGACGGGGAGCCCCAGGTACCTTCATTCGCACAGTGAACGGCTGCTGGTGGAGATGCCCCTACGGCAGCATGGGGAAGCCATAGGACGAGGAAAGCTCCTTCTTTGGCCTCTGGATCAAGCCCCCAGATGGCTGTCTCAGACCAAGCCCAAGGCGGCCTCCCCAGCCCTTCCAGAGCCCCTTTAAGCAAGGGAGGGCATGCTTTGTAGCTCTTTAAGCCCTTCAGAAGATGTGAAAATGGGGGCAGGTCAGCCACGTGAAGAGCTGGCTACAACGTGTAAACACCGCCTCAGGGCGCCGCTAATCTTCCAGGTCAGGCCCTGGTGCCACCAGGCGCCACTCTGGGGCGCCTCTCGCCAAGTCGCCTGCGTGATCTTGTGTCAGCGGTGGGCAGGCACGGGGGACCCGGGTCCAGCCGTGGGACCCCTCGTCAGCACCCCTGTCTGCCCTGCAGGGGCCCGAGTGCCCTGTCCAGCCTTCCCCACGGGCAGAGCCACAGCAGCTGCCGGGTCACAGAAGCCCCGGGCTCACAGGCATCCCTGGCCCCCAAACGTGCCCCTGGGCGAGGTGCACGGGGCTAACCAGAAACACCTGTGTACATGGAATTTCCTGCCCCAGTTCAGCCTTCATTTCCTCCGCCAGTAAAAACCCAAGGCGTGCAAAGGTGAAAGAAACCAGCCAGTCAATCACCCAGACGACGGCCACCAGGGCCGCAGAGACGGGACTTTCTAAATTAAATTTTAATTCCCACCCGATGGCCTGGCCGCCACGGCCATGATTCAAACCGTGCAACTGGCCTCCTCGGCCAGGCAGATGCCCGCCCAGGTCCTTGCAGGAATTAACCTCCCCCCCTGGGCCAGGAGATGGTGGTGTCTGCCCTGGCCCTCGGGTTGTGGAATGAGACCCTAAGAATGAAAGGGACCCCTTCTCTCTCGACCTCACTGTGCAGCTGCAGAGGCTGCCCAGCTGATTAGCTGCTCACTGCCCAGGCTGTTTGAATTATTAGGTGCTGGGGAGATCAGAGCCCACTGGTGACTCAGGGACATTTACCAAGACGACATCAAAGCTGGAGGCGCCGGGGTCCAAAGTGTAGGATAACGGTCAGGGCCCGAGGGTCTGCGCTCTGTCCTGGCCCAGCAGGTTTAGGTGAGGAGAGAGTCGTAAAAATGCCTCCGTTTTTCCAGAAAATTTTTCCAGGGGTTCCTGTTGGCAAGAGGAGGCGGGGCTTGGGGCATGAAGAAGGGAGGTAGTGAGCTGCCCGTTTTACGGCCAAACCAACTGAAGTGGTGTCTGAGATAATGACTTGCCTGACCACACAGCTGGTTGTGACCAGGTCAGCAGACAGAGAACATCACCTCGGATGGAGTCCTGCCCCCCTGCCCCCATCTCAGCCAGCGACGGGAGAGGGCAAGACAGTGGCCTTGAGAGGCAATGCTTGTGGCCCAGCTCGGGCCTTAACGAGTTACTTCTTTCGGCATCGGACTCTTGGTGCCTGAACTGGGAAATCATGACAGTCCCTCCTCTGTAAGATGTTGGGGAACAAAGGAGTGTCCAGGAGGTTGCTTTACCCTGACGAATGTGACAAGCCAGGGGACCAGATGAGGCAAATGATGTCTGTGTCTCTACCCGTGGCATGCCAGTGACAGTCACCATGGGAACAGAAGTGAAGACCCTCTTTTCAGGAGTGCCTAGCCCCATTTGGGACACCCCAGGCCCCCCTTCCTGTTCAGCCTTGTGCAAGCCGCACATGCCCCTCTCGCTATCTTGTCTGATCGGTCTCCTCATCGGGAGTGGGGGGAGGGGGTTCAAACACGAATGTGCATCACCGGTGACAGCAGGTGAGCCAGGGGATGGTGAGATCAGCCTACGTCCTCCCTAGACTCGGAGAGCCAACTGGGAAGAGCAAGGCAGGAGGCAGAGGACCAAGGGCTGGAGGCCATGACCAGCTCCCCAGCAGAGAACTGTAGAACATTCATCGGGAAGTGGAAACCATCCCAGGTTTTTAATAGCTGCCATCTGCCGTCTTTGTAAAATAGCTTTATGATTTTAAAAATAATATACGCTCGTTATAAAATACTACAACCACACACCATAACATAAATGAATCGTACCAACAGCATTGAGCCCAAGAAGCCAGATACAAAATAGTTCACGCTGCATGCACAATCGCATCTATATAAAGAATATAAAGCTGTAAAGTATGTAAAGGGAATCTATGGTATTTAAATCAGGACCTGGGTCATCCTGGGGGGAGGGAATGACTGAAAGACGACACACGGGGCTTCTGAGAGGGCTGCTGATACTCTGTTTCTTGATCTAAGCACCGGTTTACACAAGTATATTCACTGGGTGAAAACCCACTGAGCTATATGCCTACAAACTCTTTTTGGACATATGTTAGATCAGTAATAAATTTCCTTAAAATAAATGAGTGGGTCCATGGCCACGCTGTGTGTACAAATAAATAAATATAAAACACCCAGGATCCGTGTAGAAAATGTGGTGGTTTCCTTATTCCTGAAAAGAGAAAACTTGGAAAGAGGTCACTTATCATCCAGAATTAATTTCCTTTCATATGTTAGTATTTTTCATTCCCACCTCTTCCCAGGTATGATGTGTGCTTACTTGTACAATTAGCATTATTCTTGTATAAAAAATTATATGTGCAACTTTTTTCTTCTTATTATTATTATATTGTAAGGATTCTGGCACACATCCTAAATCACTCCTAAAAGCCATCCTTTTTTTTTTTTTTTTACTTTTATTTATTTTTGAGAGAGAGACAGAGCATGAATGCGGGAGGAGCAGAGAGAGAGGGAGACACAGAATCTGAAACAGGCTCCAGGCTCTGAGCTGTCAGCACAGAGCCCGACACAGACTTGGACCCACGAACTGGGAGATCATGACTTGAGCTGAAGTCGGGTGCTTCACTGACTGAGCCACCCAGGGGCATCTTTAGGATGCTGTAATAGGTCACCGTTAGGGCACATCACGGGTTCACCTAAGTATTTCCCAACTGCAGTGGATTTCGCCCCTCCCTCAGGGGGCATTTTGTAATGTCTGGAGATATTTTTGGTTGTCACAACGCAGGGCGGGGTGGGGGTGGCTACTGGCATCTAGTGGGTAGATGCTTTTAAACACCCTACGATGCCCAGGACAGCTTCCACAACAAAGACTCACCTGACCTCAAACATTGACAGCTGAGGCTGAGAAAAGGTGTCTCTCTATATCCTTATTGTTACACCTATAGGCTACTTTCAGCTTTTCCTGGCACGAATGAAGCAACAACACACCTGCTAGGTAAACCCTCCTGCACATGTCCACCTCCTTGCCATCAGCTTCTGTGGGTACGCTCGATGCTAAGGCCACTTGAAAGAGCTGGGCTATCTTCCAGAACGCGGCCTCAGTTGACACTCACCACCTGACCTTTCCTCTACTTCTGGAGTGACAAACTAGAGCCTTTTAGCCTTTAGAGGGTCACAGACCTGCCATACCTGGGGATGTTCCTCTTTGCCCACCCGTCCTTTCTGACTATGGCCCATCCGCTTTCTCTTAAAGATTCCTGTAAAGGCTGTCCACATCCCTGTCCCCTCACCTTGTTCGTGTCCACCGCTCGGGACACCGCAGAAGGCTCTGACCTTCACTGTTCCCCTGCGACTGCCTCCAGAGTTCTATGACATCAGGTAGATATTCAACGCTCACCTGCCGCCGGTAAGCTCCCATCCCCCATCTCTCTTAAAGATTGCAAAAGACGCCCAAGCCCGCCACCCCTCAGGGTCCATCCTCCCAGGGCTCCAAGTGACACCAGCCTTTCTCACCCAGGAGCAGAGCAACTTCCCGCCGGGCCTGCTCGCCTGAACTGCAGGGCCATGTTTCCGACTGAAACAATGTAACTTGGCCTCTTCCCGGGGCTAGAAGATTTGAACCTTCCAGAGTCCACCCTTCCCTGGGTGAGCTTTCTAAAGCAAAAACTGTAACTGGAGTGTGCACACTGGCTTTGAAACCTGATTCAGACAAAGCAACCTTGAAACAAAAACGTTTGGGGACAATGTGGGAAATTTGGTTGTGAACTTGGGATGACATGTTGAGAAATTACTGTTAAGTGTGTGAGGTGTGATAGCAAGTAAAAAGAAAATCTGAATTTGTAAAGGAGGCACACTGAAGTTTCTAGAGAAGATGGCTTGATTTGCCTTAAAATATTTTAGCAAAGAAATACATTAAGAAAATTTGGAGAAGCATTCATAATTGTTCAGTTTAAGTATGGGCTCCTGGTTCATCACACTCTTCTTTTCTTCTTACGGAATTTTCCATACATTCAATAACCCTGCAGATCTGACCACAGCACTCTCCTGCTCAGAATATTCTGGTATTCTCTACTGCCTACAGGATCCAGTCTGAACTTGTAAGGGTGTCATTCCAGTGCAAGGGATCAGGCCGCTTTGCATCCTACAGCCTCCCCTCCCCTCATCTGGCCTCATATTGACTGGTGATCTTGTTCACGGCTTGGAGAGCTCAGGTCCCAACCACATCCTGTCTGCCTAAAAAAAATACCCATTTCTCAACAGTCTCCTCAAAGTGTCCTCTCATTTTTGATCTTCCCTGAATCCTCCAATCTATGACCCATCAGGCCAAGCCTCTGGCCCTCCCTCCACACCCCTGCCTTGCCCACCAGTCAAGGTGGCCGGTTGACATGTGTTCCCCGCCCCCACCCTCACCCCGCCTGGGACTGAGTTCCCCGAAGGCGAGAGCTGTGTCCTGTCCGCTCTCACTTCCCAAGGTGCAGACCCAGCCCCGGGTGGGGATTCGGTAGAAAGCAGGGGAGTGAACGAGCGAGCCTCTTCCCTTCTTCGTCTTTCCGTCCTGAAGACGAACAAGACTTAGATTTGAGTTTCCAGGTTCAGCCTTTTTTTTTTTTTTTCCTCAGCTTTTCTCTGGATGGGGCATTATCAGAATAGTTTCTGAAAATGAGTCTTAGGAACTCAGAGTAGAAGCGTAAACCAATCTCAAAGAATATTTGAGTTGCCAGGCAACAAAAGAACACAAGCACAACTCTCAAATATCAGCCCAGAGAGGTTGTGTCATTGTTGGGTCGTTCTCTTTGCTAGTAATTTGATTACTTGCATGCAAGAAAAGACATAGTCAATAAATACAGTAAAGTGCATTGGTCATAGGGAGGGGAATACCGGAATGGAGATCATGTACCACCTGAGGAAAGAACAGCAAACTTGACCCTGGCACTGGGAGAACTAGGGAGAAAGAAGACAACATGACCAACTCCAGAAGCAGCCAGAACCCCAAGTCAGCTCCTGCCTCTGGCCTTTGCTGGAGTCAGGAGGGAAGAATGGCTGGGCAGGTGCAGGCTGGAGAAGGACACGGGACAGGGCTCCGAGGGCTGGCATAGAGACCGGCAGGCGCCATCACAAGACCCTGGACCTCAGAGTCACGGTGTTGGTCGCAAGGTCCCTGTTCTTCCTCTGGTCCCAAGAGTGCCACCTTCAGATGCAGCCTGTGTAGTAGACCGGTGTGCCCGTCCTCACCAGGCCAGGGCGCGACATTGCCTACTTTTCCTCATCAGGGTGTGTGAAGTGGGCGTGTCCTGCCTCAGGAAAGCTTGGCCCACCCTCCTCTTTTGTTTCTTTATGTTTCCCAAGGAAGGCAGGTGGCCTGACCTATCCTTATGCATATCTGCATCCAAAAAAATCCCCTGGATTACCCACATCAGAGACACTTGACAAGTCATGATGGAGCTCCACCCTGGTCATACTGATTCAACAAGTTTGGGAGCGTCCTGGGAAGGTGCATTTCAGCAAGCTCTTGTGGTAACTTTTTTTTTAATTACGGTAAAATAAATACCACATGAGATATGCCATTTTAACCATGTTTAAATGTTCAATTCAGTAGCAGGCATTAATCACATCGACCCTGTTGTACAATCTTTACCACGGTTTCCCAAACTTTTTCATCACCCCAAACAGAAGCTGTACCCATTAAATAGTAACTCCCCATTTACCCCAAGGGTCTGATAATCCCTAATCCACTGTCTAGTTCTATGAATTTGCCTATTCTAGAGAGTGTGTGTAAGTGGAAATGTACCATGCATGTTCTTTTGTGTATGGCTTATTTCACTTAGCATAAATATTTTCAAGGTTCATCCATGTTGTCGTGTGTATTAGAACTCCATTCCTTCTGGGGCTTCTGAGTGGCTCAGTTGGTTAAGCATCCGACTTTGGCTCAACTCATGATCCCTCATGGAGCTCTGTGCTGACAGCTCAGAGCCTGGAGCCTGCTTCAGATTCTGTGTCTCCCCCTCACTCTGTTCCTCCCCCACTCATGCTCTTTCTCTGTCTGTCAAAAATAAATGGACGTTAGGGGCACCTGGGTGGCTCAGTCAGTTAAGCGTCCAACTTCGGCTCAGGTCATGATCTCACGGTCTGTGAGTTCGAGCCCCGCGTCAGGCTCTGTGCTGACAGCTCAGAGCCTGGAGCCTGTTTCAGGTTCTGTGTCTCCCTCTCTCTCTGCCCCTCCCCTGTTCACGCTCTGTCTCTCTCTGTCTCAAAAATAAATAAACGTTAAAAAAAATTAAAAAAAAAATAAATGGGCGTTACAAAATAATTAAAAAAAAAAAAGAACTCTATTCCTTCTTATGGCTAAATACTATTCCAGTGTATGGCTATACCACATTTTGTGTACCCATCCTTATTTTTTTTTTAGGTTTATTTATTTATTTTGAGAGAGAGAAAGAGAGAGAGCATACAAATGGGGTAGGGGCAGAGAGAAAGGAGAGAGAGAATTCCAAGCAGACTCTTCTCTCTGTGCTGAGCCTGACTCAGGGCTCGATCTCACAACCATGAGATCATTACCTGAGCTAAAATCAAGAGTCAGACACTTAACTCACTGAACCACCCAGGTGCCCCCATTCTTCCGTTGATGGACGCTTGGGGTTCTTCTACTTTTGGCTATTGTGAGTACATCGTGAGTACATTATGTGTGCATCGGTATACAGGTATCAGCTCAAGCCCCCGTTTTCCATTTTTTGGGTGAATATACCCACGAGTGGAAATGCTGGGTCACATGATAATTCTATGTTTAACTTTTCAAGGGACCCCAAAATTTTTTCCACAGCAGCCGCACCACTTGCCGTTCCCACCAGCAATGAACACACAAGGGTTCCACCAACACTTGTTATTTTCCATGGTTTTGATTAGAACCATCCTAGTAGGGGTGACATGGTATCTGACTGTGCTTTTGCTTCAGGTAATTCTCAAGCACGCTAAGTCTGGAGAACTCTGCTGTATACAAAGGAGACGGGACATTCGTTAGAGAGAGATAGGGACTCACAGTAAAGAAAAGGGGATTTGGGTTACTTTTCAAAGAGTGAATTTTCTTCTTCTTCTTTTGTAGACAAACAGTTTCCTAGTGCTGAGTTCAGTGCCCATCAATAGCACGTCACAGCAGTGAAGAGAATGTGAAGGGTTTGGGGGTTCCCAGGGCAGGGGCAATTCTGGGAAGACCAGGGCAGGTGAGAATGACCAAGCTGGGGGAGAGCCACTTAGTGCTGGGGATCCACTCTCATTAAGCTTTTGCCAGTGAAAGGGATTGAGTCTGAACCTCTCTCCAGGGTCTAATGATTTTATCTGTGGGCTTTGTAGGATCACTCTGCCTTTTAGGAAGAGCTGCAATGAGAATTCAGAGTGGGAAAAGTGCCATGCAGCTTTTAATAATAATAACAAAAAAAAGTGAGTCAGGAGTGGAGAGGCTAACTTCTCTACCTTCTCACCAGCAGTGTCTGTGGAACAGCTCTTGGTGGGCAAGATATCAGGCTTTGGGTTCATCTTGACAGACAAACAATCAGAGGGGTTTTCTCACATTCCAGGATTTAAGTCCAGGCCGAGTGAAAATCTCTCCGGAGGCAGGAGATGCCCCTTATGACCCTCCATCACCCTGATCAAGAAATGGCTGCCCATTAGCTGAATCTGGGAAGGGTCGAGTGGGATCCAGAGCTGACCCCTGAGCCCCTGTAGAGGCTGCCTTCTCCCAAACATCAAATCCTGCCAGAAGAAACACTCACTGCTTTAGGTGGGATTTCGCTTCTTCGGCTACCCGGGGCCAATTAGCATAGCAGAGCTCTGTGGGTAAGCGCACCCTCAATGGGGCTTATGAGAGCCACAGTCAAGAGATCAAATAACCCCCTTGCTCTCTGTGCAGCAGGCCTGGACTCCATCAGAAGGACACGCCCAGCCAGCCAAGACATAACTTTGGTGCAGACAGCAGGGCAATGAGGCAAGCAATAAAAAGGCCTAATCTCTTAAGGCAACATGAATTGTTGGCGAGAACACAAGGGGGAAAGCAACATTAGCCAAGGATCATTTTCCTCTTGTTAGAGATGCCTGCTGACTGCTTGGAAAAACCAAAGTGGGAGGAAGAAAAAATCCTGCTAGCACCGGCGGGCGGCAAGCTGCCATTTACAGAACTGGTTTTCCCCACTTTCGAACAGCTAACCAGGTAGTCTTATGGCAACCATTACTGAGTACCATTGATGGAGTGCTTCTTCGGAAAGCTTGCCTCAGCCCGTGATTGTGTAAGTGTTAGCAGTACCACCATCCTGTGCCAGTTGGGTTCAGTGCAAGGAACTGAAGTTGTTCTAGGTGTTTCTAGCAAAAGAGGGCTTTTGTGCGAGGAGTCAAATGCTTAGGAGGCTATGGTAAGGGCTGGAGGAGCGTATGCAAAGGAGTGACAGCCGGCTGTCGAATATAAGGATCCATCACATGACTGAGACTTCGGGAAGCTGCTAGAAGCTTCCACCACAGCTGCTGTCACAAGGACCCGGTGACTGCCTTTCCGGTCTGCTCCTAAACTCTCCACAACCAGGCTTGCCAGCCACCTCATCCCTGGCACTTAGAGGCCAGGCACCAAGGGTTAGCTCAGTTCCTCCACACAACAACTTAGGAGATAGGCGACTGTCTCCTCGGAACTTCAGAGATAGGGAGCCTGTCTCAGAGAGGTTAAATGACTCACCCAAGGTCACACAGCCAGCTTCTTTTTTTTTTTTTTTTTTAATTTTTTTTTCAACGTTTATTTATTTTTGGGACAGAGAGAGACAGAGCATGAACGGGGGAGGGGCAGAGAGAGAGGGAGACACAGAATCGGAAACAGGCTCCAGGCTCTGAGCCATCAGCCCAGAGCCCGACGCGGGGCTCGAACTCACGGACCGCGAGATCGTGACCTGGCTGAAGTCGGACGCTTAACCGACTGCGCCACCCAGGCGTCCCCACACAGCCAGCTTCTGATAAAGTCAGAGTTGGCACTGGAGTCTGCCCAAGTCCATATTCTACACCCTCAGCTCCTGGCTATGACTGTGCACCAACAACTCTACGAGGTCCGGCAGCCCACACAGCACACACAGACTCGATGAAGCCAAAACAAATGAACACCAGCGGGGTGAGCACGGCTCATGGCACAGCACTGGAGAATGACCGCCCGGACCACAATCTGGAGAACTCAGGGAAGACGGCCTCGGGCCTGGGCACAAGTTGGGGCTACGGCATCTGTCTGCACAAGCGATGCTGTCCAGGCCTATCATGCATTTCCCCCCATCACACCCATCCTGTAGGATTTGGAGCAAGTCCTAAAACCGAGTTGTCCCAAGGTGAGAAAGCTTAGTGGTTTGTCAGTCCCAACCTCCCATAGTACACATGGGAAAACAGAGGTTCTAAAAGAGGAACTAACCTGTCAGAGGTAATTCAGATGTCTGGAATCAAGGGGAGGGCAAGCCTCAGGCCACTTTAGCATTTCGTCAACTTCGGGGCTAGCACTTTTTTTTTTTAAGTTTATTTTTTTTTATTTTGAGGGAGAGAGAGAGAGAGAGAGAGTGCAAGCAGGGGAGGGGCAGAGAGAGGCAGACAGTGAGAAACCCAAGCAGGCTCCATGGAGTCAATGCACAGAGCCCAATGTGGGGCTCGAACTCATGAAACTGTGAGATCATGACCTAAGCCGAAATCAAGAGTCGGACGCTTAACTGACTGAGCCGCCCAGGAGCCCCTGGAGCTAACATTTAAAGGAGAACCCAAGCAAGGTACTACAACTCAGTGCCCCTGGAATACCCTCTCACATCACCAAGAACCCTCCTGTCCACCCTTACTTGTCAATTTCTAAGATGGGGTAATGTTTTCATTCTTTTTTTTTTTTTTAAATTTTTGTTTTAACGTTTATTTATTTTTGAGACAGAGAAAGACAGAGCATGAACAGGGGAGGGGCAGAGAGAGAGGGAGACACAGAATCTGAAGCAGGCTCCAGGCTCTGAGCCATCAGCCCAGAGCCCGATGCAGGGCTCGAACTCACGGACCGCGAGATCGTGACCTGGCTGAAGTCAGACGCTTAACCGACTGCGCCACCCAGGCGCCCCGGTAATGTTTTCATTCTTGATGGTGATAGTCACATGGCTGTATTGACCTTGTGAAAATTCACTGAACTGTTTCTTTATGGGCCGGTGGTTTTTCTGCATTTTTCTATATTATGTCAAACTTCAATAAGGAGCTTACTTAAAATAATATTGGCCAATTAGATCTATCCCAGGACCAGGAAAATATTCCGTGTTTTAACTGAAAAGCCTCTTCCTTCTAGTCTTAAGTGGCTGAAAAAAATCACATCCCGTGTTGCTGTCAACTCAGGATTTGAGTAGACTGAGAACATCAATGATCTAAGAAGGTTTGGAGGCTCTTTGTGACACCTGACACATTCTTCTTACTTTTTCTTTGGAACGCAGAAACACACACACACAGACACATACACAAGACCTGTGGTAGGGACTTGATAGCTGTTCACAAACCATTTACCTATTCCTCCTGGGCCACCACTAAGCTATACTTCCTAGCCTCTTTCTCAGGTGGGTGCAGCCATTTGACTGGATGGTGGCCAATGAAATGCCCAAAATGGGTATAATCCCAAGTCTGGCTCATAAACTTCCCTGTGTGCAAGCCTTGACTACCTTTTCCTTGCTACCGGCTGATTGGAGAGTTCTCTGAGGCCCTAGAAGAGGGCAGAGACATTAAACAGAAGCAGCCTGAGTTCCTGTGACATCAGGTGGAAGAGAGCCATACAGGAGAGTCACCTGACCAGGAAAATCTATGGTGGGACACTGCACAAGCAAGAAAACAATTTTTTTTTTTAACAAACCCTTCTATTGAGGGCTGACTCTCAATACATCACAGCAAGAGAGTTGCTCTGCTATGTAGGAAAGCCCGACTCAGAAGAAATAAACTTTCCTGTGTAAAGTAGTGAAATGTGTAGCTTATGTGTTACAGCAGTTAGCCTATCCTGGAAAATACAAGAGCGGTATTGAAATTCGGCAAATCCTATTCTCCCCAAATCACGCCTACCTTCTCAACCTAGAGCCAGCCCCAGGGTATTTTTTAAAACCGAGAGGCCAAAGTGTAGTCCTGCTTGTTACTTATTGATTCTTAATTCAGAAACAGTTATCACAGGTACAATTCACCAGTCCCTGGTGA
This sequence comes from Lynx canadensis, assembly GCF_007474595.2. NCBI lineage: Eukaryota > Metazoa > Chordata > Mammalia > Carnivora > Felidae > Lynx > Lynx canadensis. The sequence continues at coordinate 112,128,729 of NC_044303.2, read as the reverse complement.
GTTAGGGCAAGAGATCCAGGGGGAAAAGACTCCTTGTAATAACATGTGAGAGTCGGCAGTCCTTTTTCTCTTTTAATTGTTCTGTCTCCTCCTTTGTTGACAGGGTTCAAAATGGCAGCATTCTGGGCCCATTCTATAAGGGACCAACAGTTCCATCCACCAGAGGGCAATACTATATAATAGCTGGTGCACATGATGGTAACGCAATCATCATGAAAAGGAGAATTGGAGTCAACATTTTTGGAAAGGGACAGGAGGCAGATACCAGAATTGTGGAAAGTTCCCTGGGTGATGGAATGGGGGACAGTGAGGTAAGCATCTTTGCGATGCACGCTCCCCACCTCTATCTCCCTTGCAATTGTTCCAAGGACTAACTCTGCATTTTTCCTTCATGTAGAAAGTTCTTTAGTCTACCATATGCTTTCACTCATATGCGGAATTTAAGAAACATGAAGAAAGTGAAGAAAGCGAAGAAAAAAAGAGAAAAGTCAAGAAGACTCTTTAATTTTTTTTTTTTTTTTTTAGAGCGGAAGAGAGCACGTGAGCATGGCAGAGGGGAAAGGAGAAGAAGAGAAAGAATCTTTAAAAACAAAATTTATTTTATTTATTTTGGAGAGAGAACAGGGGAGTGGCAGAGAGGGAGACCGAGGATGCAAAGCAGGCTCCACAATGACAGCAGAGAACCCAACGTGGGGCTGGAAGAACTCATGAGATCATGACCTGAGCTGAAGTTGGACACTCAACCGACTGAGCCATTCAGGTGCTCTGAGGACTTAGCACATGGTAAACACTCATTAAGTAGCAATCCTTCATAGCGTTTGAGACTGGGATGAAGGGAGAGAGAGAGAGAGAGAGTCTTTTTTTTTTTATTTTTTTTAAATGTTTATTTATTTTTGAGAGAGGAAGACAGAGCATGAGCGGGGAAAGGGCAGAGAGACAGGGAGACACAGAATCTGAAGCAGGATCCAGGCTCTGAGCTGTCAGCACAGAGCCTGATACAGGGCTCGAACTCACAAACCGTGAGATCATGACCTGAGCCAAAGCCAGACGCTCAACCGACTGAGCCACCCAGGTGCCCCGAGAGAGACAGAGAGAGAGAGAGAGAGAGAGTTTTAAGCAGCATGGAGCCCCATGTGAGCTTGATTCCACAGCCCTGAGATCATGACCTAAGCTGAAATCAAGAGTCAAACAGACGTTCAACTGACTGAGCCACCCAGGCACCCCAAGAAACAGACTCTTACCTAGAGATCACACTGATGGCTACCAGAGGGGAGGTAAGTGGGGGGTTGGGTTGAATGGATGATGGGGATTAAGGACTACACTTGCTGTGATGAGCACAGGGTGAGGTATGGAAGTGCTGAATCACTATACGCCTGAAACAAATATAACGCTGTATGTCAACTACACTGGAATTAAACATTTTTAAATTTAACAAAAAATAAAATTATAGGTAAATGTTAAGTATGATCTTACATCAACATTTTTCAAAACCTTGACCATTTTCTAGGAAAATATATATTAGAAAAAAAATTCTCCAGCTGAGAGATCCAACTGTATATAGCAAGGAAAATTATACTAAAGCTACCTTCCACCAACACACTCAAACATGGAAAGCTGTTAGAAAACAAAGGCAGTGAGAAACAACAGAAATAAAAAGGTGCGTGAGGGGCAGAGCCTTATTCTGTTCTCTGCCGGGCCTGGGGCCTGCCAGAGTCTGTAAGGAAACAGCAGTTTTTCTAGCAGTACCCTGTGGTTTCCTATGAAAACCCAGGGTTGTGAGTTCTGCTTCCTGAAATGGAGAACTAGCTTTTTTTCTGAACCAAGCTTCTAGCTAAAAATAACTAGGGAAAGAAAAAAAAAAAGGCAGAAATATATATCTTTAAATGGTTTGATGGCAAGAAAGAGCAATGCAGGATTTCTAGAAGCAAGATCTCGGAGAGAAGCGGACCCCAGGAAACTGAGCCTGATATTTGGCATTCTTTTTCCCCTTGAGATGTTGGCCAATTGAGACTTTTTGGTGAAAAAGGTGATCAGAAAGTGGCGGCTGAGAAGCCGAGTACAACTTTTGGCAGCCTCTCAGCAGGAACAAGAGCTGGAGTTCAAGATCTGCCAATCAGGAGGGCCACTCAGGCTTTTGGTCGGGACCCCAAAGATCCAGAGCCTAGAACGAGAGAGTCTTACTGCGGATTTTCTAGAAGAAAGAGCCAGAGGCAAAAGCTTGCATGCTGACACTTTTCTAAGAAATGCACTTGCAACGGGGGCTGGAGAGAGGACAAAAGGGAAGCGGGGAAGAGCAGGAGGAACATGGGTGCGAGGGAGGGCACCGTGAGCTCGACACAACACCAGGACTCTTTGGCACTCTCATTAACGTCAAGGAAAATTGGATCCTGTAACAGACTAGAGCAGAAGGAGACGTGGTGACCAAACATGAAGTGGTATCCTGGGACAGAAACAGTATGTTCGGGAAAAACTAAGGAAATCCAAATAAAGTATGGAGCTTAGGGAATGATCATGTACCAGTGTCGGCTCCTTATGTTGTAAATGCACCACTTAGTGCATTAGTGACATTAGTGACAGGGAACAGTGGGTGCAAGGTGTGTGCAACTTGCTTCGCTATCTTTGCAACTTTTCTGCAAACCTAAAACGAAAATTTTTATTTCATTATTTAAAAAAATTTTTTTAATGTTTATTTACTTTTGAGAGAGAGAGAGAGAGAGAGAGGAAGGGCCAGAGAGAGAGGGAGACACAGAATCCGAAACAGGCTCCAGGCTCTGAGGTGTCAGCCCAGAGCCCGACGCGGGGCTCGAATTCACGAACCGCGAGATCATGACCTGAGCCAAAGTCAGACGCTTAATCGACTGAGCCACCCAGGGGCCCCGATAAAATTTTTATTTTAAAGAAAGTAAACAAGTAGTTTAAACCAAATGAATTTTCACTTTGAAAACATCCATAATAATGTCATGTGGGATTGCAAAAGTATATATTTAGCATTACTTGTAATTAAATCATACACATATTACATATTAATAAACACACACAATTATATTATGTACATAATTAAACATCCAACAGTAACAGAAAATGCAGGAGGAGGGAGGTAAGTGAAGACGTTCTAAAATCCTTGCATTATGCAGAAAATTGTAAAAATATTCATTTATATTAGATTTTAATAAATCAAAAATGCACACTGTAATCTCGGCTTATCGCTAACAAAATAATTACTAAATGTGTAACTCACAACTAATAGAGAAAAAATAGAATAATAAAAGTGCATAATAGAAAAGAGAGTAAGAAAGGGAATGGAACATAAAAGAGGTGGAATAAATAGAAAATAAATAGTAAATTGCAATGCTTAGCCCCAAATATCAGCTCTAACATCACATATAAATGATGGAAATGCTCCAGTTAAAAGTCTTAGTTAGAGTAGATTTAGAAATAATGACAACATTTACCAAATGCTTCTTTAAATACATACTTTATAAGGATACAGAATTATTAGAAATTAGTAGGATGGGGGTGCCTGGGTGCCTCAATCGGTTAAGTGTCCTACTCTTGATTTCAGCTCAGGTCATGATCTCACAGTTGGTGGGATCAATCCCACACCACGAGGGTGGGATTCTCTCTCCCTCTCTCTCTGCCCCTCCTCCACTCATGCTCATGCTCTCTCTCTCTCTCAAAATAAATAAATAAACTTTAAAAAAAAGTAATGGGATGGGGGCACTTGGCTGGCTCAGTTACTAGAGTATGTGATTCTTGATCTTGGGTTGTGAATTCAAGCCCCACATTGTGTGTGGAGCCTACTAAAAATAAAAAAATAATAATAAAATAAAAATCTTAAAAAAATTAATGGGGTGCAAGAGACATTCAATTCAAATAGTCACTAAAAGGAAGCTGGTTTGCTCAGTGGAATTTAAAACAAAGTGTTTCCTAGAGATAAAGAAGGATAATGCATATTAAAAGGGTCATTCTACCAGAAATATATAACAATTCCAAATTTGTATGTGCTTCAAAACAGGGGCTCAAAATATAAAAAACAAAACTTGCAAGAACTAAAAGGGAAAGGGACAAACTTCAATACATTTTTCTTGATGACATAACAAGGAAAAAAAATCAGTAAGGATTGAAAAGAATTTGACTATACAATAAAAAATGTTGACCTAACTAACATATATAGACTACTACCTCCCAACAGCAAAAGAATGAATTTACATTATTTTTGCAAGCACATGACTATTGGCCAAAATTGAACACATGTTGAGCCATAAGGCAAATTTCAACACATTTCAAAGAATTGAAACCATACAGAAGATATTCTCTAAACACGGTGGAATGAAGTTAGAAATCAGTAAATAAAATACAATAAAATTACCCCCCAAATTCTTAAAAGTTCAGAAGTTAAGTGATATACTTTTAAGTAAGTCATGGATCAAAGAAGACATCTCAATAGAAAGGAGAATCCTATTGAATAGCAATGAAGACAGCATACTAAAACTTGTGTACTATGGAATGGGGTGCTTATGTCTCCCCAAAACTTGTATGTTGAAACACCAATCCCCAGTGTGATGGCATTCAGAGATTGGGCCTCTGGGAGGTCATTTGGTTTAGTTGAGGTGACACTGACAGAACACCCGTAATGAAAATAGTGCCCTTGTAAGATGAGAAAGAGACCAGATTCCTCCCCATCTTTCTACCATGTGAGGACACAGCAAGATGGTGGCTTTGTGCAGACCAGGAAAAGGGTCCTCACCCAGCACCTTGATCTTGGAATTTCCAGCTTTCAGAACAATGACAAATAAATGTTTGCTGTTTAAGCCCCACACATGTATGGAATTTTGTTAGAGCCATCTGAGCTGGCTGAGACATTGTGGGATACAGTAAACCTGGGCTTAGAGGGAAATTTATCCCCTGGAGTTCACGTAAGAGAAAAGAGGAAAGAGCATCTGTCTCTGGTAAGTTAAGATAACGACAGCAAATTCGACACAGGGTTCCACTTCCCGGTTGATGAAGTAGCTTGTGGCAAGGCAATGCTCCCACTGACAAGACCTAGAAATAGCAGACAACATTAAAAAAAAAATAAATAAATAAAAAAAAAAATATATATATATATATATTAAAAAGAGTGTGAGACAGGGAAGGACAGAGAGAGAGGGAGACAAAGGATCTGAAGTGGGCTCTGTGCTCATAGCAGAGCCAGACACGGGACTCGAGCCCACAAACCATGAGATCATGAACTTAGCTGAAGTCAGACGCTCACCCAACTGAGCCACCCAGGCAACCCATAAAAATCATATATTCTAAAGCATCAGAGAATTCTGGAGGCAATGGAGATTGAAGGACACAAGATTTCACGAGGGAAGACCTCTCACCAAATGACTGCAGAACACCAAATTCCTTTTGAAAGATGTGTATATATGGTCAATTCATTTTCAAGAAATATGCCACAACAAACCAAAACAAAGGTTTTCATCAACTGATGCCATAACAACTGAGGACCCAAAGGAGACAAAACAAAGCTTGATTTCCCTGCTACACACACTACACACAAGATTTGAGGTGTCATAGATGGTAGACCTAAACGTGAAAGCTGAAAGTATAAAGCTCTGAAGGAAAATATCTTCACGATCAGGGGCCAAAGATTTTGATAAAACTGTAAAAGAAATCATTGACAAAATGGAGTTTGTCAAAAGTAAAAACACCTGTTCATCAAAAGACATCACAAAGAAAATAAACAGGCAAGCCACAGACCAAAAGAAAATATTTGCAAGATATATAACTAAGAAGTAATTAGTGTCCAGGACATAAAAACACACCTACAACTTAATGGTTAAAAGAACAAACAATCTTACTTTTTAGGGGACATTTCACAAAGGAAGATATTTGAATGGAAAGTGGCAAGGATGTAGAGCAATCCAAACTCTTCTACTGCCGGTAGGAACGTAAAAGGTCCATCAAGAGGAGAATGAATAAACAAATCATTATATATTCATACAATGCAATGCTATTCAACAATAAAAACTTATGCAGTATTCATTCACACAACAAAATGCATCGATCCCTCAAACAAGAACAATGGAACATGAAAGAGATAAACTGTATTATGCCATTTTTATGAGGTTCTAAAACAGGCAAAACCAATGTGAGGTGAAACACATCAAATCAATGGTTGCCTCTGGGGGGTAGAGATTCACTGGGAAGGGACTCAAGGGAACTTTTTAACATGATGAAAATGTTCTGATTGTGATAAAGGAGGCAATTAAAGTAGGGTATTCTCTGTCAAAATCACACAACTAAAGTGTGTGTACCTCCATGATGCACATTTTACCTTAAAAATAAAAGAGCTTTTAAAAATCATCATCGTCATTGTTTTTATTGGTCAGGCCATACCCCACTGCCCATCTTCTAAAAATCATTTGCAACAGGTTACCTAAACCTACCAAAACTTCAATTCACAAGTTATGAGTTGCTAGATTACAATATCAGGGCATAGTTGAGTATTTTTCACCATTGTTGCAATTGTAGTTCCTAACTTCCTTCCTCAGAAAACAATTGGATTAGGGGTCCCTGAGTGGCTCAGTCAGTTAAGTGCCCGACTTCAGCTCAGATCATGATCTCAGGATCCATGAGTTTGAGCCCCACGTTAGGCTCTGTGCTGACAGCTCAGAGTCTGTAGCCTGCTTTAGATTCTGTGTCTCCCTCTCTCTACCCCTCCCCTGCTTATGCTCCGTCTCTGTCTCTCAAAAATGAATGAACATCAGAAAGAATTAAAAAAATAAAACAACTGGATGCGTCTACACCATAAAGAAGCAGCTTAGAAAAAAATAACTGATTTCACCAACATAAAACCTGTTTTACTTGTCAAAACACTTGCCTTTCTACATATTCAGATACTAAAATTTTAAGGTTTTGTTTCCTCCATATTTGATTTTGTGAGACAGATTCTGAAGTGTCAGATTTCTTTTGCCTACTTTTACAACCGATCTAAACAAAAAAATCTTTCTGGCTTATAGTCTATCTTCTGAGAAACACTGACAAAGTAAAGCTGTCAGGCTGGTGCTTTCCATGATTTATGAAAATTTTCCTTCCTTTGCATTTTCTCTAACACTGTTTTCTCTACAGCCACAGTATCTTATTTTTTCCTTTTATCTTTTGATATATGCATACATCTATCTATCTCTATCTCTATCAGATTTTATAATGCAATTGATACACTGAAATGCCTTGCATTTCCTTCTCTTTTCCCATTTTTAAAGAAAAAAAATTAAAGACCATTGTGCAGCATTCCTCATTAAAAAAAATCAGCAGCAGCAGCAGCATTACCACCAAGTTGGGGTGCGGTTGGGAGAAGATGCGAGAATGGCCGAATTTGATAATTGTCACAACTAGGTGATGAATCCATGGGAATGCGTTACACTCTCCTCTTTACTTTGTAAATGTCTTAATTTTTCCATAACAGAATTTCTTGTGAGTGAAGGTGAAGTAAAGAAGTTTTGAGACTTCTTTAAAGAAGGAAAAACAGAGAATTAGTTGCTGGCACTAATGGTAGTTTTTTTTCAGGAAAAATAAAAATGATCCGCATGACAGCATAGGTGGTGCAAAGGAGAATGAAGAACACCAAAAAGGGTAAATATAAATGAGTAGAACTGCACAAAATAATCCTAGTGACGTAGCTGAATTTAAAGCAGATGTAGAAGATTCATGAGAATAATGAAACGTTGAAAGAGTTAAAATATCCTCGGTTAAATATTCTGGGGTCTTGTAATCATTGGAAAGATAGAAAAAACAATTTCTTGGTAAAATGTCGAGGGCACATCTTGCAATATGTGTGGCAATTTGTTGTAACGGGAATCAGAAACTAATGCAGTATCCACTGAGGACTTTTGCCCAAACTAGTCTTTATCAGCATCATTGCGAAAGGCTGATGTTCTTCTAACTTCACCCTTCCCTCAATATTTACCAGTTATTTCAATATTCTACTAGAGTAGGAGAACTTCTTCCCCTCACCTTTATAAATGCATATTTAAAATGTGTATATATATATATATATATGTATACACACACACACATATATATATGTATAATAAGTATACGTGATCATATGTGTATGAGATCTTTTTATTTTCAGTATGGACTTAAGAATCCCTCATACTGTCCCAAATTTAGCCCATGGGGTGCCCCCTCAAACTGGCCACTTTGCTCTTGTGACATGCCCCCATTGTGTGTGTGTGTGTGTGTGTGTGTGTGTGTGTGTGTATTTCCCTATTTTTCTGGCATAACAAGATATCACAGGCTTATCTTGCATACTTCCTGCTCCAGCCATTTCTCAAAGGAGCCCTGGCTTCTTTTAGTAGGTAGTAGTATTAGAAACCAAGATGAGTGCTAGATGTGTTTATTGCAAAGGGGTGTCTTTGCTTGTGGACAGAGCTAGGAAACATGCATGTATACAAACATACATACGTATGCATGCATATATACATGTGTGCACATATACAGGTATAGACACATAAATATGTATGTATATTTTAGAAGTGAGTTCACACCAATACCTCCAATCCCAATTCATCCTCACAGGGCTCCTTCTTGACTTCCCTCATTTCATACTTGGGTGTCCCTTCTCCTACTCTGAGATCCCTAACTCCCAACAGCATCAACACGTGTACTCATTTACTAAAACCTATAGTAGATCCAAAGTTGCCTTAGAATTGATTTTCCCATGTCACTGAGAAAAACCAAGTCAGTAAAAGTGGTCCAGGATTTGTTTGTAATTCTTCCCTGATGCGCTTTCTCACCACAGACCAAGAGTATCAACTACTGTGTTCATAAATAAAGTGGATTACTTCTTTCTCCCTGCCTTCAGGAGGATTATGACATTCACTTGAGATACACTTGGGTTTTAGTTCGATTTCAGTTTTAGGAATTTTCTTCCTGTCTATTATTGTAGATGAAATGCTAGTTTTTGAGTATGCAGAGCACTAACATTATTCCAAAAGCCAAAAGTATGCAAAACAATATACTCAGAGAAATGCCACTGTGTCCCTTTCTTTCTGTCCCTCACCCCTCACGGATAGGTAACTGTCTTTAGGGTTTTCGTTTATCCCCCTGCATTGCCATTTGTACAGATAATATGCATGTGTTCTTATTTTCCCTACTTTCTTACATGAAATGTAGCATCCTATATATATGCTCGCCTGCTGTCTGCGTTTTTCACAACAATATCTCCTGGAAATCACTCCGTCATCAGTTCACAGGGATCATTTGTTTTTACAGTGTATAGTGCTTAGCGTGTACCTATCATAGTTTATTCAACCAATCTCCCATGCCTGGATATTTCAGTGTTTGCAATAAATATTTTGCAATGACAAATAATGAAGCAATGAGCAATCTTGTGGGTTTGTATTTTCATATCACTGGGGTGCATTTTCAGAGTAAATTCTATAAGCAGAATTGCTTGGTTAGGGATACTTTATTAAACACTGTGAAAGCCCCCTCTGTAGGGCCATAGCAGCTTGTAGTTCTACCAGTTATACATGAGAGCCGGTTTCCTGTGCTAACGGTTTCTAGCTTTGGAACTTGTACCAGCCTGGTAAGTAGAAATGATAGCGAGGTGTGATTTTATTAGCACTTATGAGTGAAGTTGAACATCTTTTCATACTGTAACCACTATTTTAATCTCTGTTTGTTAATTGTTCACAGTTTTTGAGCAGTCTTTCAATGGTTTTAATTACCCTCGGTGATTTTCACTATATATATATGTATATATATATACATTTTCACTATATATATGTGTGTGTATATATATGTATATGTATATATGTATACATGTATACATATGTATATATATGTATATATGTATACATATGTGTATATATATATATATGACTGCTATGGACTGAATTATGGCCACTCACAGTTCATATTGAAGTCCTAACCCCCAATCTGACTGTATTTAGAGATAGAGTCTTTGGGAGGTAATTGACATTAAATGAGATCATAAGGATGGGACATTAATCCAATAGAGAGCCCTCCCTCCCCTCACCCTCACCCCACCCCTGGCCCCATACACACACGTACAGAGGAAAGGTCATGTGAGGACAAGTGGCTTTGCTTTGGAAGAGAAACTGAATTGAATCAGAACCTGAATCTTGGATTTTACAGCCTCTAGAAGTGTGAGAAAATTCTTACTTTAAAATTTTAGAAATATTTTTATTTATTTGAGAGAGAGAAAGAGAGAGAGAGAGAGAGAGAGAGAGAGAGAGAGAGAGAACCAATGGGGGAGGGGCAGAGACAGAGGGAGACACAGAATCTGAAGCAGCCTCCAGGTTCTGAGCTGTCAGCACAGAATCTTATACACGACTCAAACTCATGAACCACAAGATCCTGACTTGAGCTGAAGACTGACTGAGCCACCCAGGCACCCGGAGAAAATTCTTTTTTTTGAAGCCACTCAGTCTATGGTATTTTCTTACAACAGCCTGAGCAGATTTAAGACCAGGACAATCCTTTTTATCTGTGTTATATTTTTCCAGTATTTTCTTCCAGTTTGTCATTTGTCTTTTGACTTTTTTATGTTGGATTATTTTCCATGCAAAAGTTTTATTTTGATTTTTATGTAGTCAAGGGAGGAATATTATAATAATTTTTCAAATAATTGTGGATATTGTTCTCTGATTCTACACCCAAACTTGACAAGTGGTAGTTTCTTAAAATACCTTCTTAGCATTATGTGGATTAAAACATATCACTGAGCTGTTCATACTCTGAGATATTAAATCCATTGCTTTATCTTGCACTTTGGATTTTTTAAACCTACTCATGATGCTGTAGCATCATACATTAGTCATTTGGAAAATACTAGTTCACTAGCTTGTACTGTCATAAATCACTAAGATATATAAGATCTTTCCAAATGTTGACAGATTTTATTATACAAGGTCAAAAAAAATTTTTTAAATGTCTGTTAATACCATCACCAGTCTCATCAGAATGTTCTTTTTTATAGTTTTTTTTTTTTTTTTTTTTTTGAGAGAGAGAGAGACAGACAGAGTGCAAGCAGGAGGGAGGCAGAGGGAGAGGGAGAAAAAGAATCCTAAGCAGCCTCCACACATAGCTCAGACCAATTCAGGGCTCAACTTGGGGCTTGATCTCATGACCGTGAGATCATGACCTGAGCCAAAATCACGAGTTGGACACTCAACCAACTGAGCCACCCAGGTGCCCCAGAAAAGTTTTAAGTATTGTGAAGCTGTCAAGTCATGGTGGCAGATACAAAAATTTTTAAATCTGTTTCATTAAGGACATTTTAAATTAAATGAAACTAGCTGGTGTGTGTGTGTGTGTGTGTGTGTGTGTGTTGAAGAATCCCATGACTGCTAGCAGTTTGAAACCACTGCCTTGATTCATACTGTGGCACCAACGGTCTACCCACCCGTGTTTCTCTATCATCAGTGCAAATGTCAACATAGTGAAAGAGGCAAGTAAGGCCTTAACATTATTATGAAAGTACTTTTGATGCACAGACCCTAATAAAGTGTCTCAGGCACCCCACCATGGTCCGTGGACCACACTTTGAAGACCACTGCTCTACAGGTAGTCTAAATACTTCACACTATATTTTTCAAACCAGCACTAACTTCACTAGGGAAAAGATATTTAAATTTAGAGTTGCCTGGAAAGAGGTAATACAGCCCCTCTTCCTTCCCACACCCATCCTAGGATGGTTTTCCTCAGCCCCTTGTTACACCTTACTAAGGGTAAATATGTACGTGTGCTCCTCTTGGAGAAGGGCATTAACTGCTTAACAAAGACGAGATGGGGGCGCCTGAGTGGCGCAGTCGGTTAAGCATCCGACTTCAGCCAGGTCACGATCTCGCGCTCCGTGAGTTCGAGCCCCGCATCAGGCTCTGGGCTGATGGCTCAGAGCCTGGAGCCTGCTTCCGATTCTGTGTCTCCCTCTCTCTCTGCCCCTCCCCCGTTCATGCTCTGTCTCTCTCTGTCCCAAAAATAAATAAACGTTGAAAAAAAAATTAAAAAAAAAAAAAAACAAAGACGAGATGGGGTATGGGTTGTTGAAAACAAGGGAAAGTGTCAGATGTTGCCGCCAAATGCAGATCAAAGAAAAAGTAATCTCTGAAGTAATCAAGTAAGGAAGAAAGTCCCCAGCCAGTAGAGATGACAAATGCACCTGTTCCGTGGAAAAGAACACATCTGTCCGCTTGTGGGGGCAGAGGGTGGTGGGGGAGATGTGTACCAGAGGCTTTGTTTCCTGGGATTCCTCCCACTCCCTCAAGTGCACACACATTCTTCTTGGTGTGGTTTGTATTGATCAAAAGCTTAGGAATTAACTGGACACCCACTTGCTGCCCTTCCACAATCAAGATCAAGGTAAAGGGACGTTGGGAGAGAGGTGACACCCGACTAAACAGACCCTCAGATCATCACAGGTCTTGGAGAACACTCAGTGTGGGGCAGAGAGGTGCTGGGGAATGCAGGAATGTTCAGGCTGCCCACCAAGGCACACTGTCCTGCCTTCTCTGTAGGGCCATTTGGCTACCTGTGTTAAAGCTTCATGCAGTGGCTCTTTGATCAGCAATCGGATGTGCACAAAGATGTATCTCTTAGGGTATTCACTGTGTCTTTGTAATAGAGTTGGAAACAGTCTAAAAGAAAAAAGAATAACATGAAGGAAACAAAGTATGATGGTACAGCCCCAGGATGTTTGGGACAGTGCTTCACAAAATGGGGTCTGCAGAGCCCTGAAGGTCCCTGAGACCCTTTCCAGGAGTCCATGAGTCAGAACTTCTTATGACAAAACTAAGACATTATTGAGACATTTCACTGTCTTCATCTTTGCACCAAGGACGCAAACACAGAAGTGAGTAATACCGCCAGTGACTTAGTACAGATCAGCAAGGACACCACCCTGCACTGATATTCATTTTCTTCTTTAATTGTCAAACACTTGCAGGAAAAAAAAGTTTCACTTAGGAATGTCCGTGACTAAGCAACAAAAAGTATTAATTTTATTGAATCTTGATCCTTTAGGATACATTTCTAAACATTCTATGTGACCACATGAGAAGCCTGGAGAAAGCACTTCACCATATCACAAAGATGGTCGCCTTGAGGAAAAACCTTTGTGGGATTGAGTTGCGCGCTAACCTAGCTGTTTTTTACAACGAACACCATTTGTTCTTGAAACAGTAACTGCAGGACTTCATTAGTACTGTCACGGGCCCTGAGCATTTTTGCCTCTGTGGACCCTTTTCTCCATAAAAAGATACAAAAATTATATTTTATGATTGCAATGGTAGAAAGACAAATATTTTAATATTTTTTATTAAGATATTTTCTTCTATCTAAAAGAATTAACTTTCATTTTCTCTTTCTGATTTTTTTCATTTCTTTTTAACGTTTATTTATTTTTGAGAGACAAAGAGACGGAGCACAAGCAGGGGAGGGGCAGAGAGAGAGGGAGACACAGAATCCGAAGCAGGCTCCAGGGTCCAAGCTATTAGCACAGAGCCCGATGCGGGGCTTGAACCCACAAACTGCAAGATGCTGACCTGAGCCGAAGTTGGACGCTTAACTGACTGAGCCACCCAGGCGCCCCTTCTTTTTCTGATTTTAAAAGAAAATGTTTCTGTGGGCCCATAAAGTCTTGTGAGCCTCAGCAATGGAGAAGTTGGCCGAGTGACTGACAAACTATGGTTGTTTAGACCTGGAATGTGCAGGGCTGAATTCTCTGTAAGGCACAATTTTAATATCTAATGTTAATATATTTGTCTTTATAACAATGCAGGGTTTTTTGGGTTTTGTTTTTGTTTTAATGGAGGAAGGGACCCATGAGGGGAAAATGCCTAAGGCCTGCAGAAGTCATAATGCAGTCCTGTGTATGTGATAAACAGTTTCTTGAAAATGCAGGGAACGAACCTGTCACTTCAAGGAAAATAACCAAAATTATGTTGTCAATGATAAATTTGAACTTTCAAGCAAAAATTACAGTTTTGGGGGCGCCTGGGTGGCTCAGTCGGTTAAGCATCTGACTTCGCTCAGGTCATCATTTCATGGTTTGTGAGTTCGAGACTGGGTCAGGCTCTGTGCTGACAGCTCAGAGCCTGGAGCCTGCTTCAGATTCTGTGTCTCCCTCTCTCTCTCTTCTCCTCCCCCACTCGTGCTCTGTCTCTCTCTGTGTCAAAAATAAACACTAAAAAAAAATTTTCTTTTAAATACAGTTTTGGGACACTTGTATTTTGTTGCCATAAGCTTTACAACCTACCAATACTTAAAAATCTTTTGATGATATCAATGCTGATACTAAAAAATGTGATTTTCTGATACTGTACAATGAAAGGTGTTCATATTTGGAAGACTGGAAGGTCTATATGACTCATTTGAAAAAAAAACATTTTCCAAATGACCAATGTATGATTTTACCAAATCATGCATGGCTAAAAGATCCATTCAAGATACAAGACAGAGTCATGAACTTTTGTGTTAGTTCACAAAATTTATTAATCAGTTTCAGATTCTACATCGCAATGAACCTTTATGAAACTACTACTTCTTGAATTTTGGTATAATATTAAAGAAGAACAGGCAAAATAATCTAAGCAGGCTATTAAAATTCTCCATTTTAATAGAGGATTTATATACATAGAAATAATTTTCTGTGTGTGATGGGATTTTCTTTGTATACTTCAGATAAAACAACATCAGAATCTAGCTATCGTCGATTAAGTCAGATGTTAAAGAAATGTGCACAGTGGCAAAACAATGCCACTTTTCTTTTTACGTTTTTTTGTTTAGAGACTGTTTTTCATACAAATACATTATTTATATATATTATACATTTTAAAGTGAATATATTAATAAATATTGAAAATTTTTGTTTTAATTTATAATAGAGCAAATCTTGATAGATATAACCTGCATAACCAAAAGTGCTTTGGAATCTTCGTTAATTTTTAAGAGGACAAAGGTTTTTGAATCCAAATAGTTTGAGAACTGCTGTGTTAGAATAATGGCCTGGTAAAATGTTCATAAAGGTCCATTAAGCTTAAAAGGCAGGTGACAGGGGCGCCTGGGTGGCTCAGTCGGTTGGGCGTCTGACTTCAGCTCAGGTCATGATCTCATGGTTTGTGGGTTCAAGCCCCGCGTCGGGCTCTGGGCTGACAGCTCAGAGCCTGGAACCTGTTTCAGATTCTGTGTCTCCCTCTCTCTGTGCCCCTCCCCCGCTCACACTCTCTCTCAAAAATAAATAAACGTTGAAACATATTTTTAAAAAAGCAGGTGACAAGCACTAAATGCAGTAGAAACCCAAATATATTTAATATTAAGTAGATATGGATACAAAAGCTGAAAGAGGAATAGTGGTTCTCTCCTAGTGGTGTACTAAGAGTGATCTTTATATTTTGTGCAATTTTATTTTCCAAGTTCCACACAGTGAACATGCATTTTATTTTGCAAGTGGAGGGGAAACAGCTTATGAACCTCCCTGAGCCAGAGTAGGTGAGGGGACAGGTCACCAAAGGCATACAAAATAAGGAGGAGAGACAAAGGAGAGAAAAGGTGGAGCCTTCTAAAGAGAGATGGACACAGGGCCTCTGCCTGAACAGCTCTGGGGGACGATACTCCTAATGAGTTCTATGAGAACAGTGTGCTGGAGAGGGGGGTTGGGGGTGGGGTGGCACTAAGATCACCTCTGGAAGGGTACAGACTCTAACCCATGGATGGTGGTGTGGGACTGGGTGGGAACAAAAAGACCCACTCTGCATTGGGGGACATGGAAGACTGGACTGTGCACATAGAGAAAACCGAACCTCCAGAAGGGCTCCCTTCAGGCCTGAATCATGAAAACTCAGGTCCTGGACAAACCTGGGTTTGAAACTCTGTGTGATCTCAGGCAGATTTCTTGGCTTCCTGGAACTATAGCATCCTCATCTGTAAAATGGAAGTAGAAACGTACAGAACTAGCCTGCCTGTCATGAGGGTGAAATTATAGGGTATATGTGATCTTCACTGAGTCAGAGCCAATACTGGGGTGGCGGTGAATGAGTTACTTCTTGGCCTCCTAAGGTTGCAGATTGGGATCTATCGGACGGTCATCCTCTGTGTCTGGCCTTGGCCATCACTGAGGACCTGTCGAAGAAGAAGCTTCACATCTGTCTGCTGCCAGGGCACCAACAGGCTTTACGAGTCTCCCCCCGACAGGTTTGGTCTTCCCTTCAACCCAGAGGTTCTCTCCTGTTAAGGAGACTGGTTCTCCTTTTTCCTATTGCCTATTTCCCTATGGGGTTCAAACTCCAACGCTGGGATTTTTGCCTGTTCGTTCACTGCTTCATCTCCATCACCCAAATTGGAGCATGGCACAAAGTATGACCGCAGTAGTTAACCGGATTAATGAATGCATGAATGGCCTGTATTGGACACTGCTTTGCAAACTTTTGAAGTGTGAAAGCAGCATAGTGAGGGGAGGAGGTCACCACCGCCGCTATAGGGACGGCTTGAGAGTTGGGAGGAGCGGTTTTGGGTTAATTCCATAATCTCTTCCCGTCACCTCCAGCAAGAGCACAGGAAACTTCTGCTGGGCGTGTATTGTTATTTAAATTTGGTCCACACCTGGGTGCTGAGGTGGCTTCCCCCTTCACAGTTTGGCCAGGAGAGGGAAGGACGCAGAGAGAAGGTCCCTATTTAGGCAACCTGGATGGGGCACTAACGCTCTAGAGCAAGGAACCAATTTAGGAATATACAGATGGGCTTTGCAGTGGTTCCTTCTCTTTCTGCTTGTCTGCAGTTTGAAAAAAAGTGTGTGTGATAATCACTTCTGATGTTGTAAATCCCAGTTTGAGTCCAATAGTGAACGTTGGCTGAATCAAAGTAGCTAACCGCTCCCATGCACAAAGCAGGTCCAGACTTCCGGGGGTCACTATAAAGAACCCCAGGTGAGCATGATGTGCAGCGGCTGGTCGTGGGGCAGGAAAGAGTTTGATGGGGGCTCGAACGGAAACACGGCGAACGTTCTCAGGTGCGCGGGAGGTTTGCATTGGTGGTGGAGGGAAAAGTGCTTGCTGGTAACAGCAATTGTGCCTCCCCCTCCCTGGCTTAACGAGAAGGCTTTTAGGGCTGAGTCAGCTACAGTCCCGTGCTCCATGCCAGGCACACAGTAGGCACTCAAGAAGTGTCGTTCGAGACCCACGGGCTGCGACGCGCGCCAGAGAAGCGCCTTTGCGAGGGACCAGACCCCTTCTGAGGACTTAGCTCAGGGCGCGCCCCGGCTCGCGGGGCCCGCCCTGCGTCGGGCGCCCAGCCTCGGGGCGGGGTGCCCGCGGGCAGGGCCTCGGGGCGGCCCGCGGACAGACGGACAGACGGACAGACGTCCCGGCGGCGGAGCGCGGAGGCCGCGGCGCGCGCAGCCGCGGGGCTGGGGTCAAGGCCGGGGCGCCCGGGTGGCGCGGGAGGGGTGGCCGGACGCGCGGGGACGGCATGGGATGTGACGAGCGGCGCGCTGTGCATTGTGGGAATCCCGGGGCCGCGGCGACTGGTTCCAGTTCACTCGGCAGCGGAGCCGGGCGGAGGGGGCGAGCGCGCGGCGCGCGGGCGGGAAGCGAGGAGGCGGGCGGGCGGGCCAGCGACGAGCGCGGAGAGAAAAGGCGCGAGCGGCCGAGAGGGCACGGGCCGGACACCTAGCTGCTGCCGCCGCCGCCGCCGAGCCGCCCCGTAAGTGCCGCGCGGGCCCCCTCGCCCCGCGCCCGGTCCCCGCCGCCGGGTCCGGCCACCGCGCGCTTCCGGCCGCGGGGGCCTGGGAGCGGCCGGGCCTGGCGCGCACGGGCGGCGCTCGGCCGGGCTCGGGTCGCCGCGCTCGGCGTGTGGCCCACGCGGGGCCTCGCGCGCGCACGGCGCCCTCCCAGGCCCTCCCCGCCCGGCCGCGCGGGATTCTCTTTGGTTTTGTTCAAACAGCGAACCCGGAAGCCAACTTCTCTCCAAACCGCGTCCTCCTGCCCGCGCCTGGGCGCTTTTGTGGGAAGGCGACAGTGCTGGCCCCTCCCCCGGCGACCCTTCCCGGGGCGGGCGGGCGGGCTAAGCTAGAGGCCCGGGGAGGCCCCGCGGCGCTGGCCGGCCAGCGTGGGCCTGGGCGACCGGGAGCTGCGGTGCTCGGAGTTGTACTTGGTGAGGGCCCCGCGGGCCCGCGAGTTGCCGGCCCCAGCACAATAAGTCGGGCCCGAGAGCCAGGTGGCCGTGGTGCAGGCGTCTGGCTCGCTCTCTGCGGGGAGGGGAGGGTTGGCGGCTGGGGGATACTTGTGGGATTGGAGCCAGGCAGGGCCGGGGAGGGGGTTGTCCAGGGACTGGCTGGAGAGGGGACGCGGGAACCCCCGCTGCCCTCGCTCATCTTCTGATCGGCCTTTTGTTTGCTTTGTGGTTGGGAGGGTTTTGTGTTTTCTTCCTTTCTTTCTTTCTTTCCTTTTTAAGGTAACTCCAGAAGGCTGTAGGCTTCCCGGTGGAGAAGGCCGGGAGGGAAGGGACTCGCTGGGGGTGGGGTGGAGAGGTGAGTGCGCTGGATGCTGCAGGCGGTGTCACCTGACAACAGGTGTGCGGGGTGGCGCGCCCCGCCTCCACTCCTGCAGGCACCACGGATCACTCAAGGATCTGGTCGGCAGACTGGAAGGTTCTTTTAGACAAGATATGAGGAAAAATACTGCTGAGTTTGAAAGTGAGCAATGTCCGTACAATCAGCTAAGACAAACCTGGAATTCAACAATTACAATTACCGTGAAATCCTTGTAAGATTTTAACGACCCAATAAACAGCATATAAAAATAGACAATTAAGAGGGGCGCTCCTGCTAGCTTCTCTTTTTCTTCCACCTTTGTGGTTTGAGGTTTTACCGTTAAAGAGGGGGCAAGGTGCTTTGTTCCAAGGCTTCCTGCCCCACAGACTAGGGGAATTTCAAGCAGCTTTAGGTTTGAATGGGAGACTCTAGTTGTAAGTTTGGTGGAATCCGCCTATTGCAGGGGCGCCTTTAGTGCCTTCAGGGGCGGTTACCGGCTCTGAAATGGCCACTCCCTGCCTGCAACTGGAATTAATACCCATCGTACAACAACTAGCTGAAGTTGGGTAGCCGCATCTCTGTCTTGCACAAGAGGCTCTCCAATGAAGATAAATATGCTTTTAAACCTTATATTTTTTTCCTTTTTTAAAAGTTTTTTTTAGGGGCGCCTGGGTGGCGCAGTCGGTTAAGCGTCCGACTTCAGCCAGGTCACGATCTCGCGGTCCGTGAGTTCGAGCCCCGCGTCGGGCTCTGGGCTGATGGCTCAGAGCCTGGAGCCTGTTTCCGGTTCTGTGTCTCCCTCTCTCTCTGCCCCTCCCCCATTCATGCTCTGTCTCTCTCTGTCCCAAAAATAAATAAACGTTGAAAAAAAAATAAATAAAAGTTTTTTTTAAATGTTTATTTATTTTTGAGAGAGAGAGTGTGAGTTGGGGAGGGGGAGAGAGAGAGGGAGACACAGAATCCGAAGCAGGCTCCAGTCTCTAAGCTGCCAGCACAGAGCCTGATGTGGGGCTTGAACTCATGAACCGTGAGATCATTACCTGAGCCAAAGTAGGATGCTCAACTGACTGAGCCACCCAGGTGTCCCATAAACCTTTTTTTTTTCTTAACAAAACAAACCAAAAACCCTCAGTCTTTAAATTCTTGCCCCCTATAGTTTTAGGTGGAGGGTGGGAAATCTCTTCATTCTTGTGTTTCGTTTTAACCTGTCACCATTGTTAATGCTGATCCCTAAAGGCACTGGGGAGGTGGGAAGGGTTTAAGTGAAAATTATTTGAGGTAGGTAGGTCCTTTAGAATGAAGAGTAGTCTGAAACATCACATGTGACAGTCTAATGCATTGTCCTAAGTCACTACCGTGGTCTATACCAAAGGGCCCAGACACAGGGAGTGGTACATCTCATTCTGCCATTTCCTCTGGTCCTGGTGACAACAGAACTCCAAGAGTCCTCATCCCTTCCCCACAGGAAGGCTTGGAGTACATGTTTTCTGGGATTTGCCTCCAATACCTTCAGAGCTAATGCTGCCCCCAGTCATTTAAAGGAGATTTATTTAAATAAACAAAGGTGCAAAGTCCAAGCTGATGAAGTCCAATAAGAGCCTATGTGTGGTATTGATCAGAATTGCGGCAGCTTCTAGTTTTTGGTTTGATTGTGCCTTTGGATTTGTGTTGGGTTTTTCAGAGCCCCGTTCTTGGCACATATGCTGGGAAGGAGCAGGGACGAGAGGAACCCCGCACCTATCCTGTGAGTCCTCCCCACGTTCTACAGTTTTAGAAGTACATTAGGTCCCGCCCCAGCTCTTTTTTTTTTTTTTTTAATTTTTTTTTTCAACGTTTATTTATTTTTGGGACAGAGAGAGACAGAGCATGAACGGGGGAGGGGCAGAGAGAGAGGGAGACACAGAATCGGAAACAGGCTCCAGGCTCTGAGCCATCAGCCCAGAGCCTGACGCGGGGCTCGAACTCCCGGACTTCGAGATCGTGACCTGGCTGAAGTCGGACGCTTAACCGACTGCACCACCCAGGCGCCCCAAGTCCCGCCCCAGCTCTTACGAGGGAGCCCAGATGGGTTCCAAAGAGTTGTATAGCTTGTTTTCTTGACTGGTGTCTTAAAGTCTTCCAATAAATATTTCCTGAGAATCAACTCTGAGTCAGGCACTGGGGACAAAAGCATGATCAAGAAGTGCTCAGTCCTTGTCCCTGGGAAACTGACACAAGGAGAAGACAGGCAAGGGGCTATTGCGAGTTTGGTGCAGAAGGCCACAGGAGCTCCCATAGTAACCCCCAGAAAGGTGACATAAGCGGAAGCAAGCCCTTACTGTACAGAAAGACCAAGTAGGAGTTGGCTGGGCAACGGAGGGCAGATGGAGACAAGTGTTTGAGGCCTGGGGAACCCCATGTGTCAAGTCTTAGAACAGTGAGCATAGAGGTCATGTGGGGGAACTGCCAGAGGCTCAGGATGGCTGGATGGTGGAGGGAACTCAGGTGAAGCTAGAAGAAGCCGTTGAAGGTTCTGAGCAGGAAAGAATCATGGCCAGATGTATTTTATTGTTATTGTGAATGCTTCATGTATTCCACAAATACTGAATGGCTTCTGGATGGCAAGCCCAGCCAGCCAGGGTCCTGCCCTATTGAAGCTCACATTTAAAGTTTTCCTTTGATAACCTTCCGTTGAAATTATTATCTTAATGTTTGGCACGACTTTTAAAAGAGAGAGGAGCGTGAATTAAAGTTTCCTTGTGAGGCAGGAAGACAGTGCTTTGCTATTGAAATGCCGTGCTGACTCCCCTAGCCTCTTGTAAACTCTTTCCTGAATAACACTTGGTTCGGGTTTCTGTTTGTTCCCCACCACTAAAAACCTAACACACGAGGAAGACACGTGTGCTGGAACAAAAAGTGCCATTTAGGATTTATTTATTATCTCAATTTGTCCTTTTCTCCTTGTTTGTAATCCCTTGGTTCACTGAGGGTGGACTGTAAGTTCTTTAATCCTCCGGCTCCCTTTATGATCTAGTGTTTTATGAATGGAGAGAGAGGTTTTCCCTGATTGGCTCGAGCACCAGAACAAGTCTCTGTTCTCGGCCAATCATAACGCTGTTTCTGAACCCCAGCTCTGTGAGCGATACTTGTGTAGTAGATCCTCCTGCCTCTGGAGACCTGACAGCAGTGACACCGTTAATTATCTGGTATGGTAGGAGTAAGTGGAAGAGAATGCTGTAAACAGGATTAGTGTCCTGTGCTTCAGAATTAAGTGTCTCAGGTTTGCTGTCATGATTGGACTTGACGGGAAGCTGACAAATGCATGTGGACACGTGGGCATTCATCCAGCTGCAGGGAGTGGATGGTGCAGTCCTCCCTCGGCGACAGCAACTGTAAGTGCTGATCGCTCAGGTTCCCTGTCCTCGGGTGCTTGGGATGGGGGCCGTGTGACTGCCAGCTCCGCAGCAATTCTGGTCAACATTTCATTCGGTATCAATATGCACAAATTCATTGCTTAGGTAACAGAGGACCTCACAATCTCCAGTTCAGGTGGTTTTCTAAGTGCCCTGATTAAGAGTTTTCTGTGCTGTAGCCTTAGTGGAGGTCAGTCACTTACAGGTGTGAGAAAGGGAAGTATTTCCCTCCAGTCTCTTACTGAGCTAGTTGCCTGGCAAGAGGAGAGGTGGCTGGAGCCACAGAATTATTAGGGAGTGGGAAGGCCTCTGTGGGGCTCCCACCTCAGCTGTCAGGGCTGTTGTGGTCTTTCCTCCCTGGGAATCTCTAAGATGGCCCCAGAAGCTCCCTGAACTTTAAGGGTCTGAGCTCCCACAGGGATCGGCCAGGTATGTGTCCGTGAATGGTTTCAATGAAGGTCCCTGACTGCTGTCCCACTTGCCACATTCCTGAGTCCTGTGGCCTTTGGAAATGCTGCCCTCATCTTTGTCCAGAGAATTGTAAATGCATCCAACTAATTAGTCACCATCCAGCCAGCATTTGAGGGCCTACCAGGTACCAGGCAGGGCAGTGGGTTCCTGGAGGTACACTGGGGAGCAGACTGGTACGTCCCACCAAGACAGACAAGGAAATTGGCAGTGATGATACAGTATAGCAGCTGCTAAGGTTGGGGAGGTTGGCTTCAGGATATTTATATAAATTGGATGTTGAGTAGCAATCCAGTTGGAAGAAAGGGCTGGGAACTGCATTTGCAGAGCACTTTATATAAGACTGAGAAAAGCAATTGAACATATTAAAGAATGGTGTCAGGGTGAGGAACGTCACGAGGGATTTGTAGCTGGGCCCGGGCCACGCAGGAATGTCCACTAAGCACTCCGGGAGCCGTTCGGCCTGGTGGAGCCCTCGTTGCTGGAAATAGGGAGAGATGGGCGGGAGGTCAGTGGGGCCTTGTGTGCAAGGCTGGAGTCTGGGCATAGGGCTGGCCCAAACTAGACTGTGACTGGCGGGCACAAGGCACCGCCACAGCAGGAACAGACACAGGGCTGGAGAGAGTGCTATCGACTGAGAGGGTGGTATGTGCCGAAGTGACGAAAGTGGTTTACAGGGCAGTGTGGAGCCTGTTACGGTGCCCTGTTGGGGAAGAGTGCAACAGTGTGGTAGTAGGTAGGACAGCCCTTTGACCCTTTTTCCTCTGTGGCCCTTGTGGTAGTAGAGGGCTTGTCATTCTTGTGTCCATCTTACTCGTGGGATCCTCACAGCCAGGCCTCTTGCTAGTCCCGTGCCAAGAGGACAGATCAGGTGCCCCGGTCACAGCTCAGTTGTTGAGGAGCCGGTGGTCAGAGACCTGCCTATCACTCAAGCCTAGCTTGTCTCTGGGTAAGCCTTGGGTTTCTGCAAGCAAGGGTCATGTCTACTGTGATTGATTTATAGTTGGAGGAGTTGCAGAGGTAAAGACCACAGAGATCCCTTTGGGATCAACCACAGAGTCTTCATTTCCTGGCCCGATAATAGTCAAAAAAGCAGCTATGCTCATGTGTAGTGAGGTTGCCTGAGGCCGTGTCACTGTCTTCAAAGCACTTGGGGTCCTCCCTAGGGGTAAGGACTTCTGGTTTATTGA
This sequence comes from Lynx canadensis, assembly GCF_007474595.2. Lineage (NCBI taxonomy): Eukaryota > Metazoa > Chordata > Mammalia > Carnivora > Felidae > Lynx > Lynx canadensis. The sequence goes on along the minus strand of NC_044303.2, from coordinate 112,105,138 downwards.
AGGGGGGGCTCTCCTGGATGATTAGCCTGGGAAGGAAGGACATCGCTTTGTCAGTCTGACAAGATAGTACAGCTGTTTCTTTCCTGAGCAATGTCCATGCCTTGAAGAGAAGCCGAGTGTGCAAGAAGCCACTTTTTTCTGTGACGTAGGACTGTCCATCTCTCAGAAGAGGCTGGATGCAGGGCATGGGTCAAACAGGGCCCAACAGGCTTTGGCTGGTTGCTCCCACCCTGGCTTCAGGGTCAGCTTTCAAGTTGGTTTGTTATAGGACAGAGACTGGCTGTTTTCTGAGCAAATAGCAAAAGGGCGTTTCTCAACCTCTTTTGCAATCACGTGTGGCCATGTGACCAAGTTCTAGTCGATGAATCATGGTCAGTAGTGGTATGCTCCGCCTCTGGGTGTGGCCCCCGAAGGCCTCCATGTGTTAGCATCCACGACCTCTTTCCTTCTGTGGTGACATTGGGAACTGTGCATTGAAGGATGGGGGGCGGTGTCTGGGTTCCTGAATCATGTGGAGAAGCACCATCCAATCATGGAAACCTACTTTGGACTTTCCACGAGAGAGAAGTAAGCTATGGGGGCTTGTTTGTTACAGCAACTGGTGCTGTCCTTGCCAGTTCAAATACCCAACATTGGTTTTCGAGGAGGCGGCCTTTGTTCGTTGTTGTTGTTTTTATTGACTTACCTGAACACCCACTCAGTGAGTTCTTGGCAGGCCCCGTATATGCATGTTTTGTTCAGTTTTCCCACCAAATGTTTGAAGTCGATTCTACCTTCATCCCCGCTTGACTGATGATAAAATAAGCTCAGAGGGTAACATCATATCACGTGCCCGAGGATGCATGGGTGGTAAGTGGCAGAGCCACAACTTGAATGAGGTCAGTCTGACTTTGGAATTTGAGTTACACAGCCTAGTGCTCAACAGCCACTTCCATCACGGCCGCTCTGTCTCCAACGTGGGTGCCCACATCTCCATAGACCCCTGAAGAGTAGTATGGAGCTGGCACATTCACAGGTTCATCTGGAGACTGCCCAGCCACAAGGTGATTTTTTCCAAGATGTTTTTAAAGTCCGTACACATGACTGGATGTCATGAAGCTGCATGGCTGACTCAGACGTCTTTCCAAGCTGTGGCTGCACATTGGGGACCTAGTTAGAAGTGCAGGGAATAAAAAAGGGGCACCTGGGTGGCTCAGTCGGTTGAGCATCCGACTCGACTTGATTTCAGCTCGGGTCACGATCCCAGGGTCGTGGGAGTGAGCCCCACGTGGGCTTCGTGCTGAGCATGGAGCCTGCGTAAGATTCTCTCTCTCCCTCTGCCCCTCTTCCCCGCTCACTTGCATGTGCACGCACTCTCTCTAAAATAAAAAAAGTGCAGGAAGAATGCGGGGAAGGGTGAGGAGCAGGAGCTGCAGGACCGCCCCCAGGGGAGGGGTGAAGACGGGGCTGCTTTATCAGGAGCCTGACTGAAAACTAGATGTGAAGATGGTTTCCTCTCAGCATAATACCCCTTGAGGATCCATGACGTTTAAGGCCCTGCCTGGGGACTTAGGGATGAGCTGACCACAGTGCCTGGCATCAAGTAGCTTGCGGTTCGGCTGAGCTGGGCAGGCAGGCACACAGATACGTGCCAGGATATGTTCTCTGGGAACGTGAAGCAGTGAGCGATTCCAGTCCACGGCTGGGTCCGAGGACAGGGATCTCACGAGTGCCAGTGCAGCAGATTGGCACAAGGACAGAGGGTGTCACAGGCAGGAGAGACAGCCTGTGTAAAGACATTCTGGACACTGCATCCGAGGGCAGGAAACCAGTGGTGGCCTGGAGCATCGCCCCCAGGGGAAGGGGTGGCAGGAAGCGATGCTGCGGAAGTAGTTGAAGGATGCTGTTTGTGGCTGGCTCAGGGTGGTGAGGAACCAGCAAGGGAGCAGAGATCCCCTGGCATCCATGGAGAGAGACTAGTGCTGGGGAGGGTAGATGAGGAGTAGAGAGAGCTGAACCGAGAGGCAGGGAGGCTGAAGAGGAGGGAAGAGGCTTCGGCAGTTACGAGGTGGGTTCAACAGAGCTTGGCTAATGGCTGGGTGCCGGGAAAGTGGGCAGAGAGAATGGGCCCATGTTGACTCCCACTTAGGGGCTTCATGCACAAGGTTGTCACTGCTGGAGCTGAAAATTCCACAGGATTTGGAACAGGAAGGGATTCAAGGTGCCCATGGGATTGTCAAGTGGGTCCTAGTCACAGGCAGTCAGAACAGAGCTCTGGGGCTCTGTAGCCAGGTGTGCACTGGACTAGAGACCTGGGAGTCACCGTCCTGTCCATGTCCACGTCAAGACTCTTGGCTGGAGTGGAAGGAAGGCACCAGGAGCATCACTTTTAAAGAATGAGCATGACTAGGGCCCATCAGGTCTCTGAATGCTAGTGGCTCTTCCCTGGGGCAGGACGTTACTGATTCCCACAGAGGCAGCCCCAAACCTACCCAGACAGGTCTGCCTGGAGATAGGGCTGAAGCCTGTGCTCCAGTAACAATGGGACTGAGCTGCATTCATCATCACTGACTGCAGGCCTCTCCTGCTGAAAGAGGGGAAATGTTCAGATCTGAAAACTCCGGGTCCAGAGGCATTGGGTTGGTCTGTGAAACACATTTGTGGTAAAGCAAACGACTGCTAGGAAACCCAGCGGCAGCTTTCCCTGCGAACACACACATGCACACGTGTACATATACCATTTCCTGCTCAGAGTGAGCATGTGCACCTGTTTGCAGGGAATGTCTCAAGATGGAGCTCATCACAGCAAGAAATGGAGCCATCTCATTGTTTCAGTGAAGCGCAGACCCTTCTGGGACTCTATTTTTAGCACTCAGTGATCCATTAACACTTGGTACCCCTTGATGAGAAATACAAGGTATTATCATAGTCGTCTTTAGTGCCCCTCCCCCTGCCTCAACCCTCCAAACATCTATTCAGAGCTGGGGCTTGAGCCACCTTCATTCTGTCAGAGGGCCCCCAAATTCTGCTCTCTGTTGTTTTGGCCATGGCTGTCAGGCACATGACTTGAGGTATCTTAGGGGTCACACTAATGTTAGGTATGAACCACAAGCATGTTCCGAATACAGGGTTGGGCAGCAGAGTAACAAGGACTCCTAACTCCACTGGCGTAGAGGCCTGGCCTGTTGGAGCTGGAGGCACCCAGCCTGATCTCAGTTTACTGGTAGATGGGAGACCTGCCCATTTGGTTAAATGATTGAGGCACGCAGCCTGATCTCAGTTTACCAGTAGATGGGACACCTGCTCATTTGGTTAAATGGTTGAGCATAAATGTCCTCTAAGACATGCTTGCCTCGTGCCGGAGAACAGGCTGAGAGGCCTGTTCACAGCTCCTCTCCCAGCACCCTCACTGCCTTTCGTGATGATCATTTAAATGACTGTAGGGTTATTTCCTCTTTCTCTTCCCTTCTTCCCCACCAACTCTGGGAGGACAGCGACCTCATCTGCCTTGTGTACTACCATCTCCGTTTTCCAGCATCATTCCTAAAGTGGATGCATGAATGACCGGAATGCTTTTAGCAAACATCTGAGACCTTGAGTGCTCTTCGCAAACATGCAGACCTCAGTGGTACTGTGCTAGGGGCCCAGCCAGGGGCAGCTCTCTGAAAGCCGGGGCTGTATGCACATCACTGCCGTGGTGTGAAGTGCAAGGGAGCCCAGTGGATGGAGGAGCTGTACCCGAGCGCTCAGGGTAGGGATGGCAGAGAGCAGGAAGCAAGTGTGAGGAATAGAGGAGGTCTTGGCGAAAGGGCACAGCCACTGCAGGGGAGGGCACTTGAAGGGAACTGTGTGTGACCCCCACCCCTGCCCCATGTCCGAGTTTGGACCCCAGGAAGTATGGGGTGAAGCTGGATGGATGTGCCAGGCCTAGGTTTCTAGGGCATCGCATGACAGGCCCAGGATCTTGATTTGATCTTAGAAACTGTGGCAGCCAGAGAAAGCTTTAACACCAGGGCCGTCGAGTCCTCGGATTCGTATGCACCACCCTCAGAGGGCCAGTGGATTGGAGAGTAGGGCGAGTAGTGGGGAGATCTCTTCAGGACATATTTGCGATCATTTGGTTAGAGATGACCTGGATCCAGTCACAGTTGGGGTGGAGAGGAGAGGACCCTCCGTGAGGTGTTGAAAAGGGGGCATCCTCTGGACTGCGTGGCATTTTGGATGTGGATTGGGAGGAGGATCAGGGTAAGAAAAGCCCTTCTCCCTCTTCTCTAAGGACAGGCCCAGCTAGTGGACTGGGCATGTTCTGAGGGCCTGTGATTGCAGCCTGATTATCTGCTGAACTCCTGTGAGCTGCCATTGCCCCTCACGGGGAAAGGGTCACGAGGTAGAGATGCTGCTTCCATCAGGCGACCTAGGTGTCAGGCTTTACGTCTTTATTCCAGGGGAAGGTGACATCGTTTGCTTTTTTTCCATGAAGACTTCAGCAAATTTCTCAGCCCCGGTCTCAAATGTATGAAAATGCAATTATTAAACAAGCATATTGGACGTAGCCAAGAAATCCCATTTTCTTTTATACCACGTGGCATAAAGGCAGGGCACCTAAGAGCACTCATTGTCAGAGTAACGTTTAAATGTAAGTGGCCGATAAAATTGATGTCGTGGTATAAAATGTGAAAGGTGTAGCCAGTCTCTTCTTAGGGGCCAGAGTGCGCCAACCAAGTGCACGAACTGGGCCCGGAAGACTCAGTGGCCGCGAGGAGTGGCCTTTCTTGTAGGGGCCGGAGAGTGTGGGGAAGAGGGGTGCACTGCCCCCATGATCCTGATGGCTGTGCCTCTTGCCTCCACAGTGTGTTTACTGACTCACCTCCAGGGCCGCCGCCATGTCGAGCCGGGGTGGGAAGAAGAAATCTACCAAGACCTCCCGGTCCGCCAAGGCGGGAGTCATCTTCCCCGTGGGGCGGATGCTGCGGTACATCAAGAAAGGCCACCCCAAGTACAGGATTGGAGTGGGGGCACCCGTGTACATGGCTGCCGTCCTGGAGTATCTGACAGGTGAGTGTGCCCGGGTCCACCGAGGAAGGGCTCCACTGTGCTCACAGAGTGGCTGTTCGGACACTTGCCCAGGACCTGTCTGCTTCCTTTTATTTTGGAACTTTTCAAACCCCCGGAAGACTCGTAAGAGTAGTACAATGAACATTTTCACCTAGGTGTCCTGGTTGTTAACATTTTGGCCCCTTTCCCTTTTCTCCCCCCAACCTTGTATGTGTACGTGAACATGCATGTGTGCACACGTTTGTACCTTGATTTTTGGCTGTTACACAGTCCATGTGGAAATTTCCTTAATTGTCCCCAAAACGTCCTCTATAATTTTGTCTGGTTTTCTTTCCTGACCCAGGATCCATTTCAAGATCACACATTTCCTTTGATTGTTGGGTTTCTTTCGTCCTATTGAAGCTGAAACTGTTCCCCAGTTTTCGTGATATGGACATTTTTGAAGAGTGCAGGCCAGCTGTGTTGCAGAATGTCCTTCAGCCTGGGCTGGTCTCAGGCTTGGATTCGAGTTAAACATTTTGGTAGGGGGATTGCCTAAGTGGCATTGAGGCCTTGCCTGGTATCACGCCGGGAGGCGCCTGATGTGGATTCGTCCTGCCATTGGTGATTCTGTTTGGTCATTTGGTTAAGGTGGTGTCTAATGGACTTCTGTACCTCCCGAGTCACAGTCTTCACCCGATGGCTTTGGCATCACTTGATGATCTTTCCTGAATCCATTATAACTGTAGTGGTTATAAAAGAGTGATTTTTCTATTTCTGTCATTTCTGTTACATTTATCAGTTGGCACTCTTCAGTAAAGAACTTACTTTCCTTCTGCCCTTCCTCTCTATTTCTTATACTCTCAGTGTTGCTTCATGGACTTCGTTGGTTTAGTGGGTAATACACTATCCTTTCATTGCTCTATGTGGTGCTTACCTTGTCCCACATTTGACCTTCAAGCTGGTTCTGCTGTGCTTTGCAGCGGCCTCTTCCATTCTTACACATCTTCTTGCCTTTTCACACAATGCGATGTTCTAGACTCACCCTGAATTTTCCCAGCACCGGTCTTGGAATCAGCTCTCTCTCTCTGGCAGCAGGGGGCGGGGGGGGGGGGGGAGGGAGAAAAGGGGTGGTCCTTTTCCCAGAAATAATCTTACTGGTCTTACTGGTGGCTCCATGGCAATTGTGGGAAGCCGGCTGGGCAGGGATGTCACCCCCATTTTTAGTGATGACAAAACCCGCCTTAAAGCATAAGAGAACTTGCATAGGGTCGCATATAGCCAGTGAGGAGTTGGGACGGGATGCAGATCCTGCTGGCCTGTTGTAATGCTTTTACCACTTACTGTTCCATACACAGTCAGGGTAGCTGGCAGGAGGGGCACCCTTGATTCTTGCAGCCAGCCCTCCTCCAGCCAGACGAGGAGACTCAGCAAGACAAGGTTTCCTCTTCCAAAGTGGTAAGAGGAAGCAGAAGAGCTGGGTTACCTCTTGTTCTCCCTGGTCTCTCATTAAGGCAAGAGTGAGGGTTCTTCCATAAAGAACATGGTCCTGAGGGATATGGTGTCTTTGTTCTTTTGAGAGCATCTAGGCAGGAAAAGACATGGGTGTGTTACAGTTGGGAGGCATCTGTACTTCTGGGACATTTAACCCTTGGCTCCTCAGAGACTCTTTTAGGTGGCATGCCTGGCAGCATGCGCTAGTCGTGACTCTTCTCTTCTGTAGATGAGGAAACAGAGGACCGGAGCTCGTGACGCAGGCAGGAAAACCATGTATAACGTTGGCAGTCAGGGGCGAAGTTACTAGACAGGAAGCAGAGGACATTTCTAATTCTGGCTTGGCGGTTGTATATGCTCTGTGACCTAGAGTGATTCACTTAACCTGTGTGGACCCCAGTTCCCTTACAACTCAAAATGTTGATAACAGCCCATGTTCCACCAGCTCCAGGCTACTGTGACAGCCGCAGGTCTTTGTTTGAGCACAACAGGAAAGCTCATGTGCTGGGCATACCCAGCTAGGCCACGGTTCCTGGTGCCCGAATGCCATGATGTCCCTGTCACGGGGATGTCCACAGACACTACCGGTAGGTCAAGTACAACATCAGTTTCGTGTCTTCCGTCAAGCTTCTACCATTTAGTTTGCTGGGGGGGAGACCATTGCTCCGGCATATCTGAGGCAGTTACTATGTGTGCCACGCAGAAAATCTAGTCGTCTTTGGTTGCCTGGCTGGCTCTGGAACTGAGCACAGTGCTCATGAGTTTGAGGCCAGTGGGTCCATTCTCATGGGGCCAGAGACCCTGACTCTGTTTGCACCCACAGCATTATGCCTTTCCCACCCCCGCTCTGGTAGGTGTGTGGGAGTGGTCACAGGGGTGTGGGAATGGTCAGGACAGCCCATCACTAGGGCTAGAAAGTAGCTCAAGGCAGATCTTTACTCAGGCAGCAGCCTTGTTAACCCCTGTGTATTAAACATCATACATATTTTTAAGTTTTACCAAGTCCTCCCAGGAGAGCTACAGTTAGCTGAATCTGAGCCACTTTTTGCTGCCCTCACATACTGCTGAGTCATTGGCTTGACCATTGCCTTATGCCTGCCCTCAGCACGGTGCCTGGCCTACGTGACAGACACCTCGGGAGACATCCTGAGCCATCAGTCACTTTTGTGGTTACTTGAGTCCTGTTCCCTGATGGGAGAGTAGCTGAGCTCTGGGGCCCTATCCAGTGAAAACACTGCTCCGTTCTGCCCCTCAGAACAGTGCTGCATTCCCACACTGACTGACCAGCCCTAAGCTCCCTGGGCTGGGATGTGGGAGCATGTGGGTATTTGGAAGTTCTGAGCATCTGCCCGGTCACAGCTTTGGTTTTGATCCATGAATGAGAAGGGAAGGTGGGACAAGCCCGCTTTCTGTCCTGCTCTTTGATTTTATTTCCCCGAAGACACTTTCTGGTTTGTTCCACACACTTACTGAGCACCTGCTGTGTATCAGTCACCATGCTAGGCCCTGTATGAGAACACAGGAATGACTGGGGCCTGTTCTGTGGGGCTCATGGTCTAGTCTGGGAGAAAGAACCAACCACACCAGATGGTTACTGCCTGTGATAGATGCCACAGAGAGCGTAAATAGGCCAAAGCGGGGCCGGGCTAACTGGGGGCCTGGAGATGAACTGGCTCGGAAGGCTTCTCTGAGGAGATCTCAGCTGAGACCTGGAGAAAGCTGTGCGGCCAGCCGGCCCTGTGAGAGCTGGGAGAGGCGCAGTGCCACTCACTCAACTGTACTCCGTGTGCCTGCCGGGTGCCAGGCTCATCCCAGAGCTTGGGGAAGACAGGGAAAGAGCGAGAAGCCCGAGCAGCAGCCATCGAACAGCTCAGGGCCTAGACAAGGATGTGGCGCAGACATCATGCTCTAACACCAGGCATGTGAAGCGAGCACCACTCACTCAGCAGGTCCTCACCGAACCTGCATCTGACCCAGGGATTGAATCCAGAGCAAGACCTTTCCTCACCCCTCAGAGCTGCCTGTCCGAGTCCGGCCCAGGCAAGCAAAAGGCGGTGATGCTGCAGAACTGTACGTGCTGCTGGTAGGTGTCAGGCCAGAGGATGCTTGTTAACCTGGTAACCAAAGCTTCCTTGCCTGTCCAGTCGTCACCTGAAGAGGCTTGTGGAAGGATTACGTTCTCTGCACGACCCAGACTCTTACAGGTGGTACACACAGTTGCAGGCACGGTGATGGCGGAGTGCCCCATGGTACCCTTGCACATGGCTGGGCTAGGCCTCCTGCCTTCAGCAGGCCTCAGTGGAGAGATGAGGGGTCTGAGAGGGCTTGCTAAGAGGACTGCTGAGCTACAGGGCCCTGGTGGGACTAGGTGGCTGTGGAGCAGGGAGCTGACATCTCCTTGGTGGCCGGCCCTGGGGACCATGTGGGACGCCACAGTGTTCAGTAGACATCAGGAAGAGGCAGTGGAGCTGGACGGATAAGATGTGGACCCAGGTGCCAGAGCCGCCGTTTCATTACTGTGGCCTCAGACAAGTCGCTCACATTTCTGAGCTGTGGTTTGGTTATCTGTACAATGGGGTTGTGGGGAGTGTCTCCCAGAGTTCTAGAAGCTGCAGTGAGAGGATGCAGGGGAAGTGCTCTTCCCACGCCCTCACGGTGTAAGTGCCCAAGTCTCATGTTAGCATTTGAGAGAGGAGGAAGTCCCTGGTACTCCTGCTCTGGCTGCTGAGGTGACTTTTCTTAGGGCTGGTGATGGGGGCTGTCACCGCCCGCTCATGCGTGTTATCCTGCAACTCGCCAGAAGCCACCGGGCCTCACCAGACGCCCGCAGGATGCCCTGGCAGCTTCAGGCCCTACTCTCCCTGCTCTGTTTCAAGTGGCACTTGACTCCTCCTCCTGAAGCCTATACTGGCCTCACCACCAACATGTCCTGTTACCGAATTCTTCTGTCTGATGTTGGAGGCCACTTATGACTGAGCGTCTGGCACATGCATGGAAATCTTCTTGGAAGATTTCTTAGTTAGCCAGGAGCTGAGCATGCCAGAGCTGAGGCCAGACCACCGTTAAGAGCCTGAACCAGGGTGCCTTGGGTTGAGCCAAGTCATGATCTTGCAGCCCGTGAATTTGAACCCTGCGTTATGCTTTGTGCTGACAGCTCAGGGCCTGGAGCCTGCTTCAGGTTCTCTGTCTCCCTCTGTCTCTGCCCCTCCTCTGCTTATACTCTCTCTCTCTCTCTCTCTCTCTCTCTCTCTCTCCCAAAAATGAATACATGTTTAAAAAAAAAAAGTGTCTGAACCACCAGCAGCCCTTCAGACAGGGGACCATCAGAGCCCAGTGACACCCCACCACCACCTTCCCGCCCCCGCCATGCAGAGCGTGTTTTCAGTGGTGAGGGACCACATAGGTTCTCCTTCGTACAGTCTGCTCCCAGCTGGGGTAGATGTGGGAGGAGGTTGTAGCTTTGCATCTTGCTCTGAAAAGTGAAGCAGGCCTCTCTTTGTCCTCTTGGGTCCAGAGCCCAATCATCTGCTGCACTTAAAAGGAAAAAGGCAACATTTGGAACCAGCTTGGTCGTGGCAACCAGATAGCTCCTTCCCCAGATCCAGCTTCCCTGCCGGACTCTTTCTGGAGTTCTTCCCAAGCAGTGTGACACTGTCCACTTGTCTTCTCAGTGTGGAGGACTATCTGGGCCTCCCTCCATTCTCCACCAGGGGAGTATAGCAGCCTGTATTGCTCTTGGGGCTCTGTGAGGATTGACACTGCATCTAAAGTGTTTAGCCAGCTTTCTTTTTTTTTATATATATATATATATATATATGAAATTTATTGACAAATTGGTTTCCATACAACACCCAGTGCTCATCCCAAAAGGTGCCCTCCTCAATACCCATCACCCACCCTCCCCTCCCTCCCACCCCCCATCAACCCTCAGTTTGTTCTCAGTTTTTAACAGTCTCTTATGCTTTGGCTCTCTCCCACTCTAACCTCTTTTTTTTTTTTTTCCTTCCCCTCCCCCATGGGTTCCTGTTAAGTTTCTCAGGATCCACATAAGAGTGAAACCATATGGTATCTGTCTTTCTCTGTATTAGCCAGCTTTCTTAGTAACCTCTCAATACATGGTAGATGGAAGTAAGTGTTACTGCATGGAAACTGAGGCAGTCAGGGCAGCCCCAATCCATTCATTGTCTTTGCCCCCATGGTACTGTGGTACTTCTCCGTTAAATGATATGTAAGGGAAAAGGGAACCTGACTTTAATCAGTTCAGAAGCTTCTGGAATCTCTCCTCTGTGCCCAGCATAGCACTACTGGAAGGTATAGGAGATGTGAAATGAGAACTATATGGCGTGGCTTTTGTCCCAGTGACCTTTCCATTGATGATGGGGATCCCCAAGCCCAGAGACCAATAAGGGAATAGGGCAAACAGGGTGGGGGGGATAAGTTAAAGATGCTTGAGTCCCACAGTTGGGGGTGGAGGGTGGTGGGAAATGAACAGTGTGTGGTAGAGCAAAGAGCAAGCACCCTTATGATTTGATGGTCTTGAGTCATGGGTCAAGGTCCTGTGGGTCAGCATTGCTCAAACAGTGCTCAGCAGAACCTACGTATCTGGTGAAATTTGAGAGGTATTCCACCAAAAAAACACGGCCCTATGACTGAGGTCAGAAGATGGCTAGATTCACATCCCCTCTTTTGAGGTGGATTTTTGAATAACCTCGACAATTTTCTCAGTAAAGGAATTTGTTTTAGTTTGGAAACCAGCAAGAAATAGCTTTCTTTATGGCAAGACTCTTTAGAGCCTTTAACATGTTGATGTCACTGTGAATCCCCATGGGAAGGAGCTGTGCTACGTAGTGGTTCCCAAACTTTTATCACAGAAGTCTTTAAGGAACACCTTTAAACACCTTGCACAGTACAGTGTAGGGAACACTGGTGTGGCTTTAGCCCATGACAGATGGCACTATAGGGAAGGCTTAGTGAGGAAACAAAATCGAAAGCTGTCATGAAGAACCAGCTTTGGTTTGTTGTGGCATTGAGGCAGGAAGCTTGGCTGATACATAAGGAGACCTTGGGTCTTCCTCTTCCATACAGGGCCCAACCCATAGAAGGTGCCTGAACATTTGCTAGGTGAGGTGGTATCTTGGGAAGCCCTTAGCACTTACTTTGCTAAGCTGAGTTGCTCAGATATTGACTCGGAGATGGCCTATCATATCCCAGGCTCTGTGCCAGACACTGAGGTCCAAGACAAAAGTCTCTGCCCAAGGAACTTACTTCCTGGAAGGGAAGTGCCTTTGGAGCCATTTTATCCAACCCTTGAGCAAAGAACAGGCCTGGTTCCTGTTCATCAAATCCAAAAAGATGTGCGATGACATCTTTTCCTTTTTTGGGGGGTGGGTGGCAGAAACCCTGTCACATGGCCTGAGCACAAACCTTACTCTACCAACTTCCCTCCTAGTACTTAAGCTTGTTTGCAGAAATTCAGTGCACTCTCAGAGGGTTTCTCTGAGAAAGATGTCAAGCCCTGGCAGCCAGCTCTCAAGACTGAATGCTGACACCTTGTGATAGGTATAGACTCTCCCAAGGTGGCTATGGGAGCAGCCTGCTGGTATGGGTCCCTAAATTGTGGTCCACTTAAAAACCCAGCACCAGGGGCGCCTGGGTGGCTCAGTCGGGTTAAGCGTCCGACTTCGGCTCAGGTCATGATCTCACGGTCCGGGAGTTCGAGCCCCGCATTGGGCTCTGTGCTGACAGCTCAGAGCCTGGAGCCTGCTTCAGATTCTGTGTCTCCCTCTCTCTCTGCCCCTCCCCCGTTCGTGCTCTGTCTCTCTCTGTCTCAAAAATAAATAAACATTAAAAAAAAATTTTTTTTAATAAAATAAAAAAATAAATAAAAACCCAGCACCATAGGACTGCATTTCCACCTCTCACAAGGTAAGGCTATAGCTAGAATTTTTTTTTCCTGTCTTCTTTGGATCTAAACTACAAAATGATGACCTCTGGAGTTTTATATTTCTAAACCCCACTCCTGCCATTTTCCCAAGCCCTGCCCCTCTCAGTGCCCATGTTTCAGCCTTGGTCTTCCCTCTCCTGTCTCTTGCTGGGGACCAGAGCCTCCCTGTCTTCTAATCAGTACCTGGAATCTTCTCCCCATAGATGCTCCAGTCAGAAGCTGCCGTGGTGAAGTTTACAGGGCCAGCTCCTGACCTGGGGAACAAGCAGGGTCCCCTGGGTGACCTTATGGCCACTTTGCAGACTAGATGAGTCTCAGCCCTTGTGCCTAACCACATCCTACAATAAAACCCTAAGGGAAAGGGGTGACTCTTGCGAATATACCTTGCTGTCTGGTTTGGCTGACGAAATGATCATCCTTATCCCAAGTTTCAGCTTGCTTCATTTCTGATCTGTAACTGGGTCAGATGCTGCATATCTCTCCTGTGTTAGGGGCTGGGTTGCACTCCGTCCCCGCCCTGTCTCCTCTCAGTGCAGGAGGGGGAACCCTCCCTTTCAGCAGCCCGTCCTGTTACACGGATAGTCGGTTCAGCAAACACCTATCGGACTTGGTGCTTCTGGCCTAGGAAAGAAAGGATCTGACAAGCTTGGCAGATTGAGGTAGGCAGAGGCTGCCCTTGGCTCCATCACTTACCTGGCCTCTTTACCACTTTCCTATCCAGGACACCCGAGTGTGTCCTGTTACTCCTGCAGCTAAAAATAGGGCAGGAACAAGAGGACAGTCAGGCTGGCTGCTTGATGCTCTGAGGCCCCCCCAAATTCCTCCTGAGTCTCTTGCTTGTCTGCCTGACCCCTCCTACCTTAGACTAACACTTCAGGCCAGGACCCAGCTAACTCTTGCTGGCACCTTCTTGGGCATTCATGCTGCCCTCAGGCTCTCACCACCCCACAGTGCTCATTCTTCTGCAAAGCCCTTTGCCAGTTTTATTCTCCTGAACACACACACACACACACACACACACACACACACACACACGAAAGGGAAGAGATTTAATGAGCCAGAGGGCTGCAACTAGAATGAAGCTGGAAACACTGGAGTTGAGACTAGTGCACTGGACACCCATTGTGTGCAGACCATAGTTAAATTCATATTCCCATTTTGGGTGATACGAGCAGTTTGTGTTTAAAAATGTAAGAATATAGGGGCACCTGGGTGGCCCAGTCAGTTAAGCGTCCGACCTCCACTGAGGTCATGATCTCGTGGTTCGTGGGTTCAAGCCCCGCGTTGGGCTCTGTGCTGACAGCTCGGAGCCTGGAGCCTACTTTGGATTCTGTGTCTCCCTTTTTCTCTACCCCTCCCCCAATTGCACTCTGTTTTTCTCTTTCTCAAAAATAAATAAACATTACAAAACACGTATTTTTTAAATGTAAGAAGCTAAAGCTCATCCATAATGCCATTGCCCAGAGATAGCTGCTGGGCCTGACTGCCTCTTGTGTGTATGCACACACGCATGAAAGGAAGTTAGATTTTAGCTTTAATATTTGTTTTTATTGATATCTGCGATTAACGATCTCCACTGATAGCCCATCACAGAAAATCATCATTATACATAATCTTGCAGAGCCAATCATGAGTTAATTTAGGAGGTGCTCCCACCTATGCTGCACTGTTAGTTCTCCCTCACCCTCCCAGGGGAGTAGATGATTCCATGGTGGGTAGACATCCGAGGAGTGCTTGGAAAAGCAGTTTATCACAAGGTGCCTTTGACATTTTCTTTGTCGTGTGCTGTCGGCCTGCCCGCCTGTTAGCAGATCCAGGGTGGGCAGGCCTCGGGGCTTGAGGAGAGAGCCTGGAAACCGCCACAGGGTGCGATGCCTGGAGCTTCACTACCCCAGGCAAGATGTGGAGGTAGAAGCCCGGCTTGACAGCACCCTTCTCCCACAAGCACGTGAATCTGCCATGGAGCTCAAACACTGAGTTTCTATCCAGTCCACCACCCAGTCCTTCCAAAGGGTCCATAAGGTGGTCCATGAGAGTGTAAGTGTGACTGGGGTCCACTTCATGAAACAATGGCCCTGCTACCCCTCCCTTTTCGGGGCTGGGGGCTGGACTGTGTCACTGGGATCAGAAAGGAACGGCTTCATTGCTTTCTTTTCTCCCAGGGTGTGGCTGGTCTTCTTACTCTCTTAGCAGTGTCTTTCACAGAGCTGAAGTGTGTGATTTTAATGAAGTCTGGCATCTTAATTCTTTTTTCATCTATTATGCCTCTGGTGTTGTCTCTAAAAAGTCCTCGCCAACCCAAGGTCATGCACATTTTCTCCTATGTTATCTTCCAGGGGTTTTATAGTGTTTTATGTTTAGGGCTGTGATCCATTTTGAGTTAATTTTTGCAAGGTGTATAAGGTCTGTGTCTAGATTCACTTCTTGGGACGTGGATTTACAGCGCTAGCGCCATTTGTTGACAACCTCTCTGTTTTCTCCAAGATAAGCTGCATTGCCTGGGAACGCTCGGTGGTCAAGGAATCTCACTGTTGCCTCATGATTTCCCTGGGAACGGTGACATGCCACTTTCATTTCTGCCATTGGGGTCTGCACATGCATCGATAAGTTCCCTATCAAGGGCTCGGTTTTTGCTGGGGCCAGTGGAAAAGCACACAGCAAGACAAAACCTGTTTTTGGATTCAGGCAAGGAAAAAGGTGTGCCCAACACTAAGTGTGCCTCTTTCCTCTCAGACCTGCCATCTGGGATCACTTAATTGTGACTGAGGTACATCCTTTAGGATTTCATTTCATGACGTCTTTTAGTGATAAGCTTTCTCAGGCTGTTTTTGAACACGCTTCTGTCACATCCATAAAGTCGTTAGCTGTTACTTCTTTAGTGTCTCTATTCTGGGATCTTTCTCCTTATAAAACACAAATCAAATATATGTTAGTGTTTCATTCTTCCATATCTGTTCATCTCATTCTTATTATTCATTTCTGTCTTGCAGGTCTTATTTGTGGATAATTATTTCTGATCTATCTTCTGGAACTGTCTCCCAGTTTAATAATTCTCTCTTCAGCTGTGTCTTATCTGCTATTTAATTCAGTCACTGAATTTTCAATATCAGCTTTGAAACTTTTATTTCTAGAAGTCCTGTCTGGTTTTCTTTTGCATCGGCTTGGTTGTTCTTTATAATTTCTTATTTTCTCTTCATTTTCAAAGTTTTCTCTAAAAATTATTTCTCTAACTAAAGTTATTGTGTATTTATTTGAATAGCTCATTTTTTCAATTTCATCAAGGAAAATGACAAATATGACTGTATATATCTAAAGCATATAATGTGATGATTTGATATCCATACATATTGTGGAATGATTGTCAAGTTTATCTGAATAATCCTGATAATGGAAGTCTTCATAAATCTATATCTGCCAGGTTTTGTTGTTCATAAAGTCTACCTCTCTTCAAGGTTACAAAGGAATTCCCCTGTGCTTTTGCTTGGTATTTTTATGTTTTAATTTTTTACATTTTTACTTTGATCCATTTATCCTGATACATAGTGTGAGATAAGGATCGACTTAATTTTATTTCAGATGGTTACCCAGTTTTCTCAACACAATTAATTGAGTATCTCATCTTTTCCCTGGTAATCTGAGATGCTACCTTTACCATATGTGAAATTTCTAGATATATTTAGGGTTATTTCTAGGCTTTATTTTCTGTTTCATTGGTCTGTCTAGTTACATACTTTATGTTTCTCATATCTGGTAGGTCTTTTATTGTCTTTGATTGTTTTCTTTACTAAGTGATGTTTACCAATGGTAAAATTTCCATGTTCCCCTGGACATACGGTGAGACATTCATTTCCCTTCCTGCTCTTTTTCCTACCCAGTTCTCCTCCCAGGAGACAGTATTATTAGTTATATGTATGTTATCTATCTTTCTCAAGATATTTTTCTTCTCCGTTTTCATTTCAAAATCTAAAATATGAAATGCCAAGAAATAATGAATCAGGATAATGGGTACATGTGATGTGCACAGACTGACACTGATATTTGAGCCAGAATCTTGGCTGGGAGAATCTGAGGATTGTTGATCTCCCCAGTACCCCCCAGGCCCCTGAGCCAACCCTGAGACCTCACTTGAGACTGTGAGGTGAGGCCTGCCTGGATCTTGGACCATCAGGGTGCTAGGATGACTTTCCTCTTGGATGACTGCTTTATAGTTCAGTTCATACTGCCTGCCATGGATCCTGAGTGTTGGCTCTAATACATGAAACCAGGCCAGTGCCTTGGAGAATGTCCCTGTACTTCCATCCTTAATCACGGTCTCAGTGGTGCAAGTGCTTAGTGTACTTGTTTAGTGATCCATCCTTAATGACCTATTGGTGAAGGAGTTACCAAGCTCTAACCAGGTGCAAGGTGCCAGGCTGGGTGCTGAAAGTTGAAAGAATCCGTGTTCATTTCAGAAGATTTGTACTGAGTGTCTGTGATGGGTCAGACATATCGGAGGTCGTATTTGTGACCCCGGGGGCTGGAACTGTGCCTTCCCCACCCCTCCCCCATCACTGTGTGCTCAGCTACCAGCTTGAGGGCTTACATTCTGCAGCCGCTTAGTAAATAGTTTTTTACTGAAGGTAAGAAGACCAGCTACAGGGATGAATTTCAGGAGGAGGGAATGTCGGTAAGGTCACAGGCTGCCAGGAAATTGATGAGATGGGAGCTGAACTAGACCCCTGGATTTTTAAATGTGGCATAATTAGGGTTATGCTAATGACACCAGGCATCGGGGGCCAGACCGACCTGAGCAACAGCTGTTGGTGGCAAATGGGAAGGCATGGGAAGTTTATCAAGAGCTGATCTCTCACTTCTGACACAAAAGCCACTGAGGATGTCTGTACCTTGAAAAGCAGAGGAAGCGAGGAGCCACTCCACTGACTTAAATAGCATCCCAGGAGCCATGCTAGAAGTACCCCAGGGTTTCTCTGTGGATGACCACCAAGAATGGCTTTAAAGAACTACTTACTAAGAGGAGAAGGAAGTGATAAGAATTCTACAAATATCTTCTCTCTTGATATCTTCCCGTTAAAATATCAGCAACTAATAAAACATATTTATAGTCCTCTTGCTTTCTTTCCCTGCCTGAGGGCCTCTATGTCTAGTCAACTTAGAATAAAATATCATGAAAGTGAAAAGCCACTCCTCAGAGCTATAAATACGTTGTAGCAAGAAGACAGACCCAAAGGGTATTCAGGACAGTGCACCTCCCTCCATCTCCCTGTCTCTCCCGTCCCCCTACCCCACCCCCCAGCCGCCTCCAGTTCCAGCTGCCAAGAGGATAACAGGGACTCTCCTTGCATTTGCCAGGCTGCTCAGCCTGCCTGCAGCTCTGACCCTGGCTCCCACCTTCCTTTCCTTTATCTCTTCCCTCCTTCATTTTATGTCCCACCTTCCTTTTTAGGCAAGTGCCTTCTGTGTGGTGGCCAGAAGAGCGTGTTCCCTGGTACTTCAGAGGCCTGTGACGGCGCCTGATGCTGAGGTGTCGTCTCACGGGATTACTGTCATGCCCGCGTACACAGGGAGACATTTGTAGAGTGGCCTTTACAGAAGACATTTATAAATGTCGTCCTCATTACAAGGAGGCTCTTGCTCTGCCAGAGCCCACATTTCTTGCCTGCAGGACTGTGGGAGCCATGTGGGAATCCAGGGCCTCTGTCAAAGGCTAATCGTAGGCTTCCCTTGCCATGTCTGTCCTGACGGATGCTCCTTGTGGTAACTGGTAACCAAGGTAGTCTTTGGTTAACATTTATCTGCTGCTTCTGTAAATCTGGCTATTGGCTGCCGAAAGTCAGTATCAGAAAATGAGGGCTTTTACCTGGAGGAGCATTGGTTTCCTAGCCCTCCGGCCTCCTCCCCAGGCCCTGGCAGGTCCCCATTCCAGATTGAGAGTGGCTTGTGGTAATGTTAGCTTTGGGGGCATGGAGGCCGGTGCTTTCAGTGCTAGGCAAAGGCAGAGCGATTAAGGAATGGAACATCTGCCTTATAGTGAGCACTTGCTATGTGCCAGGCACTGGCTAAGTGCTTCACATTTGGTAGTTCACAGGATCCTCACACTTCCTATTCTGCTTAGAAGGAAATTGGGGCTTAGAGTGTAAGTAACCTCTGCGAGGCCACTCAGCATAGTGACCCGTCTCTAGAAGAGCATCTCCTGTAGGCTCTCTTCAGGAGCTCAGACCTTAGCAGTTACCAGGACAGCATGGGGGTCTCAGGGTCCCTCAGTATACTGCGCATCTCCGTTGTCTCCAGTGGACGTCACAGGGGGATGGTATGCACCCAGTCCTCCAAGGCTGTCTTGGTCCTGGGTGGAGCCACAGCCTGGTGAAGGAGGCAGACAAGGCCTCCCAAGAGGGGCAGGCCCTGAGCAGTTGCAGGGTCCTGTGGCCTGGCGTGGGCAGAGGGGACAGGGGTCCTGCAGGGGTGAGGAGTCACCGACAGGAAGGAGATGGGTTTGAACACAAGAAGGGCCATGGCCGTTGGCATGACCTGTGCTGGGCTATAGAGAAGGGGCGGTCAGGTCACTGTCGAGGTGCTGGCTGTAGCAGCTGCAGGACAAGTGGGGTGCTGGGGGAAAGATGAGCGAAAAGAGCCCTAGGAGAGAGGAAGTCAGTGCCCTCATACTGCTCTAAAGAGAGTCGGTGATGCAAAGAACCTAAAATGTCCAAATGCTCATAACTTGTGAGAAGCAGGATTGAGCAGGCTGGGACAGCTGTCAGGGCCTGGGGGGCGCCTGTGACCCAGAGCTGCGAAAGCGGGGGGGTGCGGTAGGGAGGGGGGCGGTGCACATACCATAGTTACCTCTGTTAATTTACGCTGCGTTTTCATTTCACTTCTGACATTTTGAAAAGACAAACTGTGCATAAGGGAAACAGCACCAAAGAGGGTAGAGCAAAAGGCTCTCCCCCGACGGAGTTCCACTCAGAGTAGGCATGTCTGCGTCACAGGTCCGTGAACGCGCATGCGCGCCTAAGTGCGGAGGACAGGCACCGCCTCCGCCCCCCGCACGAGGGCAGCCCGCCCCACGAGCACTTCTTGTTCTCCTCCTTAAACGTCCCTCTGTCAGGGAAGTGTCACCACGTCAGGGCTGTTGCAGTGAGTTTCCTCTTTACGTTACCCCCTTCAGATCTTTTCATCTCAGCAGACATCTGATTGTTCGCCCCTTCCCGAGATGAATTAAGAACAAATGGCTGTGATTTTCCGTATCAAAACAAACACACATATTAACCGCTTCCTTGAAGATTAACTTGGCGTCCTTGAAAGGGAGTGAGTGGGAGGGCAGAGGGCCTGGCCCAGCTGTCAGCCAGGGGTGGGGAGAGTTAGAGCAGGCTTTCCTGGGCCCGCCCCCGGCACCTCATCCTTCCACCTACCTTCCTGGCCCTTGACTTGTGCTGTCTCAGCAAAAGGTTTTGGTTCTGCCCCTGCTGTGGCGCACTCTGTGGGGGTCAGACAACAGCCCCAGACCCCATCCCCAGGCAGAGACTGCCTGTGGGGCC
This sequence comes from Lynx canadensis, assembly GCF_007474595.2. Classification (NCBI taxonomy): domain Eukaryota; kingdom Metazoa; phylum Chordata; class Mammalia; order Carnivora; family Felidae; genus Lynx; species Lynx canadensis. The sequence continues at coordinate 112,085,155 of NC_044303.2, read as the reverse complement.
GCCCTGGGTGCTGCATTCTATCAAGGTAAGTCTGGCAGCCCCAAGGTTAATCAGGTTCAAGTGCGTTTTTCAAACATATGTAAACTGTTAAGTGTAACAGCAAAGAGTAAACTATCGGGCAAGGAAACACCAGGTTTTCTATATTGCTTTTCTCCTCCTCCTCCTTCCAACTCTCATGCACGTGCATCTATCCGTTTAGCTAGGCCGTTAGTGTGGTAGGAGGAAACTGAGGAATAGGAAGTTTAGTTTTCTTCTCCTGGAAATCCAGCCTGCTACACTTTTTAAAAGATGAAGTGTGTGGTTGTAGCCCCAATAACTGTAGTTTACATTTATGTAACCATGCTCTAACCATGGAAGTTGGTAACTCGTTAATCCTCACCAGCCCTGGAGTGACCTAATTTTTATCCCCTTTCTATAGGGAGGGAAAGCCTGCCTTGGGTGTGCGTTGGCCATTCACAGCAAGGTGCAGGAGCTGGGATTCATACCCAGGCTGTCTGACAGCAGACCCTAGCTCTAGCACGCTGCCCTTTGTGGCTCTTGCACTCTGTTCAAGACAGACCGAGGAGGTAAGCTTATACAGAAGTGCTGGAGACTTGGGGGAAGATACAGGAAGATGTTCCAGAAAGGGAAGGTACTCAGGCACTGGGCTGGGTTGCAGGGTTAGAGGAAGGTCGTGTTTGTCAAGAATGAGATCTCCTTTTTGTTAATCTGTATCATGTAGAATGACCTACTTTTTACTTGGAAGTCTAAGAACCAGCTTACTTTAGAAACTCCCAAATTAAGCTGTATTTCTGTCTTACTGGGAGACGTGGGGAAGGTGGGAGACTAGACCAGATGCTCATGGGTTTTTAGGAGGGGTCTGTAATGTGGGCTTAACAGCAAGGGACAGTATGTGTCAGACTTGGAACATCTGCAGAAAAGCAGCAGAATGGCTCATTGTTACAAAATACCTTGCATCTTGCACAGAAAATGCTACCTTCTGTTACTGCTGTCGGTTTTATTTTCTCTGTGGAATCCCCAGTTCCTTTGAGGCCCCGGGACAGGCAGACTGGAGAGCTTTGCTGTGGCCTGTAAGTGAGGCCCTGGAGCTCTGGGTTGACAGCTTAGCAGGCTTCAGACTCTGCCGCTCATCTCCTGAAAAGGTGAGGTGCGGGCCGGTGGATTCTGGGCCCCCAGGGGAATTGGAGGAACTCGTGGTGCAGTCGGGATGCAGGAAACTCTTAGCATTTCCTCTCCAATTGGAGTTGATTGGGTTAAAGCTTTCCAGAATGGTGTAAAACAGTTCTGAACTCCGTGAACTGCTGAGGGAGGCCCGATGAATTGAAAGAAATACAATAAACAGATTGCTCGTCATGTTGTTGGCCTTGTAGCAAATATCTGTTTTCTCCTTGGGATTACGTGAGCATTTGCTTTCCTTTGATTTCTGGTTGTTATTTTCAATATTTCTTTTGTTAACGGAGATGCTTCAAACAGCTCTGGAGAAGCCCCTGAGTCTTCGCAAGGTTTGTGTTTAGAGTTTGGCTCAGCCTCCACACGTCACCTGTTAGCTGTTAGGAGTCTAATTCTGCAAGCCATGACTTCATCTCCCTAAAGGAAGATAGACGGAATGCTTCAATACAACAGATAGGGTTCAGTTCAAGATGTGTGTGTGGGGGGGGGGGTGGTGGGGGGCAGGGTGGGGAAAGACTGAGCCTTTGGTCTCTGGGTGAACTTGGAAAGTAGACCTGTCAGAGGTATTCACGTTCAGACAGCTGGTCTATAGCTGAAAAGGCTGCCAAATAATGCCATTATTCACGGCTGTGGGAATTTTGTCAAGTGGCCTTAAAGAGATCACGTTCCATGAGGCTGGGGGCTGGGGGGCCCAGGGGTGTCTGCAGTGCTTGCTGCTCTGAGTAGAGAATAAGGTCTCATTACTGGTCTGGGCCACTACAAATGATGGATCTGGTGGCTCACTACTTGCCAGAGACTGGCCCTGGCCAGGAGTGGGAGCCAGAGACGCTTGGGTGTTTTGTGAGTTAGATCTTAAAACAAACAAAAAGATCTCAAAACAAAAACAATAGCTCAGAAGCCGGCCAGTGTTACTTGTCATTCAACATGTCCCCTTTACCCTTTACAGCATTTATCATTGGGAACCTTACCACCCTTAGAGTCCTTTCCAAGGCTGACCCCAAACCAGTTGACCCTTTGGGCCCAAACCAGTTCATTGTTGGTCATTGGTAACAAAATTTTTCCCATCACTGGCCAGGAAGACATGGCTTGAGGGGGTGGAGAACCTGGTAAGGGGTCTGTTTTTTCTCTTCCTAACTGCTCTTGCCCAGTTTCCTCCTGTGGTTTCTTGCAGATTCCATTTGTATTGGTTACCGCCCACAGGGTTGTAGCTCCTAAAAGCAGCCTCCAAAGGAGGATCCAACCATGAAGCTCTGGACACCATAGAGAAAAGGACTTGTGTCTGTAGATCTGGTGCTTTCTGGATTGTCTTTCCCAGAATCCTTTTCTCTTAATGTAGGCAGTGAAAAAAAAATTTTTAGAGATGGACAAAACCTTCCAAAATACAAGATGAATCAAGTGTAGGAAACCGTCCCTTGCAGGAAGGCATGGTTTCCATTCAGGTTAAGACAGAGCTGAAGCTGGCCCGGGACTACCCCTCCCCCTTGTTTGTGGGGGCATGAGCCCTTCCCACTGTGTATGTGGTGGGGGCCGTGGCAGGAACCTACATAACAGCTCTGACCTTAGGCTTCCGTGACCCTGCCCTTGCTGTCATTTGCAAAGACGGGATCAATTACTAGGAAGGAAACTGAATGAGGAAATCTCCTTTGGTGGCATGTGCCCTGCCCCAGTTCCCCAGCAGCCAGCACCCACTCCCTCTGCAGAGCAGATGGGGACTGTTACATAGGGCCGAGCAGCTGGCATTGCAGTCCTCTCCTCTCCGCCTGCGGCGGGCAGCCGTCTCCTGGCCAGGAAAGCCCCTTGTGATTGCTATTTCTGAAACTGGCCTGAGGACTACAGGGGGGGCATTTATGGAGACTTGGCCAGGGCTGAGTTCGTGCTCTGGGCTCCTGCCTTTGTTAGCTGTCAGATTCGGCCTCCGTCTTTCTTGGCTGCTGTGAACTGCCCCGGCTCTCTGCCTGCTGCGGTGCACAGCACGGTCGGGCATGGAACAGGCTTCTCATAAAAGGTGTGTCTCAGAGGTGCTCTGTCTTGTGTGTCCCTTGACAAAGGAGTTGCTATGGTAACTACCCTCTGGAAAACATGCAGGAGTCAACTGAACGTATGGCTCTTGCTCAACTAGCTGGAGTGTGAATATGTGCCCCTCTTTGTTCTCCCCACAGGCTGAGCTGAGGGCCTGCCCTTTGGCAGTAGAGGGCTAGAGGGCAGAAGGGCCAGTCCTCTTGGCACTCGCAGATTGAATGCTGGATGGGGTTTGCAGCCAGAAAAGAGTTGGGGATTTTCCTGCTCCTTGGTGAAGGAGGCAGAGGAGTGACAAAATGGCTCTTTCCAAGGAGCTACACTGCTCCTCATCCCACTCAACACACCTGTCCCTCAGTGTCGCTTCCACGTGGATCCGTGCTGACTTAGCAGTAAGTGAGTGCAGGCCTTGCAATGGCCCAAGTGTGGAAGCTCAGGCCATTAGAACCTTTAGCCACAAAGCAAGAGCGCAGCGGGCGGGGGCACAAACTCTGCTGGAAGCGAGGGGGAAATTCCTAGAGAATTCATCTCCAGATTGCTGTGCCACAGGTGCTACTCACAGTCCTTCCTGTACTTTAAATGCTTGTACATGCTGCCTGTCTCCCACCCAAATTAGCGGCCCAAACCCACCTTCTGAGTCTTTGCATCTGTCATCACCATGTTCACTGCAAACAGAAAAAGTTAAAGCAGCGCTGCCTAACCTAAGACCACAGCCCTTGCCCACAGTGGCCATGGTGCCTTCTCATGGGAGAGAGCCTTCCACTGACACTCTGGGGGCGGGAAGAGGAAACTGGCCACATCCACGTGCCTGAGAAGCCATCCTTTCAATCCATTATGCCGGAGGACTTCCGGCTCCATTGTGGGTCTCTAATGGAGGCCAGGTAAAGCATTCTTAGCACCTTATTGGGAAAAGGTTGTAATCCAACAGCCTCCTTGTGTGCATTCTGGCTCTGCAGATATGGATGGCCCCGTGTTTCCCTGTGGTATCAGAAAGTGGGGGGGGGGGAGGGGTGGCAAGGAGCGGAGGGGATGGCTGAGGCCAGGAAGAATGCCAGATGGCCTTCAGTTCTCTGGTGCCACCTGCTCCTCTCTGGCCTTCCTGCCACTTGGTCTCCGGCCAGAGATGGCCACAGTTCACTGTCTTCCCTCTGCCCTCACTCCTAGAGCCTGTGCTCACACCAGGTGAGGCTCCCACTTCAGCTCCTCGCCAGCCATGGGCAGAACAGTAGTGTTACAGGTGTGCTGCCTCCTCGGTGAACACAGTAGGAAGAAGCCTGAGGTGGGCTCATTTCTGCATTCATGGCCTCTGGGGCCTGGCGCCACTGAGGCATCCCAAGCACCCTCTTCTGCATTGGCCAAAATGGGCCCATCTGTGCTAGGCATAGGGACACTCCGCCATGATCACTTACAGGGAGGCTTCAGTGAAATGGCTGGAGGGGCTGTCTCGCCCTGCACCTGCACTCAGGGCGCTGGGAAACAGTCCTGCTGAGACTAACAAGTCAGGGTGGGAAGTGGGCTAGTTCTCCTCCTGTCCCGGGCCCTCCCCGGGCCTCACTCTGGTGACTCTCAACTGTGAAATTCAACATGAGGGACACTGGCCTGGGAGCATCAGGTGGCCAGGGGCCTTGTGGTGCCTCCAGTGTTGGTGTGTGCTCACTGACGGGATTATGGAGTAAATGAAGTCCTGCCTTGGGTTCAGAGTGGAAACCTGCCCCAGGTGTGACTGGTTTTTCACTTCTGCCAATATGAGAGTTTGTGTGAGTAGCCAAGCAATTTTTCAGCATTCTACACACACCATAGTTACTGCATTCGATTCGGCACTTGGCACTTGTGGATGTGTACCATGGAATATTGTAAACTTTGAAGACAGGATTTTCATGTAGCTAGAAGGTTTGCCCTACTTACTTTGTAATGAGTCTCAGTTTTGCCTTTGCTGGAGACATCCAGTGTTGACACCGTGACCTGGAATACTAGGAAATCTTTAGTACCAGGAAGAGGTCAGGCTTGAGCCGGGCCCAGAGGACCACAGCATGGGCAGAATTGCAGACATGGGGAGGGGGTGTAAGATACATTTTGAGACAGTCTGGGTTAAGGAAATGAGGACACAGTGATGATGTTGACAGCAAGAGCATTGTGCTGCCAGGGAGAAAAACCCTCTTGCCAAAGGGCACACTGGCTGTCCCCCGGGTTGGGTGCTGTGGCAGAGCTGTCACCCTGTCCAGTGAGAGCCTGCCCCGAAGGACCGGCCAGGGGACTTTGACTAACCACCAACCAGGGACCGAACTCCTAGCTTGCTAGCTGGTAACATTTTTTTTTTTCAGTGTCAAGCGTACAGAATGCTGAAGGAGGGACGCTTGCGTCACACACCCAGATTTAACAGCACGTAGCGTATCCCCATGTTAGTTTTACTCCATGGCGTCTGTGAGAATTGTTTGAGAGACTAAATTGCAGACATCAAGATAGTTCACTCCCAAGTACTTGGGCAGGTATCTCCTACAAACAGTATTCTCTACAGGGTACTGATGCTATGGTCACACCCCAGAAAATTAATAATCCTTTAGTATCTAATATCCAGTTGACATTCAGATCTCATTTTTTCTCTAGAATGACTATTACAACTTTTTTTTTTCTTGGCTTTGAGTGTGAATGTGCAGTGTTGGACATTGCTTTGGTCAACAGATTTGCTCAGCCACCTCCCCCCACCGTCCCGTGGACACATGCATGAGCCGTTGCTTATGGTGCTCGGTTGCCTCTCAGGGTCGCACTCTGGCTCTGCAGGGTCGGTCGTGGTGACGTGTGGAGTGCCGACTGTGGGCAGCCCATTCTGGGAAACAGGTTCACATGTCAGCTCCACCACTTATCACCCAGAGACCCTCAGCTCCTCCCTTCTCTCTAAGCCTCCGTGTTCGCATCTCCAAAATAAAGGAGATGGACCGGGGGCCTCCTGGCTCCGTTCGGTACCTCTGTGGCTTCGCGCAAAGTGTGGCCAGGCGGGACCCCTGCAGCTTCATACCTCAGGGCAGCTGTTTGATGAGGCTGCTGCCTGTGCCCATTCACAACACCATGAACTGTGGGGGGGATCGGGAGGATGCCTGGGACCCCCTGATGCTCTTAACATGACCAGCTGCTCTACCCCTCTGCTCCCCACAGCTGAGATTCTGGAGCTGGCTGGCAACGCAGCAAGAGACAACAAGAAGGGGCGGGTCACCCCCCGGCACATCCTGCTGGCCGTGGCCAACGACGAAGAGCTAAATCAGGTATGGGGCTCTCCTCCGCGTCCCGCACGCCAGACGCTTGTGCAGGCAGTCACAGTGGCCGAGAGACGGAGGGAGGTTGGTGTTTGGCTGGCTCTCGGAGGTTTGGGCTGCATTTTGGACCGTTAGCAGCTTCTCCGCCCCCATGGCAGTTCTTCCTCCAGGCTTTATTTGGGAGCAGGAGGGAATGAAACAAGGTGTTTGGCTCTCCCTGGAGGAAAGATAGTGAAATTTCACCAGAGTGAGGGACCCTGAGGACTTATTCCCTGTATAGTGAGCCTGGGTCTCATCAGCATCCTTGTAGATCCCATGGATGAAGGAGCTCTTCATCCCAACCCAAAGCAAGAATGTGAATGGGCAGGGCCGGCTTCTTGAAGGTCAGAGACAGGGTGGGCTGGCTCACCATCTGCTACTTTGATTTTCCTGCAAGCTGCTAAAAGGAGTCACCATAGCCAGTGGGGGAGTGTTACCAAACATCCATCCGGAGTTGCTAGCAAAGAAACGAGGATCCAAAGGGAAGTTGGAAGCCATCATCACACCACCCCCAGCCAAAAAGGCCAAGTCTCCATCCCAGAAGAAGCCCGTGTCTAAGAAAGCAGGAGGCAAGAAAGGGGCTCGGAAATCCAAGGTATGTGATTTGGCAGAAGTGGGAGGGTTGGGGCAGGTGCAAGCAGGTGAGGTCATGAGTGGCTCCTTTGTGCTGAGAGTTATCCGAGGACTAAGGAGGAACATAGGGGAGCTGCTTGCGGAGAGGCTAGTCCAGCTCAGGTGGGCAGAATTGGGGGACCGGATCCCGGTAGGCAAGGGGGTGTGAGGAGGGTCTGGGGCAGATAGCCCCAGGCTGGAAGAGCCCATTCCTGGCCCGCCAGGGAGATGCTTCCACCTCTGGGAAGAGACCTGCGTGTGCAGGAGCTTTCCTGTGCTAGGGGTGGCTGCCATCGGGTCCTACCCACAGGTACTGGCTGCCTCTCGGAACTGTCACTGTGTTACTGTGCCTGCGTGTCTTCCACTGTGCATCTTCCAGTAGGATGGTTCAGACAGTTGGCTCTGTAGGACGGTTGCCTTGTTAAGGAGAAAAATAGATGTGTTGTTCAGGTGCCCCTACCAGACCCAGCCTACACCGAGCAGGTCCTAGGTGCTGGTCTTTTTGTGGTGAGTGAAGCCCTCTCATTAGTGTGACCTAATGTTTTCTTGGGTGGGGCAGGCCAGCTGATCCCCATGTTCGCTCCTCACTGCACGCAGCACAGCAGCCCACCCTCGGGAGGTCTGGGCCTGCAGGTGGTTGCTCTTACCTGTCTGAGTATCAGCAGGATCAAGGGCGGGTGCAACTGGAAGCAACTGGAACACGTGCTCCGTGTTCCTCCCTCACCCGTCCCCGCCTTTGAGCTGTTGTCAGAACCTCCGGGGCCAACAAACGAGGGACAGTGCAATGAAAGCTCATCATCAGTAAAATGGAATGTAAGCTGCCCTGCCCTGGGCCCCCCCCTCAGGTGTGATCCTTCTGGTCTCCAGCCAGACGAGGAGGAATTTATCCCTGGCAGAAGGCGACCTGGCTGTTTTGTGAGACCCTCAGTAGTAGCTGGTGGAAATGCCTTGTGGATCAGATGCAGTGTCAGCACGTTCTTCCGAGCAAAACCCAAGCCTCTTACCTGATGAGGTGGTGAGGACACCTTCCCAGGACAGGGTGCGGCAGCACTGACCCGGGGCTAGGCTCGGGGCCACACTCCCAGCACATCCTCTCCTCTGAGCCAGTCCACAGAGCAGGCCCCAGTCTCCCAAGTTTGTGTCTACGCTGTTCGCTGGCCTTTGGTGGTTGAAGTTCTTGTACACCCTTCTGGGCGCAGACACATGATTCCCTAAAAACAAAATCTGAATTCCTCTTGCCACCAGGACACCACCTTGCCCTACCCCACCCCACCTGAGAATCACTCCCAGCTCTGTGAGAGAGAAACCTGTTCCTGAGGAGTGTCCTGTAGGTTCTTGCCAGGCACTTGTGCTCCACCTAGTCCCTGGGGGAGGCTCAGGACCAGGCGAGGATGTCGCAGAATGCTCTCTTACTCATGCTCACCAACTGTAAAATTAGCATATTGAACCGTTCTAGCATTTGCATTTGCTGGGAATAGTGGGGCAGGGAAGGCAGGGGAAAGGTGCATGGGCAAGCCTTTCTAAATGTTTGAGGATCAAGATGCCAAGTCCATCATCTCTTGAACATGGGCCTCAGGGAGCTGGTGCCCTTAGTGCTTGGCTGAGCCTTCTTCTGGCTGTGGCCCTAGCCATGGCCCTTGTTAATGCAGGCCCACTGCTGGTTGGCGTCTGAGCAGCCTCTCTGATTCTGTGTCTCGGGCAACCCTGGGCTGAACCCCTCTGCCGTCATCCCACTACTTCCCCTATTAGTTTCTGCCTGATGACTTTCTGCCTTCCCACCTAAGCGAACAGTAAGAATGCTGTGTCTTTCTTTTTGGACTTCAAATGAAGGGTGTGTGTGTGTGTGTGTGTGTGTGTGTGTGTGTGTGTTCAGCTCCTAGTAGCTATATTTGGAACTCAGTGTTTCTAATAACCATATGCCAATAATCACTCGAACATTCAGCTTTTCCCTTGATTACAAAAGCAGGAAGTCTGTTATGGTGGTCTGTTTTTCTTCCACACAATAAAACACATTGTCTGCTTACTGTACCAGTATTTGGCTAACATTAAACCCTGGGGGAAGCTGAAATTGGAACCGTGAACAGCTAATTTTCAAAACATTTGTTTAATGTAAATTGTGGTGTCAGCTCCCAGAAACAGCAGAAAACCTGCATCTCCAGGTTTAAGTGGAATGTTCTGAAAATAACCTTTCCAGAGACATGCAGAGAAAGCCTTCCTAACATGCTAAAGCACTTGGAGTAAAAGGGAGTTGGTATTTTTCAAGTGTCAACACGTGAATTCCAAATCATAATTTTCCCCCCAGTTCTATGTAATTGGAAGGTTTTGAGAGTCTCCAGTTGTGACAGCTGAGTCAGCTATTGTGGAACCGGTTGGAGAAGGTGCCAAAACCCACCGCAGCCAGGAGTCCGGGGCCCTGGTGGTGCCTTAGGGCTCCTCCTTCCTACTTGGGTGGCCTCAGCCAAGTCTGTGCCTCAGTTTACCCCCTCCCATGAAATGAAGGGGTGCAATCCAGCCTTATGCTTCAATGACTGTGCCTATTTGCATCATGTTTCTGACGAGGTAATAGGTGTCAGAGTTGGGATGGTATGAAAGAGAGTGCTGTAAGAAGTCCCCCTCTCGCCATGGCCCCCCACTCCTCCCCAGAGCAGTCTCTGCAGTGAATTTTTATGGGCCTTTCAGAAAGACTACGCATGGAAAAGCGTATAGGCCCACACAGTCCTCCTCGTCATACCTGCCTTTGGATATAAATAAGTCCTGTTACCCAGTGCTTTCGCAGGGTGGGGCAGTGCTTAAGGGTGCCTGCTCACTGGCTTTGTGGAGAAGGACGGGAAGGGTGTGCAGCACACGGGTTGGGTGCTGCTATTACTGACTTGTTCTACAGCTCTGACTATACGGCTGGTTCTTTCTATTTCATGATGTGGTGCGAGTGGCCTCTACAGTGTGCAGTACCGTGTTAACCACGTCTCTGTGGATGAGCCTACAGCTGTCCCGAGCGTTCCGACAGACAGTGCCACAGTGACCGCGATGGTTGATGGGTGTGTGTGCCCACACACCCGTAGGATAAAGTCCCCAGTGTGAACTTGCTGAAGCAGACCGTTTTCTGATGGCTCTTGGTCACATCGAGAACATTTTGTGCCATTAAGAAATTCCAAAATCTGCCTTGTTCTTTTAACATTCAGTGCCAAAGTTGTTGAAAGAAGATGCGTTCGTTCGATCAGTATTCACCCAGCCTGCACGTGCCCATTGTTACTCTTGGGAGTGAGGGCACAGCAGTGAACAAAGGCCCTTGCCCTCCCCTGGTGCTCGGTGAGCTCTGCTCTGGTCTAGCAAGGAGAGGCAGAGTCATTCCAGAAGGGCTGTGGGTACAGGCAGGTGCGGTGACAAAAATACAGCAGAGTGACAGCACAAGCGGTGTTACTTCACACAGGTGAGGCTTCTTTGGTAAGGTGACCCTTGAACAGAGAGACCTGAGAGGGTAAGGTGTCTGGGCCCTCAGGTGACTGGTAGGAGAGGTGACTGGCAGACGACCAGCAAGTAAGTGTGCCTGTCCCCCTCCCAGGGAGAACTCAACAGGACTTGGCATGTGAGGTTCCAACGTTTCCATAACATGCACACCTTTGGCAGTTGGAGAAGCCTAGGAATCCTTCCCAAGATAAGGTTTTCAAGGGCATAAAATGCTGAAGATTCAAAGGAAACCATTTATGCTTAAATCTTCCAGGTTAACACCCCTTGTCAGAATGTTTACCGAGAGCCATAGGATAGTCTTTACGAGATCTCCAAGAAGATAGATAGTTGTTGCCAAAAATCTGTATAAAAAATGCTCTCATCTAGGATTTTTCTTATTTTTTCCTTAAGTTTTTATTCAAATTCCAGTTAGTTAACCTACAGCGTCATATTAGTTTCAGCTGCACAATACAGTGATTCAGTCTCACGTAGGATTATTTAAACCTAAATCCGCACTACCATCCTAACTGAACTCCACCCCCGTGTGGAAATCACCCTCTGGATCATGAAGATAGGCTTGCTCCTCGCTGCCTGGCAGAAAGCCCGAGGTGATTTTGGGAGAGCACCTGTTTCTTTTTTGAGAAATAAATATTGAAACTGAAAATTGAGTGGTGAATGTTGGGGTTAGGGATGCCAAAGAAAGAGATTGGTTCTTTCGAGAAGCCGCCATCCTTGCAATTAAGAGGCCAATTTTGCTGGCCTTTTAATGAGCTTTCTAGCAGGTCAGACATCAGGGTGAAAGAGAATGTGCATAGGGAATCCTGGATTGATGATTTCACATAAGGCATTTTGGACACTCAGTCCTATATGTTCTTAAAAAGCCCACTGACTCTGACTGATAAGGATTTGTGCCGTTCAGAACAAAACAGGGTGCAGGTACAATGCATGGGGGCTTTGAGATTTGTAGAACAATACAAAATTCTCCAAAATCAACATTTCAGAGATTGACAAAGAGTATTGCTTGCTAGGGTTTCCCCTTCGGGCCAGGATCTGAAAAGAATCTACCACTATCACCATTTCTTAAAAGAAAATGGCATTTTATTTTTTTTTATTTTTTTTATTTTTTTATTTATTTTTTTTTTCAACGTTTATTTATTTTTGGGACAGAGAGAGACAGAGCATGAACGGGGGAGGGGCAGAGAGAGAGGGAGACACAGAATTGGAAACAGGCTCCAGGCTCTGAGCCATCAGCCCAGCGCCCGACGCGGGGCTCGAACTCACGGACCGCGAGATCGTGACCTGGCTGAAGTCGGACGCTTAACCGACTGCGCCACCCAGGCGCCCCTAGAAAATGGCATTTTAATCCAAGAGACTGGGAAGGGAAATAGTCCCTGACTACAGGCTTTATGTAAAAGTTCATGAAACAATTACTAATGATTTGAATGTAGTGATATCTCACGAGGCACCTGAGTGCGACTACCCTGTCTTGGGCTGGGAACCTTGCACGGAAGAGACAGCCATTTGCCAGGTAGAGAGGCTGGAGAGAACCGGGGAGGAAAGGCCCATCCTATACAGACAGGGTTTGGTGGCCTTCTATCAAGGCCAGTGGCTTATCAGGAGTTCTCTCACCTTAGACTCCTTTTCCCCACAAGGAATTGAAGGCAGAGGGAAGTCCAGCAGTTTTCTCAAGGTTACATCACTAGTAGAACTAGAAATGAAATGCAGAATTTCAGAGCCCAAACATAGTGTCACTTGTATGACCTTTGACCGTGGACCACTTACTTTTCCTTGGCAGAAGCCCCTCTGTTCTGTTGGTGGAGGGCTGAACGCCTTCTGTTGTAGGTGAGTGGGGCAACAGCTTAAAAAGTTTTTTTAATACCACATTCTGGGCTCATCGTGAATATATTTGTGCCTTTGCAATATATACCCTGCTTACAATTTCCCCCTCTCGTTCTCTATTGCACTGTTTTCCAGTTTTATTGAGCTGTGCTTGGCATGCAGCACTACACGTATTCAAGTATACAGCATAAGGACCTCACTTAAATACATCATGAAGTGATTATCACACTAAGTTTAGATGACCTCCCTTGTCTCATAGAGATACAAAAAAAAGTGTTTTTCTTTATGATGAGAACCCTTAGGACTGACTGTCAACAACTTTCACATATGCCATACAGCAGTGTTAACTATGGTTGTCCGGCCACACCTTACATCCCCTGTACTTATCTCCTTGCTGGAAGTCTGTACCTTTTGGGGGAGTATTTTAAAAAAGCAGTGTAGTTGCCCTACAATGTTAAATTAGTTTTGGGCCCTCAACACAGTGATGGGTCTTCTCTGGATGTTTTTACTGTGTTCGCCGCACGTGTAGCTGTCATCTGTCACTGCAGCATCGTTACGGTAGCATTGATTTTATCTTCCATGCTGGACCTTTTATCCGTGTGACTTCTTCCCTCCATAACTGGAAGCCTGCACCTACTACTGCCCTGCACCCATTTTGCCCTTCCCATCCAACCCCCTCCCCTCTGGCAACCCACGAGTTCTCTGTATTTATGATTCTGTTTCTGCTTTTTGTTTACTTATCTCTTTTGCTTTTTAGATTGCGCAAGTAAGCGAAATCTTGGTATTTATCTTTCTCTGACTTATCTCACTTAGCATAACGCTCTCTAGGTCCGTCTATATTGTTGCAAATGGCAAGATCTCATTCTTTGATATGACTAATATTCTTTTGTATGTGAATGTGTATTAAATGTGTATGTGCCACTTCTTTATCCATTCATCTATTGATACTCACTTGGGCTGCTTCTCTCTACTCATTATTGTGAATAATACTGCAGTAAACATAGGGGTGCGTGTCTCTTGTCAAATTAGTGTTTTCATTTTCTTTGGGTCAATAGCCAGTAGTGGAATTGTTGGATCACATGGCAGCTGTATTTTCTTGTTTTGCATAGTGGCTGCACCATTCTGTAATCCCACCAGGGCTTCTTTTTTCTCCATATTTTCGCCCACAGTTGTTATTTCTTGTCCTTTTGATTTTAGCTATTTTCATAGGTGTGAAGTGATACCTCATTGTGGTTTTGCTTTGCGTTTTCCCTGACGATTAATGATGTTGAGCATCTTTTTATGTATCTGTTAGCCATCTGTATGTCCTCTTTGGAAAAATGTGTATTCATGTTCTCAGACTTTTTTTTTTTAATGTTTTAATGTTTTAATTTCAGAGGGAAAGACAGAGCGTGAGTGGGGGAGGGGCAGAGAGAGAGGGAGACACAGAATCTGAAACAGGCTCCAGGCTCTGAGCCGTCAGCACAGAGCCCGATATGGGGCTCGAACTCACAAACCGTGAGATCATGACCTGAGTTGAAATTGGATGCTTAACTGACTGAGCCACCCAGGTGCCTCTCTCTGCCTGTTTTTTATTCGACTCTTATTTTGGCGTTGAGTTGTATAAGTTCTTTATATATTTTAGATATTATACCTTATTAGGTATATCATGGCAAATATCATTTGCTATTTCATAGGCTGCCTTTTCCTTTTCTTATTTTTTTAATATTTATTTTTGAGAGAGACAGACAGAGAGACAGAGCACGAGCAGGGGCGGGACAGAGAGAGACAGAGGGAGACACGGTATCCGAAGCCGGCTCCAGCTCCAAGAAATTGTGAGATCATGACCTGAGCTGAAGTCGGATGCTTGACTGACTGAGCCACCCAGGAGCACCCCCCTCGCCACCACCGTTTTCATTTTCTTGATGGTTTCCTTAGCTGTGCGGAAGCTTTTTAGTTTGATGTAGTCCCAATAGTTTATTTTTGCTTTTGTTTCCCTTGCGTGGGGAGACATGTCTACATAAATGTTGCTAAGGCCAATATCAGAGAAATTACTGCCTATGTTTTCTTCTGTTTTTATGGCTTATTGTCTCACATTTGGGTCTTTAATCCCTTTTGAGCTTATTTTTGTGTGTGGTATGAGAAAGTGGTCCAGTATTTTTCTTCTGCATGTAGCTGTCCAGTTTCCCCCCACCCTTTGTTGAAGAGACTGTCTTTTCCCATTGTATATTCTTGCCTTTGTTGTAGATTAATTGACCATATAAGCATGGGTTTATTTCTCGATTCTGTTCTGTTGATCCGTGTGTCTGTTTTTGTGTCAGTACCGTACTGTTTTGATTGCTACAGCTTTTGGAGTGTATCTTGAAATCTGTGACTGTGATATCTCCAGTTTTGTTCTTCTTTCTCAAGATTGCTTTGGCTGTTTGGGGTCTTTTGTGGTTCTATACAAATGTTGGTTTTACTTGTTCTACTTTTGTGAAAAATGTGGTAGGGATTGTGTTGAGTCTGTAGATTGCTTTGGGTAGTATGGACATATTAACAATATTATTCCATTCCGTGCGGGTGGAATATCTTTTCATTTGTTTGTGTTGTCTTCAATTTCTTGATAGTTTTCAGGGCACTGGTCTTTGACTGCCTGGGTTAAGTGTATTCCTAGGTATTTTATTCTTTTTTGTGCAATTGTAAATGGGATTGTTTTCTTAATTTCTCTTTCTGCTCTTTCATTTTTAGTGTATACACAGCAATTACTGTTTATTAACTTTATATCCTGCAACTATACTGAATTCATCGATTACTTCTGGTAGCTTTTTGATGGAGTCTTTAGAGTTTTCTATGTATGGTATCACATCATCTGCATAGAGTGACCCTTTAACTTCTTTACCAATTTGCATCCCTTTTATTTTTGTTTTTCTTTTTTGATTGCTGGGGCTAGGACTTCCAGTACTATGTTGAATAAAAATGGTGAGAGTGGGCATCCTTGTCTTGTTCCTGATAGAGGAAAAGCTCTCACGTTTTCACCAGTGAGTGTATGATGTTTGCTGTTTTTCATATATGGCCTTTATTATGTTGAAGTATATTCCCTCTAAACCTACTTTATTGAGAGTTTTTATCATGAATGGATGTTGAATTGTGTCACATGCTTTTTCTGTATCTCTTGAGATGATCATGTGATTTTTATCTTTTATTGTGTTGATGGTGGTACATCATGTTGATTAATTTGCTAATACCGAACCATCCTGCATCCTTAGACTAAAAATCCCACTTGATTATGGTGAATGATCCTTTTAATGTATTCTTGCATTGAATGCAGTTTGCTAATACTTTGTTGAGGATTTTTCATCTGTGTTCATCAAGGATATTGGATCTGGAGCCCTGGGACCCTGCTCTCATCCACCCATGCTACCAAGATATAGGGGAAATGTAAACCATGGCACTCATCAGCCCCTCTGACGTGAAAAGAGTTCCAGCAGCTTCCCTGTCATTTGGTGGAGTTATAGCACTGGATCTTTTATACACTAGCTGCTCTTTTTACAATATTTATTTATTTTTGAGGGAGAGAGAGAGAAAGAATGTGCACGAGCAGAAGAGGGCCAGAGGATCTAGATCTTTTATATACTAGCCACTCTTTTTTTTAAGTTTATTTATTTATTTTGAGAGGGAGAGAGAGAGAGAGAGAGAGAGAGAGAGAGAGAACGCACGAACCAGAGGGCGAGGGGCAGAGAGAGAAGAGAGAGACAATCCCAAGCAGACTCCACACTGTCAACGCACAGAGCCTGACGCAGGGCTCGGAGTCATGAGCCATGAGATCATGACTTGAGCCGAAGTCGGACTCCTAACCAACTGAGCCATCCAGGCATCCCTACTAGCTGCTGTTTTAAATCGAGGCTTTTTTTTCTGTGCCCAAGGCTAATAAATTTGCTCCCAGTCCCTCAGTATCTCCTTCCCTACTGCACTTTGCAGCAGCGGGTGGAGGGTTCCCTTCATCACTGTGTCTCTTTCCTTCTGTTATTTTCTGTGTGGTCTCTTTATCTTTGTTGGACAAAAGCTGTTCAGTCAGCCTTCAGTTCTTCAGAAGGAATTGCTCTATCAGTAGCTGGAGATTGGGTGTGTCTTTGGTGGAGGTGAGGGTCAGGGTCTTCCCACATCATACTTTTGGACTGGAACTCTAGTTGAAAGTTTGAGCCTTTTGACCACTGACATCCAGTTCTCCCACAAATATACAACTATAAATAAAAAATTAGGTACAGACACTTAGGTGGAATCTGAGCGAGGTAAGGGACCTTTTTAATCTCCATAGTACATTTAACTCCATTAGGGTGTATTTTTTTTTCTTTATTTTTGTCTTAACATTGTGTTTGATTCATTTAGGTTATTGTATGTAGCATACAGCACTGAGTCTGTGTGTTGCATGGTTGGAATTTACCCCCACGTGGTTATCCATTCTGCTCTTGAGAGATTTAAGTTGCTTGCAATTTGAGGCTCCTACCAATATTCCTGCTATGAAAGTACATGCCTTTTGGTGCACACATGTTGTATTGTCTTGGGAGTATACTTTTAAGTGGAATTGTGGTATCATAGGGTATTCATATGTTCAGCTTTAGTAGAGAGTGCCAAATAGTTTTCCCGAGTGGTGGTGAAAGTGAGCATTCCCATTGCAGCAAATGGGGATTCCAGTTCTACATTCTTGCCAAGGCAGGCTGTTTTGAGAGTTAAATTTTAGCCAGTCTGATGGCTGTGCATTGTCTTCATGACCATTTAGCTTTCGCATGTGCTGAAACAAATTTTGGCCCTTTGGATAGTTCCTTTTGTGCTAGTGTTTTAGGCAGTTTTAAAAATGTGGATTATCTATCTCTTTTAAATGCCTTACAGTACATATTTATTATGGATATGAATTCTTTTTTTATTGAGATATAATTGGCATTTAATATCATCTTAATATCAGGTGTACAACATGATGATTTGATATTTGTATATATTGCAAATGATCACTACAGTAAGTCCAGTTAACATCTGTCACCATATGTAATTACCAAGTTTTTTTTCTTAGGAGAACTTCTCAAGTCGGCTTTGTTAGCAACTTCCAAATATGCAGTACGGTATTAAAAACTATAGCCACCGTGCGGTGTATTACATCCCCGTGACTTTGGTTTTTTTATCACTGGAAGTCTGTACCTCTTGACAAGCTTCACCCATTTCACCCCCCCGCCCCACCTCTGTCAACCATCAGTCTGTTCTCTGTATTTGTAAACTCGGATTTTTTTTTCTTTTTTGCGATTCCACACATAAGTGAGAACATACAGTTACTTGTCTTTCTCTGTCTTGATTTATTTCGCTTAGTATAATACCCTCCAGGTCACATCCTTCTTTTTTAGTGATAACACTCTATTTTGTATATGTGTGTGTATATGTATATATAAAATATATGAGGAGATAATGTATAATAGGATACATAACATATCTTATAGGACATATTATATGTAAGGACATATATATCAGGATATAAAATATGTTAGTATATATAATATATAAGTATCTTTATCAAATTTTCACATTGTCTTTAGCCATGTTTTCATTGATGGATACTCAGGTTATTTTCATTACTTGGCTATTATACATAATGCTGCAGTAACCCTGCAGGTGCACATATATTCTTGAGTTGGTGTTTTCTTTTCTTTAGAAGTAAAAATTGTTGGATCATATGGTAGTTCTATTTAATTTTCTGAGGAACCTCCATAATGTTTCCCATGGTGGCTGCACCAATTTACATTTCCAACCACAGTGCACAAGGAACTCCCCTTTCTCCATGTCCTTACCAGCACTTAACTATTTATTATCTTTTTGATAATAGCCTAACAGGTGTGAGGCGATAGATACCTCACTGTGGATTGGATTTGCATGTATCTGGTGATGAGTTATGTTGAGCACCTTTTCACGTACTTGTTGCCTGTCTGTCTGTCTTCTTTGGAAGAGTGTGTATTCAGATTCTCTGACCACTTTTTTTTTTTTTAAGTTTTTACTTAAATTCCAGTTATTTAACATACAGTGTAATAATATCAGTTTCAGGGGAACAGTTAGTAATTTAACACTTGCATACAATGCCCAGTGCTCATCATGACACGAGCACTCCTTAATCCCCATCGCCCATTTAGCCCATCCGTTCCCCCCCCCCCACCGTTCCCCCTCTGGTAACCATCAGTTTGTTCTCTACAGTTAAGAGACTATCTCTTGGTTTGCCTCTCTGTTTTTTTCCCTTTGCTCATTTGTTTCGTTTCTTAAATTCCACAGATGAGTGAAATCATATGGTATCTGTCTTTCTCTGACTTATTTTGCTTAGCATAACATTCTCTAGCTCCCTCCACATCGTTGCAAATGGCAAGATTTCATTGTTTTTGATGGTTGAGTAACATTCCACTGTGAACATATACCACATCTTCTTCATCCGTTCGTCAGTGGATACTTGGGCTGTTTCCATAATTTGGTTATTGTAGATAATGCTGCTATAAATATCGGGGTGCATGTGTCCCTTTAAATTAGTATTTTTGTGTTTTTTGGATAATAGGGTAGTTCCATTTTTAACTTTTTGAGGAACCCCCAAACTGTTTTCCACAGTGGCTGCACCAGTTTGCATTCCAGTCAATATAGCAAGAGGGTTCCCTTTCTCCATACCCTCTCCAACACCTGTTGTTTCTTGTGTTGTTGATTTTAGCTATTCTGACAGGTGCAAGGTTATGTCATTGTAGTTTTGATTTGTGTTTCCCTGATGATGAGTGATCATGAGCAGCTTTTCATGTGTCTTTTGGCCATCTGGATATTTTCTTTGGAAAAATGTCTATTTGTGTCTTCTGCCTAGTTTTTAATTGGATTTTTAATTTTGGGGTGTTGAGTTTTATAAGTTCTTTGTATATTTTGGATACTAATCCTTTTTGAGATAGGATGTTTGCAAATATCCCATTCTGTAGATTGCCTTTTAGTTTTGTTGATTGTTCCCTTCCCGGCACAGAAGCTTTTTGTTTTGATGCAGTCCCAGCAGTTTATTTTTGCCTTTCTTTCCCTTGCCTCAGGAGACATAGCTGGAAAGAAGTTGCTGCAGCTGATGTCAAAGAAGTTACTGCCTCTGTTCTCTTCGAGGCTCTTTATGGTTTCAGGTCTCACAGTTAGGTCTCTGACCACTTTTTAATAAAAAAAATTCTTTTTCTTTTGCTATTAAGTTGTATGAGTTCTTTATATATTTTGGATATTAACCCCTTATCAGATACAGATTTTCTTTGACTTATGATGGGGTTGTGTCATGATGAAACCATTGTAAGTTGAAAATATCATTAGGTTGAAAGTGCATTTAGTACACATAATTACCATACATCATAGCTTTAGCCCAGCCTACTGTAAACGTGCTCAGAACACTTATTAGCCGACAATTGGACAAAATCATTTAACCCAAAGCCTATTTTATAATAAAGTGTTGAATATTTCATGTAACTTATTGAATACTGTACTGAAAGTGAAAAACAGAATGGCTCTATGGGTACAGAATGTTTGCGTAAGTCTGTCAATTATTTACCATCATGACTGTGTGACTGACTGGGTGCTGTGGCTACGTGTTGATGTCCAACATCACGAGAGAGTATAGTACTGCACATTGCTATCCTGGGGAAAAAAATCAAAATTTAAAATTAAAAGTATACTTTCTACTGAATGCATATAGCTTTTGTTTGCACCATTGGAAAGCAGAAAAATTCAAAGTCAGGGCCTGTCTGTATATGATTTGCAAATAATTTCTCTGAAGGTGGCCTTTTCATTTTGTTGATGGTTCCTTTGCTCTGCAGAATCTTTTTAGTTTGGTGTAGTCCCATTTTTTATTTTGCTTTCATTGCCTTTGCTTATGATATCATATACTAAACATCATTGCCAAGAGCATTAACAATGAGCTTACCATCTGTTTTCTAGGAGTTTCTTGGTTTCTGGACTTGCATTCTAGTCTTTAATCCATTTTGAGTTAATTTTTGTGTATTATGTAAAATGGCGGTACAGTTTCATCCTTTTGCACGTGGCTATCCTATTTTCCCAACATTGTTTAATTGCAGTGACTGCCCTTTCCCTGTTGTATAGTCTTGGCTCTTATGTCATGAATTCATAATGTATATGTGGGTTTATTTCTGGGCTCTCCATTCTGTTTCACTGGTCTGTGTGTCTGTTTTCGTGTTGATACCATACTGTTTTGATTACACTTGTATCTCATAGCTTTGTAATATAATTTGAAGTCAGGGAGCATGATGACTTCTGTTTTGTTCTCCTTTGTCAAGATGGCTTTGGCTTTTGGAGTCTTTTGTGATTTCATGTAAATCTTAATATTGTTTGTTCTGTTTCCATAAGAAATGCCATTGGAATTTTGATACAGATTGCATTGAATCTGTAGATTGCTTTGGGTAGTATTAACATTTTAACAATATTAATCCTTTCAATCCATGAGCACAGAATATCTTTCCATTTATTTGTGTCTGGTTCAGTTTCTTTAATTAATGTGCTAGAGTTTTGAGGATATAGTTTTTTGCCTTTTTGGTTAAATTTATTTGTAAATATTTTATTTTTTGATGCAACTGTAAATGGGATTATTTTCTTAATTTCTGTTTATGATAATTGTTATTAGCATATACAGATGCAACAGATTTCTGTATATTCATCTGGTATCGTGAAACTTTATTGAATCCATTTATTCTAAGTTTTTTAATGTATACTTACTTTTGAGAGAGACAGAGTGTGAGCAGGGGAGAGTCAATGAGAGAGAGAGACACACACACACAGAATCTCAAGCAGGCTCTGTGCTCTGAGCTGTCAGCACAGAACCTGATGCGGGGCTCGAACTAACGACCTGTGAGATCATGACCTGAGCCGAAGTCAGATGCTTAACTGACTGAGCCACCCAGGTGCCTCTATTCTAACAGGTTTTTGATGGAGTCTTTTGGGTTTTCTATATATAGTATCATGCTATTCGCAGACAGAGACAGTTTTACTTCTTTCTGAATTGGATGCCTTTTCTTTTCCTTGCCTAATTGCTCTGGCAAGGACTTCTAATATAGTATTAGAATAAAATACATATATATAATATATATATATGTATACATACATACTGTGTATATATATATATATATATACATATACACTATATGTATAGTATACGTATACACATATACATATATACATATATAGTATGTGTGTGTGTATATGTATATATTTATATATATTCTAATATATATTAGAATAAAAGTGGCAAGAATGGGTATTGTTATCTTGTTCCTGATCTTAGAGGAAAAGCTTTCAGCTTTCCACTAATGAATATGAAGTTAGCTGTGGGCTTGACATTTATGGCTTTTACTATGTTGAGGTATGTTCCTTCTATACCCAGTTTGTTGAGATTTTTTATCATAAATGGATGTTGAATTTTGTCAAAGGCTTGTTCTGCATTTGTTTAGGTGATCATAGGTTTGTGGGGGTTTTTATACCCTTCATTTGTTAATGTGGTGTATCACTTTGATGGATTTGTGGGATATTGAACCACCCTTACATCCCCCACAATAAATCCCACTTGATCATGGTATATGATCCTTTTAATGCATTGTCAAATTCATTTGTTAGTATTTTGTTGAGTGGCTTGCATCTTTGTTCATCAGGGATATTGGCTTGTAATTTACTTTTCTTATGGCATCTTTGTCTGGTTTTGGTATCGGGGTAGTGCTGGCCTTATAAAATGAGTTTGGAAATGTCCTCTTATATTTTGGAAGTTTTAGAAGGATTGGTATTCATTCTTCTTTAAATGTTTATTAGAATTAACCATTGAAACCTGGTCCTGGACTTGTGTTGGTTGGTTGTGAGGTTTTCGATGACTGATGCTCTATACCTTTACTAGTAATCGGACTGTTGAGATTTTTATTTCTTCATGATTCAGTGTTGGTAGTCTGTGTGTTTCTAGGAATTGGTCCATTTCTTCTAGGTTGTCCAATTTTTTTTGGCATATAATTGTTCACAGTCATCTTTTAAAATCCTTTGTAGGGGCGCCTGGGTGGCGCAGTCGGTTAAGCGTCCGACTTCAGCCAGGTCACAATCTCGCGGTCCGTGAGTTCGAGCCCCGCATCAGGCTCTGGGCTGATGGCTCAGAGCCTGGAGCCTGCTTCCGATTCTGTGTCTCCCTCTCTCTCTGCCCCTCCCCCGTTCATGCTCTGTCTCTCTCTGTCCCAAAAATAAATAAACGTTGAAAAAAAAAAAATTAAAATCCTTTGTATTTCTGTGGTATCAGTTGTAACATCTCTTTTATTTCTGATTTATTTATTTGACTCCTCTGGGTTTTTTCTTAGTCTAGCCAAAGGTTTGTCAGTTTTGTTTATCTTTTCAGAGGACTAGCTCTTAGGTTAATTTATCTTTTCTATTTTTGTCTATGTGTTGCTGCACTGATCTGTATTATTTCCTTCTTTCTACTAATTTTGGGCTTCATTTGTTCCTTTTTCTTTTTTCTGGTTTCTTTTGGTGTAAGGTTATATTGTTTGAGCTTTCTCTTGTTTTTTTGTTTTTTTTTTTTTAAACTTTATTGTTTATTTATTTTTGAGACAGAGAGAGACAGAGCATGAGCAGGGAAGGGGCAGAGAGAGAGGGAGACACATAATGTGAAGCAGGCTCCGGGGTCCAAGCTGTCAGCACAGAGCCCGACGCGGGGCTCGAACTCACAAACCGCGAGATCATGACCTGAGCCAAAGTCGGACGCTTAACCGACTGAGCCACCCGGGTGCCCCTCTCCTGTTTTTTCGAAGCAGCCTGTGTTGCTATACACTTTTCCTCTTAGAACTGCTTTTGTTGCATCTCGTAAGTTTTGGCATGTTGTATTTCCGTTTCCCTTTGTCTCAAGGTATCTTTTTATTTCTCTTTTGATTTCTTCTTGACCCGCTGGTTGTTGAGTAGTGTGTAGTTTAATCTCCACATATGTGAATCTTCCAGTTTTTTTTTTTTATTCGTAATTGACTTCTAGTTTCTTGGCACTGTGATCAGAGAAGATGATTCATACAATTTCAGTCTTCTCAAATCTATTAAGATGTGTTTTGTGTCCTAAAACATGATCTTTACCACAGAATGTTCTATGTGCATTTGAGAGGAATGTGTATTCTGTTACTTTTGGACGGAATGTTCTGAATATATCTATTAAGTCCACCTGGTCTAATGTGTCATTGATTTTTCTGTCTGGTTGATCTATCTATTGATGAAAATGGAGGTATAATGTCCCCTATTATTATTGTATTCCTTTCTACTTCTGACTTTAGGTTTCTTAGTGTTTGCTTTATATATTTATGTGCTCTTGGATTGGGTGCATAAATGTTTATGGAATTTATGAAATATATACAAATATCTTCTGGTGGGATTGACACATTTATCATGTAATAGCCTTCATTATCTGTTATTGTAGTCTTTTTTTTTAAAGAATATTTTACCTGATACATGTACAGGTACCCCAGCCTCCTTTTGGTTTCTAGTTACATGAAAAATATTTTTCCATCATTTCACTTTCAGTCTGTCTTGTCCTTGTGAAGTAAGCCTCTTGGAGGCACCATATAGGTGAGTCTTGTGGGGTTTTTTTTTTTATGTTTGTTTATTTTTGAGGGAGAGAGAGAGTGTGTGAGCAGGGAAGGGGCAGACAGAGGGAGACACACAGAATCTGAAGCAGGCTCCAGGCTCTAAGCTGTCAGCACAGAGCCTGATGCGGAGCTGGAACCCACAAACCGCGAGATCATGACCTATGCTTATGTAGGACGCTCAACAGACTGAGCAACCCAGGTGCCCTGATCAGTCTTGTGTTTTTATCCATTTGGCCTCCCTGTCTTTTGGTTGGAGAGTTTAGTTCAAAAGAAATTATTGACAGGTATGTACTTGTTGCCATTATGTTGTTTTCTGTCTATTTTGTAGTTCTTCTGTTCCTTTCTACCTCTCTTGCTCTCTGCCTTTGTGATTTGATGATTGTTTTTAGTGGTATAGATTTATCTTTTGTGCATTTACTGTAGGCTTTTGCTTTGTGTTTATCATGGACACACAGGTTTATAGAACAACCTATAACAGTTTATTTTAAGCTAATAACATAAGTTTGAACACATTCTCAAACTCTACATTTTTACCCTCCCAACATTTTATGTTATGATGTCACACTTTATGTGTTTAATCTTGTGCATCCCTTAACTAATTATCGCAGTTATTTTTACTACTCTTGTGTCTTAACATTCATATTACCTTTCTAAGCAATTAACTCTCTACCTTTAGTATAGATTTACCTTTACTAGTGAGAGTTATACTCTCATGTATTTTCCTATTACTAATAGCACTCCTTTCTTTTCAGCTTAAAGAAGTCCTTTTAAAAACATTTCTTATAAGGCTAGTTTAGTGGTGATGAACTCCTTTAGCTTTTTCTTGTCTGGAGACTTACTTCTCTATTTCAAAGGATACCTTGGCCAGGTAGAGTATTCTTGGTTAGAAGTTGTTTTAATTTTCAGTACTTGGAATATATTGTGCTTCTCCCTTCTGGCCTACAAATTTCTGCTGAAAGTCTGATAGTCGGATGGGGGTTCCCTTGTATGAAAACAACAAGTTGTTTTTCTCTTGCCACTTAGAAGATTCTCTCCTTGTCAAAAATCTTTAACTTGTGACATTTTAATTATAATGTGTCTTGGTGTGGGTCTCTTTGGGTTCATAGTTTTTGGAGCTCTGTGGGCTTCCTGTCAGGATTTTCTTCTTTTTTTATGGCTGAATATTTCAGTATATATATACCACAGTTCTTTACCCATTCTTCTCTCTGTGGACACTTAGATTGTGTCTGTGTGTTGCCCGTTATAAATGATGCTGCTGTGATCAGGGGGTATGGTTCTCTCTTTGACACAGGATTTTTGTTTCCTTTGGCTATATTCCCAGAAGTGGAATTGCTGGATCATATGGTAGTTCTACTTGTAATTTTTTGAGGAAGCTTCCTATCGTTTTCCCCTAGTGGTTGTCCCAGTGTACAGCATGGGCAACAGCTTTAATGGTGGAGGCCCTGAGCAAATGAACCATTGCTGAAAGCCACCAGGATTAATTATCACAGGCTAAGCCTTATAATTTGGCTTCATAGGCAGCTGCTGACTTATACCCGGGTCCCAGAGAAGCCGTCACAGCCCCTTCTAGTAAAACCAGCTCCCTTTCTTGGATACCTGAAATTCTGAAAGTTAAGGCTTTCTCACCTCTAAAAGTCCAAGTATTTGGGGGGCATAAGCACTAAATCCTTATCTACTTATCAACTGTATCCCATTCCCAAGTGTTTACTGAGGACCCCCTGCATGCACTGCGCTCCCTGGGTAGAGCAGTGGTTCTCAAAGGTTTTTGCTTGCCTACATCCTAAAACAATTTTGAAGATCTTTGTATCTCACACATTTAAATTTTGACAGCTAAACTTTTCATAATAAATTTAAATATCTGTGAAGTGTATAATTTTTGGTATGCAAAACACTGTTTCATCACTCATTTACATGTATCCAAAGAAATTGAAATACAACGTTGATTTGGAGTACCATCACTTAAAAATATACAGACAAGCTCTTTTTTAACAGGCAGCAAATTTACATTAATTTTCTCCTTGAACCCGTATTTCCCTTTCACTTGTCCCACAATATTTTATCCTAATGTCAAACATTTTATGCTGCTGGTATTTTCTTGATGTTCAGAACAAAAATAATGTATATAAATTTAAATTTACTTGGAAAAAATTTCTTGTGATCATAAATCCACTAAATGCTGTGGATTCTACAGGATTGGATCATTGTCACATTTATTAACACACAGTTGATCACACCAATACTGTGCAAATTTAATAAATATTAAGGAAAATATTCCCTCAACTGTATCTTTTTTTTCCCCGTAACCGTGTCTTATAATGGGATAGATGGAGATCGTTTTTATAATTCACTCAGGTTCCTAGGACAGTTACTTACTTATAAAATGAAACAGGGTTCAGCATCCTATATTTGGATGTTTATAGGTGTAAGTACTTGGAATGTCTTACGCACAGAAAGTAGTTGAACGGGAATGGAAAGGATTTCGGGGCACAGCAATATCACTTGATCCTCCGAACTCTTGAGTTATGTGGCAGCAGTCACATAGTAATCTGTCATCAATTTCTTTTAGTATGTTTTACTTCACAATTGTTTTAGATGGACAGAAAAGTTACAGAGACAGTCCAGAGTGTTCCTGAATGCCCCTCACCAGTTTCCCCATCGTAACATCTTCCATAACCCTGGTACATTTGTCACAACTAAGAAACTGGCACTGTTAACTCCATCAGTCTGTTCTTTAATGATCTCTCATCTGTTAAGTCATTTTGGTATTTCTCCCGTTTTGTTGAAAGCACAGAATTAGAAACATCTGAGTAGTGAAAGGATTTGTCACCCAGCCTTTCCCTTTCTTGTTTCCTGGAAATTGTATTAAAAATAGGCTTACTAAGACTTACCACGTAACTGTGGGTTATACCTTTTTCACTGTTGGTCTATCATTTGTCCAGTCTGGCGTACTGGAAGAATTAGGAAAGCCATAATAGTGATCATTTTATCATATCTTTGCTAATACCCTGTTTCGTGATAAAATAATTTTTCTCTTATTTATATCAAAACCTTGGAGCTTCGGTTTTAGGTCATTTCGTTTATGGAAAATGTTCGAGGTTGGCCATAGAACTTAAATGTCAACCAATTTGTCAATAAACTTCATATAAAAAAAAAATGTCAAAGCATTCCTTCTTGTTAAAGTGTTGAGTAAAACTAGCCCTTATTTTTTCAATGTAAGCAAAAATGTTAATATGTTAATGAATTTGAATCCCTAAGTTGGCATGTGGACAGGGTCTGTGGTCCAGAGCCTTCCTTCATAAATGCATGGTCATCTGGGATACCTTTCATCCCCTGTTTTCTTGGTTTCCTCACACTGGAGCATCTCTCAAGAGTGATGTCCTTTTTGATCGTACTTGGGAAGAGAAAAGGCGAAGTATCTAAACACAAATTGACATTGTTCCCGCTATCCTCAGTGTATGATACATGTGAATGCAGAACATCCCCAAATGAGCCAGAATACCCATTTCTCTTATAATCCTCATGCTTAACAGAAATGCATGAAAGACTGGTAAAGTCCTGTATCCCTTTTCCCTCCCTGGGGGTGTGCCAGGCTACTAGTCACTGTGGGAAGCAGGACAAGGGTGGTGGTGCAGGGAGTTCTGACATGAGACCTCTATCACATGTGCAGATCACTTAGGGTAGATCACTTTCAGGAAAAAGTACATGAGAAAGTTGAGGATCTGGAAATGAATTAAACCTCTCTGGACAACAGACCTTGCAAGGCCCTTAGGAACCCCAGGGTATACATATTTGAGTCGGGTTGGGGCTGGAAGGAGGCCCATGAGATGCTGATATCCATGCCCACTATGAGGATGGCGAGTCCCCAGGGGCAGCGGGACTCAGCAACAGCCACCATAGGGATCCTTCTCCAAGGCTGGTTTTCATGAAGGACAGTTGGGAGTGTCTTACCTACCGGGCTGGAAGAGGTTGCAGGGTTATGGTTCTTGGTCTGATTTTTGCTCTTTGAGAACTAGTGACCAGGAACAGATTGCTTTTTCCCCTCCAACTTGAATAGTGTGCAGACATTGAGAAAGCAAAGACCCTTAAGTAAGAGATACTTAATTGGTCTAAACTTATAAAAATAGTTGTTCTCGATTATCATTCCACAGTAGAGTTTTGCCTTTAAGTAGCTGTGTGTTTACATGACAAAGTGATGCAAATACAGCTAACTGTCCTCATAGAACTCCCGGACTTCACAGTGAGCCTGCAGCTCCCGAGCTGAGACAGGCCCCAAACTGGTTGTGTTTTAGTTTCCTGTTTTCTGAAGTATTAAGGGGAGGGCCTGTGAGCTTCCTCCCCATTAGAAAAGCCCAGATTCCTTTGGTCTCTGCCTGTATGGGCCTCATAGTGACTCTTGTATTTGTGCAAGAAGAAGCAGGGCGAAGTCAGCAAGGCAGCCAGCGCCGACAGCACCACCGAGGGAACGCCGGCCGATGGCTTCACAGTACTCTCCACCAAGAGCCTCTTCCTCGGCCAGAAGGTAGGCAGATGTGCGGCCTCGGTCTGCTCGCGGCCCTGGGACAGACGGGTGGAGGCCACCTCTGTTGCAGGAAGGCCTGGGGATTCCCAGAGGCCACTCCTGGCCTTGTGGGTGTGGAAGGAGGAGTGGGTAGCCTCACGGGGGGCTGCGGCAGGAGCAGTGGGGGAGAGTGGCAGGTGGGAAGAAGAGGTAGTGGTAAAGAAGCGGGAAAGCCGCTCCCGTGGTGGTGGGGAGCTCGGGACAACCCCGGGGTTAGTCTGCAGAAGAAGCTACTAATGTGGGATACACTGGTCATCATGTAGCCCTCGGCCAGCAAAACTGCCCCAAGTCAAAGCTGGGTCTTGGAAAAGGAAAGGTCTAGTAGGCAGCGCACAGGCTCGGGTGGGCACTGAAGTCAGAGCCTCTGCTCCGGGGGCGGGATTGTTTTTAGACATCCTTAGGTAATGGGTGCACTGAGCCACCTCTGGACTCCTCAAGCCAATCTTTTGTTTGTTTTAATCGTGGGCAATGTATTTTCAGCCATCCCAGTGATGCAGCTTTGCCAGGACGCCATGGTTTTGTAAAAGATGATTCACTTTTGTTGAAAATAAAAATGATGCAAAGGCTTTTAAGACCTGAGAGTGAGAGTTAATTAATAATGCTCTATTAACACCAAAAACAAACAAAACAAAACAAAAAACAAACAAAAAAAAGCGGGGGTGGAGAGAGAGGGAATTACGCTTCTCTTAATGTTTCAGTCCTACGTGAGAAACAATTAAAGGCATGAATGAATTTGACCTTCATGTAAACTGCGTTGTGGCTAACAACTTGGTTCTGAAGCTGCATCATTTTTACAACCTCACTGTCAATTTTCTTTTGCATCTCAGTGACACAGCCCTCCTGCTCCTGCATTGCAAGCGCTCCTTCCCCTCTTCCCCCCTTCCTGTCACTAATTGCACTCAGGCTCTCATGATGCAATTCCTGTGGTGGACCTTGTGTTCCAGCAAATAACCATTGCAGCTGACATTTTATAACCATTATCTGTATTTTGTACGCATTTTTCAAAGGGAAAAATAAGCAGCGCTTGTCATCTTAAGGTCTGGGGCTTTCAGAGTTTTCGTTTAAAAGATTTTTGTTTTTATTTGTTTAAAAGTTTCAACTCAGCAGTGAAGGCAACCACCTGGGTCTACTTTCACACCCTTTAACGTGTCCTCTGGGTAATACATGGAACGTTAACGCGAAGCGCCTTCCCACTTGCTTTGGTTTGAACTCGAGTGTGAACAGCCTGCTCTTGAGGGGTAGCTCCAGTGTCTTTAGGTCCCTGTTGCAGACCGTCAGCCAGGCCTGGAAGCCGATTCAGCAGGTAGAACAGTTCAGGCCCTCCTGCTGTCCCCCACCGTCTCTCACGCTTTCTCCCATCCCACCCTTGGGTGCCCTGCCCCTGGCCTCTCCCTTCCCTGTGGTGGTCTTGCTGTCTCCTGCTGACTGCCCCACAGCCAGCCTCACACCCCCTTACTGGACGAACTCCAGTACCCTCAGAATAGCAGCACTCGGCCACACAGATGTCCATGTACAAATGGATGCCCTTCTCGATCTCGGGGGTCAGGGTCTTGTCTGGGTTCTGCTGCCTGTGAGCCCTGGAAGGGAGCTGGTAAAGGCCGCAGACACCTCGCTAGTTCCTCTGCAGCCACGCAGTGCCTTCTTCCCCACCATGTGGGGTCTCAGGACCAGGTGCCACAGGCCTAACAGTACAAGAGAGTACAAATCGGCAAACACTGTACCCCATTCAGGATTGGGAAGAGGGGAGACCAAAAAGCTATAGGGAAGTGCTGACACTCCATAATAACCGACAGATGTGTCATCTAATGTTGTTTAAGAAACAGGAAAATGGGAGTAGACTTGGCAAAGAAACTAATATGCCTGTCTGAGGTCTTGACTTCTGTTTGGTTGAGCTGAACCCCGTGTAAAGCGGTCAGCTGTCAGAGAGGGGGCTGCGTGCAGACCCAGACAGACCACCCACCTTCTTTCCCACATCCCACAGTTAAGTGTCAGTGGGGAGAACAAACACCGAGCTACCGCGAGGCTGCCCTCCGCGTCAAATGTGCTACCAGGTTAATGACCCAAAACTCACACATCCAGGGCGAGGTACCCCCAAATCCAGCACCACACATGCCCTTTAGCAGGCATGCCTCTATCTCCCCAACTGTGGCATTACAGAATAAGGGAACACCTCAAGTCAGCCTGGGTGCCAGCATCGGAAACTAGTGTGCCAGAAACCCTTTCTGGAACGCTGGGCCCTGAGGTGTGAGGTAGAGCACGTATTTATGGTCGGGAGCGTTATTTTGCAAGCAGTACTTTCTGGTCCTTTATTGGCTATTACTGTGGGGTGAAAGTCATGGCTTAATAATGCAAGAGGGGCAAGAGTCCTAAAACTGATGAGAATTTTCACACAAAGCGCATTTTAAAATGTTACTACAGACCTTAGTTCGTTTTTGTTTTTTTATTCAAGCTAGTTAACATAGAGTGTAGTCCTGGCTCCTGGAGTAGAACCCAGTGATTCATCTCTTCCATACGACACCCAGTGCTCATCCTGAAATGTCCCCTCCTTCATGCCCATCACCCATTTAGCCCATTCCCCCACCCACCCCTTCCCTTCCAACAGCCCTCAGTTCTCTGTATTCAAGAGTCTATGGACGTTAGTTGTGAGTTGGATTTTAGGCAGTGTCCTAAGAAGGGTACCTGAAGATGAAGACCGTATCGTACCCTTTGTCCCACGAGTCCTGTTTTCCCATCTTTGACCATGAAACCCATGCTTGAACGCTGCAAGCAGGAGAAGGTAGAGAAAGGTGATACTGCGCCCTGCACAGCCCTGCAAGGCCTGGTTGCTAAGCTACTCACAGAAGCTGGCCCAGGGCTCAGGAGCCTGGGGTCTAATTATCATTGACGATGGTGTATTTCAGGTTCTCAAGTCTCAGGAGTGATCGTCCTCATTACTCTGCTTTTATCCAGCGTTCACACACATTGTTGAATTGTTTTCAAAAAGAAGACTGCTGTGAATCTGAATCTACCGAATGTTTTTGCTTTGTGCTTCAACAGAGATTCACAGCTTCCAGAGATTGAAAAACCTGATGGGGTTTTTTTATTTCCAAAAAATTCTTCCAATGTGTATTTCTATAAATCTGTGTCAGTGGTAGTAACTGATTGGGGCTTCCTTGGTCAGCAGTAGGGAAGGCAGCGTAAGGAGAGTGTGAGTGAGTCTCCAAGCCTCCCAACTGTCAGGATCGGAGCCGCAGCCCCGTAGGCCACTAAAGGCATGGGGCAGGGTACTTTGGGTTGTCTGCCTCACAGAGACACCCGGTTACCAGAGGCTGGAATACTATAAGGAGAGGGGGCAGTTGAAACGGCAGTGAGGAGAAAAGGGCTGATGCTGTCTTTCTACCCCTACAGCTGACAATGGGCCTCTCACATGCCATGAAGGGTGCTGGCTCCGGGCTTCTAGGCCTCCAGCG
Organism: Lynx canadensis; assembly: GCF_007474595.2. NCBI lineage: Eukaryota > Metazoa > Chordata > Mammalia > Carnivora > Felidae > Lynx > Lynx canadensis. Next base: position 112,053,189 of record NC_044303.2, on the reverse strand, counting down.
GTGCTCACATGTGTCCTTTGTGTGGTAGGTCTAGCCTGAAACCTGCCAGATGCTACCACCAGACCTGAGATCTTCAGGAGAATTAAAGCTGGAGATCTGGGGATGTGTACAGGCAGGGCATCAGAGCACCGTTAAAGAAAACCCCTTGATCCCAGAGACAGGGCAGGATGGGGCCACAGAGAAGACACAGTTCTCCATGAGGGGCTTAGAAACAGTGCCCTCTCCCTTGGCCTTGGTTGAAGTGGACTTGGGTGACAGGAAGAGAGTTGCATTGTATATGGCCAACACAAGGAAATAAGACTGGTCAGTCTTTTCCCTTCCTTGTCCATTATGAAGGCATTGTCAAAGAGACGTCAAAATTTAATAATTCCAGGCTAGATTTAACATGTCCTTCAGATACTGTTTATCAATTACTTTTGTTTCCTAAAATGGAATTTTTGATAAGTAAAAAAAAAAAAAAAATAGGATTCCTCTAGCCAAATAGGTCATGTCAAGGCGCAGTCCACATATCTGTCTAGTAGTTCCAAGCCACTGGCTCCTTCCCTATCATTGGCAGGCCTCCTTCTGACCTGCCCTAAGTGGTGGGGGCCATAGCCTGCCTTCCAGAAAGGCCAGGTTGGCCCTGAGCCACTTGAGGTCCATTGCAGACCAAGGGCCCGGTTTCTGAGCTCTGGCATTTCCATTAGCCCTGCTTTAAGAGAAGAGAGATGTGCATTTCACCTCGGAGTTGTCGGGATGTTTGACATTCAATTCCAGCTCTGTTTGTGTGCCTGTAGCAGCCTGAGCACTGTCTGGGGCCTCTTGTGGCACTCAGGGTTAAGAGACAACCCAGTCTCTGCCTTCTGGGAGCTTCTCCTAATGAGTTCACTTGTGAGTACAGAGCAAGGACTAATGTGGACATAACCACTGGAGGGAATATGGGGGTACTACAGACCGAGAGACCGGATGTGGTAAACCCAGCTGAGATTAGGGTAGTCAGGGCCCAGAGGTGGAAGGGTCTCACGGGACACTTAGCTAGGTCCCCTTCTTCCACCTCCACAGCCAAGTAGGACCCCCTTCTACTCTCTAACTGGCAGTGCCCTTTCGTCACGCTCTACGGTGGCCAGCAATCTTCAGATGTTTTAAACTCCCCGTGCTGTCATTCAGAACTTATTTTTCCTTTTTTTGTTGTTTTTTTAAGACTTTTATTTATGTATTTTTTTAATGTTTATTTTTGAGAGAGAGAGACAGCATGAGCAGGGAAGGGGCAGAGAAAGAAGGAGACACAGAATCTGAAGCAGGCTATAGACTCTGTGGTGTCAGCACAGAGCTCAACATGGGGCTCAAACTCATGAACTGCAAGGTCATGACCTGAGCCAAAGTCTGAGGCTCTGACTGAGCCACCCAGGTGCCCCCAAAACTTATTTTCCCATCATTCCCAATGATAAGACAAAGAAGTAGAGACCTTATTCAAATTTCGAAATCATTAGTCCCACCTCCCAGAGAATCAAACTAAATACGAGAATTTTCGCAGTTACCCAGAAATCTTATTTCCCAGCCCACAGGTCCCCCTGCTCTGCCCTGTGCTTCATAGAGCCATGTGGCTCCTGGGGGAAGGGGGTTGGGACTTGGCAGGACTGGCCATCTTTCCTGGCCCCACCAGGCCTATTTGTATGTACCCACTGGACAACAGGATCCTTGCAAGACATTTGCACACGTGGCCTGTTTGTATCCCATGCTCATGGGCTTTCTCCTCCTGTTCAGGGGAGCTTTGGCCTTTGTTCTTGATCATTTCACTGTTGGCTTCTGTCTACTGCCTGCCCGCCCAAGCCAATCTGGTTACCCAGGTGTCTTTCCAAAGTGCCTCTAGCCATGTGGCCTCTCCCCTCGCACCCATGTCTCTCCCAGACACACACAAGGCTCCTCCCACCCCAAACACATGCTATATAGTCCAGAGGTGGTTTTTTAAAGTACCTCTATATATTTAATAGCAGAATGGTTCTGCGGCTCAGCCCCTCACCCTGAGGGCTTGTACTAAGCCTGGTACACAGCAGAATATAGTCGGAAAAGCAAGACTCAGATGTGAGGGAGAGTGAGAGTACTTGGTTGGCTGGGAATTCTCTGTTGCAGGGGCCGCGGCTCGGTGCGGTGCTTCAGAAAGCAGGCTGCCTCTGTCAGAAAGGAAGGTGCAGAGAGTGAATAGGGAGTTCTCCGAGGAATTTGCGCTGTCTGCGACCATTCCCTCGCTTCAGTACTGCCATGAAGCCCCCGGCACCCACCCCCCACACACAGTTTGTCCAGAGAGCCCGTCCCACAGGCAAAAGGGGGCTTCTCCCCAGGCAGAGTCAGAGACCATGTTCTGGGGTCTTCTCTGCTAGCCAAATCAAAGCCCGTGGAAAACAGCTGATTTTCCAATGAGGCATCTCCAAGTATAAGTTCAGAAGCATCTACACCATTGGAAAAAAAAAAATAGCGTGAATTTTGGGGATCTGAACATGTCTTTTTTTAAAACAACAAGAAAGGAAATTCCTAGGTATCCTAAAAGTGTATTTATCTATACCACACCAAGTAAAGTGTTGCTTTCCCGGTTTTCTCCTTTCCCTTCCTCCCTCAACAACCTGCTACTACTTTACAGTATAGGGTCTTGGGGTGTTTGTTTTAGGAGGAAGAGCAGGGAAGATTCACTTAATTTGAGTTGCTATAAACACTGTTTGCTTGAAGTGAGATGCAATACTTATATGATAATCAAACCCTTCCCCTCGTCCTGAATCCCGACTCCTTACTTGCCTTCCTCGAGCCCCCCTAGTCTTGCCCATGCACACCCCTTCTCCCTCAGCACAGCAGTTAGCACCCTCACCCTGGTACTGGTCTCTTGTATGCCTCTGTCCTGCAGTGCTGAGTGCTCTGCTGTGTGAGGTCACCCCCCCACCCCCCTGTGGGCTTCTTCCAGGTTCGGGGATGTTGGTGGCCCCTGAACCACCTGCAGTGCTGGGAACCATATCCCAGGAAGTCCCGGTGCAGAAAACTTGTTCCTCTTCCACCTTCCAGCCCTAACTAGAAGTGGGACCCTGCTGAGCCTTTCCCCAGTCGTATGACCAGATTTCTTTCCAGAAGTGCTTTCTCACAAAGAATGACTTAGTTTCAGCAGGTCTTTTTTGAGAATCTCCTGTCTACTTCTGGGAATCAGAAATGTGGGTTTATATTTCTGGTGCTTATAGCGTGTCAGGTTTTTTGTTTGGTTTTGTTTTCAACAAAACACTTGGCCTCAGAAATTCAGTGCATTGGAGCTTAGTTGCCAAGAGCCTCCCTGCCAAGTGGCTGCACATGGCCCTGTCCTCCAAGTGCGTGCCTGGACAAAGGCTCCTGTCCTGCTGGGCCCTGCGGCTGCGGGCAGCTCTTCCAGCGTGGATCACAGTGGGTCCCAAGCACCAGCTCCTCTGAGGGCTGCTTAGGCATTGCTCTTGGCTGCAGCTGTTAGGAATTCATGTCACTGAAGGATAAGCGTCTTAGAGAGTGAGCTAGCACTTTGCTGCAGGCCCTTGGACCTAAGAACAGGAGGGGAAAGGGTAGGACCCAGGACAGTAGTCCTGGGCCAGCTAATTCCACTTGTCCTTCTGACAGGCAAATCTAGAACTCAGGGCTTCTCTCATCCTGATGCTTGCTATAGCATTGGAATACCTGTGGGAAGGGAGGACATTCATTGGCTCTTCAAAGAGAGCCAGTTGGTTTCCATGCTCATGAAACTCGAGGAAAATCCTCGACCCAGTGGGCCTCCACAAGGTGAAACATTTTAAGAGACACACGGTCTTGCCAGAGAACTGCTGGTTCTCTTCCTGGCTTTCACCAGAACTTCAGGATTAGAGGTTTCTAAGCAACAACCATCTTGCTCCTTGCTACCTCCGAGCAGGGCAGGGGAGCCAGCCAGCCAGTAGTCAGGGTGATGGGGACAACTTTAAAGACCCATGGCCAGTTAGAGGAGAATGGCAGAGCTACTAGGGCTTTCCCACACCAGCTGGGACTTATGTACCATCCCAGGGCTCAAAGAAGAGGTCACATACACCGTTCCCACCTTGGCAATAAGTACCCCGATGCTGGGTCCTGATAGCTGCTGTACTTTGTTCCTTCAAAGGGAAGTGGATCCACCAGTCCACATGGCTTATGCCTCCCTTTGGCCCCAAGCATCACCCAGCAGGTTCTGGAGCCTCAGCCTAGCTTGCTTCCTTTCAGCATCCCGAGCAGCCCTGGAGCCTTGTTTGAACTGGATTCATTTTAGCCAGCGACTCCCTGTCCCGCCTCCCCACCCCTACCCTGTGCACCCAGTGCCCCTGGAGTGTGCACTGCCCTTCATCTGTATCCCAAGGCTCACTTCTCTGTGACTTCCCGGCTGTCCTGTTATTTCCCACCTCATGCTTTTCTTTTCAGCTGAACCTTATTCACAGTGAAATCAGTAATTTAGCCGGCTTTGAGGTGGAGGCCATAATCAATCCTACCAATGCTGACATTGACCTTAAAGATGACCTAGGTAATTGGGGATGGGGTTTGGCACCGCCAGCTGTCAGATGAAAAGTTATGGAACCCAGAATTTAGGCTCTTCATCGTCTCAAACTTCAGATGGTCAAGCCAAATTCCCAAATCCCAGTTGAACATTGGAAGGAAATCCTCAATGTTTACTCACTCCAAGCCATTTCAAATGGAAATGATCCGATAATGTTTCATTGAGTGCAATTGGCTATTTTCCCCTTGATTGTAAATGTATTGCTATCTAAATTCTCTTCCATAATGATCATACTGACTGCTGGTTACTTGGGAGGGATTTTTTAAAAATGTGTTTGTTTTTTTTAGAACTGAAAAATCTCAGGTTACTACAAAATGATAGTTTCTCCATTTAAGCCCTAATTAAAAATGACAAAGCTTAAAAGCACTTGAAAAGGGAGAAAATTAAACTGCATCAGTATATCATTAAGTTGTCTTTAATCCACCAGTAAATTGGTTTCCCCTAAATTTACCACTTACTGTCACTTCCTCAATTTTTTCTACAACTGAAAACAGTATATGACTGCATGCCAGCTTCATGAATTATTTGATTAGGGGATGATATTAAACAGAAGGGCAACATCTCTTTCTGGGTGAGCTCCTACAGAGGACAACTCTGCCTCAGAGCCACGGTGTCTCCCTGGTTGGGGGCAAGCTGAGAGGGATCCCTCAGTATCCCATTCTGTGGCTTGATCTTTGCCCGGAGAACTGTCAGCTCAGGGGCTCAATGAAGGCTCCTGACCTCTCAGCCTTGAGCCTTGACAGGGGCAGCAGTCTAGCAGAGGCCCACCAAGGTAGCTTCAGGCCTGATGCTGACCCAGGTTTGTTTTATAAACCTTTACCCCCGACCTTTGGCTACCTTTGTAAGGTGGCAGATTCGTTTACTGGCACAGATGCTCATTCCAGAGCCCAGGCCCGACCCACACCAATTGGGTGTAACAGTGGGCCGGAAACATAGGAACTGGGACTCAAGAATGCCTTGCCCAGCCTTGTTTTCCGACCACATACTCTCTTCATATGGATATTTTCTTAAAAAAAAAAAAGCCACAGGCTAGAAAAAGCAGGGATCCTATCTGTCCAAAGTATGTTTTATGTGTAAAATACATGAAAATAAAGAGTGACTAGAATAAATGCTAGACCTGGAAAAACATTTGTACACATTGAGCAGGAAAAAATAAAGGCAGTTCTCTATGCACACATACTGTTTTCTTGGTTTTCAAGAGCTGTCCCTTGAAGGCAGACCAAACGTTGAATGTCGTAAGACCAAAACTCCAGCTCTGAACGTTGACGGCTGCCAACAGAATGGAGAAACTCGTTGTTGTGGTTGGCCTGATAGTCCACGTTTTTTTTAAAACAGATGCCATGTTTTAGTAGCCTTCTCAGTGGGGTGCCAGTTTTATAGGCTTTTGCGAAGTGAAACGGGGCATTCGTTGTTTTGTTATTTCTTTTAATCTTTGGAAATGATCTCATGTGTGTGTTTCTCTTTTTTTGGACATGTCATTCAAATGTTTAATTTAAACATGTCACATTTGATATTCCTCCTCCTCCTCCTCCTCCTCCTCCTCCTCTTCCTCCTCCTCCTCCTCACCCCCATCCACATGTGCGCACACTTCGTGGACTGATTGCCCCTTGGGCTCACATGTTGGAATCGACCAGGTAGGCCAGCCCCGCCATTGGGGCATTAGTAAATGTGCCTGTGCGTGGGTCTCGGTCCAACACAGTTGATATACATTTGTTTACCTGTTATAGTTGCAAGTTGTACAGGCTGACATTGCCTCGATCGACAGTGATGCTGTCGTTCACCCGACAAACACTGACTTCTACACCGGTGGTGAAGTAGGTAATGCCTAGCCGGGTGCTGCCGAGTGTGTGTGTGCATGGTCAGTCGGCCGCCGCAGACAGCTTGATCCTTTGACAGCTATGCAGGGCTGCATTCATTTCACACTTCCAGCTGTCCCCGGCCTCCCCAAGGTCGACCTTGCTAAGGTCTCCAGTCCCCGGGCTGCAGACACGAGAGGTACAGCTAGTTGGCAGCCAGGGTGCGTCATGCAGCTCACAGATGGGCGCGCTTCTGGTTTGGAAACTGGTTCGGCAGCATCATTTCTGCATTTGCTTCACGAGGCACAGCTTTGTCGGAGACTGGGTTCACCCATGATTTCAGCTGCGAAGGGGATGCAGCCAGGTCGGCCGAGTGGCCTCCAAGACCACTGATGTGACCGCTGTGGACCAGACACATAGCAATACCTAGGCACAGGTGTCAGCACCGCTCCCCCCACTTTGGCATCGGAAGCATGCTTTCCTGAAGATGGCCTCAAGGCCTCAGGTGCACTCGGGCATTTTGAGAACACTCTCCCACACTGAGGTTCTCAGACCTTTATTGCATGAAAGTCACCTCATTCTGGTGTGAGGTGCCTAGACCACTTGAGAAACTCTGCTAGACCCAGAAAGCTCCTTCCTGTTCCCTGGCAGCTGACATCCATAGTCATTTGGCTTCTGGCGCTCAACATCTGAGCGTGGGGTGAGGGAGAGAGAGGGAAGGCTGGGTGCCGAGCCCTGGGGCCGCTGGCCTGCTGCATGAAAGTGAGGTAGTGCCCTGCTCTAAGAGTATGCTGTGCTGCTTACGTGATGACGGGGCATCCGGATGGATGGCAAAAAGGCACCGCTTTGGAGCTAGGTAGAAGGAGCGCAAATCGCAACCTTGCTATCTGTAGGTCATGAGAGCTGGGCCAGTTACTTAACTCCCCAGTGCCTCGGTTTCTCTGTCCTATCGCAAGAGTGATAATAGTGAGAGTTAGGATAACTTAAGCAAAGCACCTTGTTTTGTGTCTGCCTCCTGATTGGTGCTTACCGTATAGCCTTACTCTCACGTGTATCTAATGATTTTTACCATCGATGTGCTAGTCCTGAGAGTGGTGCCCTAGGTGTAGATTTGAACACCACTTTCTAAAGTGGTGCCCTTGCTACGGGCAGAAGTGAAGTCATGTTGAAGGCTGAGGCTATGGGGATTTTCATGAGCGTCCCAGACAGTGGAAGTCCAACAGCTTAGCAATGCGAGGCTGTCCAGCTCTGTTTAGTGTCACGTGCAAAGCCCGCTGTGCACAGCCCGCCCTAGCCACTGGGATTTGGGCTGATTGCTCTCCTGGGCATTTTGGATCTCGGACGTGGATGGAAAAGACACACTGGACGGGAAGTTGGGATTCGCCAAGTCGTCCAGGCCAAAATGAAATCAGGCTGTATAGGCAATTAAAATAAACTCCACTTTCACAAGATTTTGGAGGAGTTTAAGAGCTCCTAAGTCAGACAGCTTAAGAGAAAGATATTCTTTCTCTTTATTTCTTGACCAAATGAACACTTGATGGGAGTGAAATAAACAGAACAGCTAAGGGCTTATCTTTCCACCAGGAGTGACTGAGGCCTGGGTTCATCCTGCCATCCAGGACTTTGGGTAAAATGGAAATTAGCACCCTTCGGGCGCAAAGGGGTCTCCCCCAGGCCCGAGGAGAAGAGAAAGCTGACTTTCTTTGCTGTGGCTGTGGAAGGGGTGCGTTCAGCAGGATTAGTTGTGCTGGGACATAGAGCTGGAGGCTTTGAGATGGAGTTAGGAACCAGCCGGGGGATAGCAGGGAAAGAACCTAGTCCTTCCTAAACCCTGATCAGAACTGGTGCTAATCCTTTCCCCTGTGATGTGCTTGCCCTCCCCCCACTGAGGTGCACAGGGGAGGCATGCTGAGCCTCAGTGACTTCTAAGTACCCTGGGTCCATGAGCTTGCCCGAGGTCAGGGGGCCCATCACTCACGGACACTGTCACGGCTGGAAAAGAACCTCCACAGGTCCGGATGGCTTCACTGGCCGGCCGGAACCCTAAATGACTGTGCCAGAACCCAGGTCTTCCAAAGCCCACCTCAGTGCCTTTTCTCAGTGAACCAGTCCAGACTAGTACTGAACCCACCTATCTTTTACAATGCCAAAACAATGACAAACCAGATTCATGCATGGCCTCAATTGGTTCCAGCTCCCACTTTGATGTGTGAGAGGGGAAAAGAGGAAGCTAGGACACGATCACTCTATTTCTCCCATTGGGTGTGAATTCCTGAGACCCAAGACTGCTGGAAGAAGGAATGCCAGTGCAGGAATGCTTAGCCCCGTGATTAACTCTTACCCATCACAGTTCTTTCTAACAGTGAAATAGACCACAGGCTTAGCCTGACATATGCCCAAGCCTAAATTTTCGCTTAGGCTGTTTTGAACACCAATACTTATGCCTGCTTTCTAAGCATGAAATAATGTTCTTGTTCTCATGGGAGTAACACGTGTTTATGCTTGGGGGCAAAGAAGCCAATTGCTTTATGATTAACCCTGAAGTGAAGCCTAAAAAACAAGAGTCTTACATTACTAGTGTTGACAATACAGTCGAAATGGGCCTGTTTCTTGTTACAAAGTACACGTGTGTCTACATGAACATGTGCGTACATATGTGTGTGTAGGAGTCCAGTCCTGACCGGGTGATTGCCTGCAACCTAGGGTTCAATTTTTAAGTTTGGGAAATGCATTGAGTGTATTTTAACTTGCAAATTTCACTTCTAATTAAAGCGAGATTTAATTATAAGTAAAAAAATTTTAAAGTAAACACTCTTCCTAAGATCAAACACCTTTAATTACAAATAAGCCCATTTTCTTAATCGTTTTTGCTTTAGAGAGGAGCTGGTAGTATTCCTCCAGTGCTGATCTCATTTTGCCTCCCAAATTTCTCAGTTCTCCCCGAAGAGCATATAGGGGTAGAGGATGCACACCTAAAATAGTTGCACGTAGAGCGTATTTGTTTCCCTCCTGCAAACTTGAGAATGGGTCAGGAGGGAAGGCCCGACCAGGTGTGGCGGGCAGCAGTGTTTGGGACCCAGCAGATTCAGAATTCAGAGGCGTTTTTCTCGGCTGCATGATATTTTGAGTGAACCCGTAATTGGGCCTCACTCCTCTGGGTTGTATCCTCAGAGTCTCCCCTTCCTGCCGGGTGGAGGTGGCTGTGAGGCCTGACCCTGCTCCCTCATGCCTGTCCGGCCACCGTTTGTGACGCTGGTCTTTGTCAGAAATAGACAGCGGCTGTCACAGCAGTTAGAAGTCTCTGGAGTGGATGTGTTTTCCCTCCTGACACCTCTGCTATTTTAAGTGTCTGTGACTGCTTTCCAAGACAGGCGGAGGCGTGAGGGCAGTCTGGGCTAATAAGGGATGCTGGATCCTACCCCAAGCATCCCGTGCTAATTGCTCTTTGAAAGCAGGGTCTGCTCTTCGCCATCCTAGAGCTCCCTGGGGGTGCCGGCCTGCCGGTCACGTTCATGCACACAACCCCAGACTTCCTGCAGTGGGCCGGCGTGCGGGCCAGCGCCTGCCATTAGCCCCGGTGCCGTCTCTTTTGTGACAGTGCCTAGACGATGTGCTCTTCCTTCCAGATACTTCTTGGGGTTAGTTCACTCCTGCAGAACAAGCACGCCAGTGAGGCAGGTTTTTCTAAGAGAAAGAGACCTAGTCCCGACAGGGTGAATCCAAAGAGAATTTGGGCTGGTGCACTCTGATGCACCCTGACTGACACCTACTACAGTGTGCCGAGTGCAACTCCGAATTTTCCAAGATAAATGGTGAATCTTAAGGGGAGTATTTTATCCTCTTGTGAGGAAAAGTACTTTAAAATGTGCAAAACTGATGAATCAGAGCTTAAGGAAGAGAGACCCCATTCTGGCCAAACTTTAAAGGACGATGTTGTCACACGTTTTCAATGCCTCCTGTTGTGCACACGAGGCATTTAACCAACAGGCCTCACAGGTGTTGGTAACCTTGTGTGGGAACCCAGTTTTCCTGGCAGGAATTGGGTACTTAGCAAGAACCCGAATTCCAGAAAAGGTGCTGCCTACCTCCGCTGGGTTTAACCTTGAAAATCTGGTGAACAGTCATCTTCTTTTACAAACTTTCATGTAGTACAAGCTCCCCTTTAAGCTCTGCTTCTGATGTTGCCTTCCTTTACCTAAAGTGATTCTGAGTCATTAGTGTGATGAAGGAAATACTTTCTGAGGCCATTTTTTTTTTTTTTTTTTTTTTTTTTTTCTTTTTTCTTTCCTTTCTTTTTTTTTTTTTTTTTTTTTTTTTTTGTATTCACCTTTGACACCAGAGCTGCAAAATAGGAAAGAAGTATGGTCATAACGGTGGTCCAGAGGTGACCAAATCTGAATGCTTTCTTCTGGGCACACTGCCAAGGGGAGAGTTGGCTCCCTGATGGGAACTTGGTATGCTTCCCCTAAAGCCTTCATATTTGGGGGTTCTCCCCAGAAGAAAATCTAGGGGCGGGGGGCATGAGCCTCAGAAGCCAACACCATCTGATTTCTCATGGCGAGAAATGCAGGACAGGCACGCTTGCAGGGAACAGGCGTGTCCCATGTCCCTCGTATCTCTGGCATATCCAGGATTACCCTGAGTCACCCCCAAATGTCGATAGCAAAGCCAGCTCAGTGGTAATTGGCCGAGTGGTGAATCTTTTCTAAATTTCACTTTCATGACTTAACCAAGTCTTAGTTTCCTGTTTTGCAGCTGTATGGAAATTTAGCTGGTCAGATCATTTGAAGTATGTAATCACCTGACATGCTAAGTGTCTGTGTGTGCCCTGAGATGCAAGAATGACAGTCTGACCTCACCCTGTCCTTGTCTAGGAAACACGCTGGAGAAGAAAGGCGGCAAGGAGTTTGTGGAAGCTGTTCTGGAACTCCGAAAAAAGAACGGGCCCTTGGAAGTAGCTGGAGGTGAGCTGGGGCAGCGCCTTGCTTATTTGGGCGTGGCCCGTGCAGCATTAGGAAAGCCTGATTATGAGGCATCTTGGAACTCAGGAGTGCGTGGCCACGCAAACCTGTCTGAGCCGGTTAGCCTTACAAATTTGGACTTAAAACACATGCAAATTGTCGGGGGGAGTGTAAGGGTTGTGAAAACTACCTTTCCAGTTTTTTTCTTTATTGCTCAAAATAGCTTTTAAATGTTTGGTGTCTAGACTCTGATTTTAAGGAATTACAGCATTCGAGTTTGGCAAAGCTGAGAGCTGAGAATTGTAGGCAGTGATACTGAGCCATCTGCAAAAGTGCTGGCGAGAAGTGCAAATTAATCATTTTCATTCAGCCATCTGTGTGTTTAATGGGCAAAATAGAAATAGACATTTTTCATTTGCCAGTCACACCTTTCCTGATACCAAGGGTAAGAAAATAACTTGGAACCGGATGTGTGGAGAATGATTGCTAAGAGCTAGTGGCAGAGCCTTCTTCCTGCTACTGGCCTGGATTTTGGAATTGGAGGTGGTCCGTAGGAGGTGAAGGACAGAGGGCCTCCTGAGGACCTAGGGGTCCAAACAGTGGGGTGAGGCCCGGTTCACTCCACCAGTGATGTGAGGACAAGCCATTCTCTTCCTTTGGGCTCTGGTTCCTCTTCATACTGGATGGTCCCCAGTGTCCAAGCTGTCTTGCAAATCCTACTGCTGCTTTAAAAATGACTCTTAATTGAATACAGGTGTCAACAGTTACTGTGTGACTTCTACACAAGCCCTCTTTCAGAGGGTACACCAGTGACCCTCTTTCACCAGTCATCCTGGGCTAGGCACGGAGCCCGGTGTGGATAACAGGGTAGCATTCGCTTTGCCTTGGACCTCTGCCTTGCCCATTTTCTTTTGCTTGCAATGAGTGTGGTATCAAGTAGGGTACATTTCCAGGTCCTTACAGGTATTTCCACCAAAGTCCCATATTGGACAAGGGAGAACTGATGTAGTATTAACTACCCAGCCAGGGGCTCCTGACCTTTCTTCAATCCCTTCCCAGAACTTCTCTGTGCCAGTCTGGAGGTGCTTTCCATGGGTGGCCCTCAGATGGAGGTGTGATGAGAGGTCAGCCTGGTGCTTCCATACCCCAAACTCAGCAGGTGACACCTGGGCCACCGGTGATGCAAACCCATTACATTTAGCATGGCTGAGGATATGGTTGCCTGTTTTAATAACTCATTTTGTCCTTGATATTAAGATCAATTTTAGAAAAAGTTTTAGAACATTTAAAGGTGGTGTAAAACCTTAGCCCTGGCTCCACTAACGGATGATGATCACAGTTACCGATGTTTCTTTCCAGTCTTTTCCCACGCATTGTTCAGCAGTGACTTCTCCCGAGGACAGACCAGTGCGTAAACCCCCCAAATCTCATGTTGCTATAGGTCAGCACTTGAGCCCAGAGTCAAGAGTCAAACTGAGACCTCTTAGTTCAGAGCTGTTTCTCTGCACCATGAGGCACTACCCACCGATCACTCTTCCCCAGTACCTACTAGTGCCACAGCAGACCTGACAGTCCTACCCACGAGGACGGTCACCCCAAGTGGCCTCAGGCAACAATCAGACCATAGCAGCGATGTGGGGCCTCATTGTGTTCCTGTACAGAAATGGCACAGGAGGCACTCAGCAAACCCAGTACCCAGAACCACCACCTGTGCATTGCACCTTTAGGAACAGGAGTCCCAGAACATGCTCTGGGAGACCCGGCGCTGACTTGGAACACTTCCTAAGGGATAGCACGCCCGAAGCCAGTGCCTTTAGTTCTGATGAGAAGGCAAAGCCTGAGGGAGGGAGCTGGGTGGGGTGTAGAGATGTGTAGTGGGAAAAAGGCAGCTCTCCCCGGAACAGAAACCAGTTCCAGCGTGAAAGAACAATTTAATTCTGTCAAAAACGAAGATCAGTTCAGGAGGAGAAGAGGGCACCAGAGCTGCCAGTCATGTTGCTTAGTGGCTCATTAAATGGAGTTGCTTTCCTAATAGGTTTATCCTGAACTCTGCCGGGGAGATTTATAGACACATCATAATTATGTGTACAGGAGTTCACAGGAGGAAGGGGGCTTAGAGATCCCCAGAGGCGAATTTGAGGCTGCAAACATTCTGACACAGGCAGTCAAGTTAGGTGGTTCAGGGTCCGCCTCTGGGAGGATGTACAGAGAGGGCTGGCTGTAATCTTGGCTAAAATTCTTAGTGGCGGTGCATCTCAATGCCAGCTTTCAAGGGTGGCTCTTGACCTGGTGTTTCCCGAGAAGACTCGCTGGTGAGCAGTTTCTAGAGGGACATCAGAAGCACAAGATGGCAGGCAGCTGCAGCCCTCCCTGGATGCAGGCCACAGGGGAGCCTGGGGGCACGCTGCAGCTGGAGGGCGATGTGTTGGGCATGTGAGGGACAGAACTCACTGTTCCTGTCTTGTCTCCTCCAGCTGCTGTCAGCGCAGGTCACGGCCTGCCTGCCAAGTTTGTGATCCACTGTAACAGTCCGGTCTGGGGTGCAGACAAGTGTGAGGAACTTCTGGAAAAGACGGTGAAGAACTGTCTGGCCCTGGCAGACGATAAGAAGCTCAAGTCCATCGCGTTCCCGTCCATTGGCAGCGGCAGGTAAGGGCACGTCGTGGCTTGTGAGGTCATTATACTTAGCTGCATACTTAGCCCATAATCGTGGAGCTCTGACTTGTGCACGGTCAGCTAAGGCTGTTTTCGAGCCATCTGCTTTAGTCGAGAAGACCCAAAGCACAGGAGGGGAAAGAATACAAACATTAAGCAATGGTGAACAGCAATTGAAGAGACGGAGTGAGACAGGAAGACTGAGGAACGTATCAAATTTCCTTTGTGACAGCAGATGTCAGCATAGAAAGTGACTTCAGGGTGTAGTGGGACCATCAGAGATGGTGGTTTAGAGAGTGAACCTGGCAGGACACGAAGACTCAGATATGAGGGAAGTGGAGAGGACAGGGGAGGTGTGAAAGCCAGGACCTTCGTTCCAGGAGCACCCTCCCAGCCACAGCATGCCTCTGCCCCTTACCTTTGTATCTCTGGCATCCTTCACTCGCCCGTCCCCCCCCCCCCCCAACCTGCCAGCTCTGTCTCCATGTGTCCTGCTGTCTGGCTCGTGCAAGGCAGACATGAATGGACACTTCTGTGACAGTGACATAGGGCTGGGTCTGCTCTGGCTTCCAGTGCTGAAGTAGCCCCCAGTAACTCTGGGTGTGCACAAAAAGAAATTAGAGCTCTGAGAAGGGAGAGTGCTTTGGGAACTCCGTGCCATGATGCAGGGGCGGTTCTCCACTTCCCATCACATCATGGGGTCCTCCCTGTCCCGGTCTGTGCCTCATGCCTCACACTCTGGATTTGGCACCAGAGGCTGCAGCTGTGGACATCTTGGGCCCAAGAGGGCCATAACCCAGGGCTATGTATTGGCCGTGGCTGCACCTGGGGCATCTGATCCAGACTGTGCGCCCACTTGGGTCTCTGCCATCGGACCCTCCCGGTGCCCAGGCAGGGCTGTGTGGCGGCCATATACCGGCTTCCTTTGACACTGCAGGCCGCACAGGGTGACCATCCTCAACCCCCTTCCTCATGTTTAGAGAAAGTGCCTCTTTTCAAAGCACTTCCCCTCTGAACCCACGAGGAGCAAAGAGTAGAGTTTGCGAGCTCCATCTTGGGCAGGCTTTGTAATGATGCCTCTCTGAACACTGCTGCCACTGGGGTTCCACACCTCAAGTGACAGAGCTAGCCGTGGGCAGGCTTCCTATCACGTGGCACCGGGAGGTCTGCCCAAGCTGCCCTGTTCCCACAGTATGTGGGGGGGAAGAGGAGCCCTCAGGGGACAGTGATAGCTCATGCCAGCGCCCCACCCTCATGCATGCCCACAGTCTCCCTACCCTGTACGCTGAGTGCCACTTTACTTCCAAAGTGAGGGACATCCAGAGGTATGTGATGACACGTGTTGGTTTGGGTGCTGTCCACACTTCCGGTCTGTGCTTTTAAATCCTGTTCTCTTTTGCCAAGAGCCTATGTTGAACATCACTTTGCAACACCATTTAAGGGTCTCTTAAAAGAAAAGTTAAAGGAGAGGGACCATTGAAAGCCATTTGCTGTCAGGCTGCCGTCAGTTGGCTGTCACAGCCGGTGGCAAAGACAAAAGCCACCATTGTAAGGTCGTCAGCACACCCCCCCCCCGCCCCTAGCTTGAAATTTCCCCAGAACTAGGGAGATGTGTAATGGGTGCCAGAGTTGATTCCGAACCTTTTTTTGACAAAGTGCTTCTGAATCAGAGTTTAAGTAGCCAGCTTCCTGCTTCTTCCACATCCTGTAGACGGTCTGTTCTTTGGCACAGTGCTGCTGTGTGACCTTTGCTAAACGAGTTAGCCTCTCTTTCCGTGGCCTCCCTTATCAGTGAGCACGGCTTTGGGGGATGGCCCTCCCTCACAGATGGTCCTGAGGCTCAATTAGTGCTTCGGATGCACTTTGATCTGCTCTGATGAAAGGTGCTTCTGAAGAAAGAAGCAACAGGAGCCTTTATTGGAGGTAATAATTTCATATTCTTTCATATAGCTATTGGGAAACTTTTAATTGAAGCATAAAAGTAATTCTCTACATTTTTCATGGAGTAAGAAGTTTTTAAAAACAATCCATTGAAAGCTTTTAAGAGGGCAGAATGCCAAAGGCAAGCACATGTGCAATGCCAGCGGCCCCACATCTGTCAGGCAGACCTTGCCCCACAGAGCCATGTAAACATCTGCCCTCTCTTTCATGAGTGAAGATTAGGATTACACCAGAGCCGGCCTGTAAATCACAGTGGGTTTTAGGAGGGGAAATAAAAAGCTTGTTTGTGGCATCCAGTGTCTCCGGCCTAAAAGTCGGGTTGGAATGAAAATAATAGAAATGCAAACATGTTGGCAAGGAGCAGAGGGGTCACTTTCTCTCAGCCAAGGCCCAGCATGTGGAGGGCCATCCCACCCTTATGCCCTCTCCCTGTAGCCCCCCGGAGGCCAGACCCTGACCTCAGGGAGACTGTCCTTGGGTACTATGGTCACAACATTCATGGATACCCCCACTCTCTCAGCTCTGTGTGACATTAGGGGGCGACCCCCTCTCTGGAGGGGTAGGATATAGGGAATGGGTAGTTTGGAACTTTGATTAAACTCTCTGTAGATTTATGAGCTTCAAGGCCAGTTCATTTTTTTTCAAGCTACCATTTATGGGTATTCATTGAGTCCCAAGTACTGTGCTAAACCCTTGATCTGCATTATCTCACAACACCCTTACAGGGTGAGCACTGTCATTAATTCCACTAAAAGAAAAAATAAAAAGGAAGCTGAGAGGGGTTAACTCACTCCCCTGAGGTGACACGACTTAGACGGGGGAGAGCCCGAATTTTAGGGCAAGTCCTTGGCCAAGATGAGAGGCATGGAGCCCCTTCCAGACCCCATTTGCTCTCCACCAGAGGATCGCCCCACTGCTTGAGGGTGATATACAGGAGGAGGTTTTAGGGAAGCTCAGAAACCCCACTGGGGAAGTCCCTGACTTCCCTGGGCCCAGCCGTCAGCCTCCCTCCACCTTGAGAATTGGCCTTAGAAGAGATAGGAAGAAACCAAACAGAACGGGCAGAATTACCTACTAGCCTAAGACAAGAACATCTGGAAAGAAGGCTACAGGCCACAAGGGGGCTGTGCTCCCCAGTCCATCCCCCCCACCATGCCCTCTGGAAGTGGAGCCCACTGCTCTCAGCTGCTGCCCTGGTCTCTGCCTCTGGAGGGAGTGGCCTTCAGGCAGCCCAACTTGACAAAGGCACTTGCTCAAAGCTACATAGAACATGGAAAATGGAAAGGGGCGGGAGCACCGTGAGAGGGAATCCTAATCCTACCAGAAAAAATGACCACACAGGAACACACTTTCCTAAAGTCACTCAACCTTTTGTGACATCTAGCCCTACCCTCTTGCAAACCGCCAAGACAATTAGACAGGTGGACCAGTCCCATACAAAAACCAGAGTCCGTCTAGAATCCACCTTTAATCCTGCTCTGCCTTCAAAGGCAAGCTGCCAGTCTGTCTCCTCCAGAAGAATCTGCCTGGACTCCTCCAACCCCCGAGACATAGCCTCTCCCCACAGGAGCTTCCAGGGTCCCTGATCAGGCTGTGCAACACAGCTCTTGGCTTAGAGTCCTGTGTGCCTGCCGTGGCCAGCCCTGCAGGTGAGCTCACTGATATCAGAGACACTTAGTGATGCCCCATCGAAGGTGGGGGCCCAGCAGGGCTGGAGGCATGACAATCTCTTATGGGACATGGCCCTTGTGAACCCAGAACCCCTGCGGTCCAGGTGGAATGCAAGAACAGACAACCAATATGTAGCCCCCAGCTATCACTGAGCAGGCTGACCCAAAGGGTGCGACAGCTCATGTGGTCCCCTTTCACTAGTCTAGAGAAACTGAGGCTGAAGACAACTGAAATGACTTCAGGGGAAGCTCCTTAGTTAGCTCAAGACCAAAAGGCTGGAGTCTAGGACACTTGCCTGCAGAGTAACTTAAGGCCCATGCCTTAACCATGGCCCCTGGCAGGCCCCATGGGACCTAAATGGGAATATGAGGGACACCTGCCTCTTGGCATCAGCACCCTGTGTACCCACGTCAAGGAGACTAATGCTTGGAGAGGTTAAGGCCCCGGCCCCAGGGCAGCTGGGCTTCAAACCCAAATCTAACACTACAAGGGAAGCCCCATTCCCCTTACTCTACTGTGCATTGGGGAAGGGGGCATCTGGTCTTCTCCAGAAGGTGGAAAGAGTATTGCTAGGGGAGGTGGGCCCAAAGACTTGGCCAAGCAGGGATGGCCACTGGGGACGGCTGCAGGGAAGCAACCAGCAGGGACCCCAACCAGCCAGGAAGCCGGGAGATGAGAGAGACCCCACAGACCAGTGATGCTTCTGAAGCTGTCCCACACAGCACCAGCGACCCTGTGTCACCCTGCCATACCATGCATGCCAGTAGTCATCGCTGACTGGGCATCGCAGACCCCGATGGCCTTCTGGGGGCCTGAGGCCGACATTGTCGGCACAGGGAAAGCGCAGTGGTGACAGCGATCACGGGGCCTGGGAGGAAGACAGTTTTGTACCACATGAGCCTCTAGAAAGATGCTGCCAGACTGCCTGTTCTATAGACGCCATTACCACTTGAGGATGTTCTGCACGTTTTCTTGTTCAATACTCACAGCCCCCAGGGATAACAGGTGCCTTGCTTACCTACCCCATTTCCCCGGATGACAAACAAGACACAGAGGCAGGGCCTGGACTCAAATCCTGTGTGGCTCCACGGCCTGAGCCTCTAACTGCCCTGCTGCTCGGCCCTCCTGAGGACAGGAGGCCATCTGGGCCTCTGCAACGACACAGCTGCCCCTGACTTGAGGGCTCCGGGTGTGTAAAGCACTGCCATGAGAACAGCTGCTGCTGTGCTCCATTTTGCTACAAGCACCGCTCACTATGGCCACGAGAAAACATTCTGGAGCCCTGAAAGCATAAAGAAAGGAATCACCTTCCCCACTCCTTCCTGGCGGCCTGCGTGGTCCAGAACAGCTACGGTCCCTTGGCTGCATTTTTTCTTTAGGCTGTGGTTGCCTAGGACAGAGGGATGGGTTTGTCAATAAGAGGTTCTCCTAGAAATAAGTCAAATTCACTTGTACCCAACAACCTTGAAAGAGACCAGCCCGTGCTCCATTAACAGTAGGGCTGACAGATACTGATAGTACGGGCCTAGAGCCTTCGATCCCCACCTTTTCTCCCTCACTTCTAGGTTTTTAACCTTGGGGCCCACCCTGTGAGCTCAGGCTACAACCTCCTTGCTGGCTCCATGCAGAACAGTGGTTCTCAAAGGGTGTGCCCTCGACCTGCCCAGTCCGATTCCCTGGACAGAGCCCAGCAACCTGCATCTGAATAAGCCCTCCCTGATCTTGACACAGGCTGCTCGGGAGGGTGGGCCAGGCTCCCTGTCCTGCCTCGGCTTCCAGGCACTTCCAGAACTCCTGCAGATCTGGCCACTGGCTTTTCTCGCCAGGGATGAAGTTAGAGGCCGTAATCTGAGTTTACAGTGGGAAAATAAATATTGGCTCTTTGTGAGACACTTTAAAGGGTCCCTTATTCCAGTGACCCCCGTGACCCTGTAACGGCATAGCCCTCCCCCAAAGCTGGCCCTGGTCTCACCCTCAGGACTGGGGCTGGGTGAAGGGCAGCCTGTACACGCTCAGGCACCCATAGCGGGTGTGAGGTGGACCCCCCACAACACTCATGTATACATGTGCCCCTAGGAACGTGCCCCTAAAATGGGAAGTCGAGTTCATGTCTTCGAATACTTGCCAACATGTGCCTTTTCCCAGACAACCTATCCTGTGAAAATGGTCAGGGCAACTCTGTCAGGGGTGATGAGAACAGCTTCTTCCCAGAATGAGCTTGCAGATCTGAGAGTGGATGGGGAGAAGGGGAATAACTTGCTTTGTGGGTCCCACATTCTCCCCCCTTCCAGCGAAACCTTTCATTCAGCATGGTCCCCACCACCCTCCGTCCTGCCCCACCTGCTGGGCACCCTTCCTGCGCTGCTGGTAGAGAGCCCAGGATCTGCTCCAGGGGAGTCTGGGCCTGACACCCCCTTCCTGCAGCTGGTACACTTGTGCAGCTCTTCCTTCGGCCTCTGAATCCCGCTCCTCCCGGGCAGTCCTGTGCGGGCTGGCTGCCTTGTGGGCCCCGTGTGGCTGAGGACGAGCCTCACACCCCACTGTTGCCCAGAGGCCCCTCGGCACAGGCTGGGAACGTGCCCCGGGTGACACCCCCTGTCTGCTAAGAATGAGCTTCACTTCCAAAGTATCCACAAGTACTAGGGATCCATCTTCCAGCTGGGCGAAGCCCTGTTTGATGAAAACCAAGTCACTAGAATGGTTTTGCCCTGTGGCCCTGAGATGTGCTTAGTACTGACAACTGGAGAGTAAGTGTGGCTCTCCAGAGGAATAAGCTAAGGTAGTTCAAAACTCAGAGGCACTTAGCAAGCAAGGCTCAGAATGTTCTAAGAAAGCCTCCACCTTATGCATTTGAAAACCTGTCACCTGGCAGCAGGCACCCCATCTGAAGAAGTGTGGCCTAAGCCGGCAGGCTGGCCCAGCACGTTGGATACAATGGTCCACAGGCTGGGGGCTCTGGAAGACTGCAGATCTGCCAATGAAAAAAGAAATCCCCATGAAACCTGGCCTCAGACTCTCACCTGAGGATCCTTAACTGTACCCAGGGGGTCAGTAAGGGATCTGAATCCAGACCACTGGCTCATAACCCACATCCTTTCTGCCAGCCTAGGCAAGCCGCTATGTTCCTGCCACTGTCCCGGGTTCCCTGGGTCCTGCACCTGCGGTATTGACCAGGAACAGCCCCAGGCACATGTAGAGCAAGAGACTCCAGTCTCTCTAGGCCTCATTTCAGATTCTGCCAGAGTTCTGAGCCCTACCTCCAAAATTCCCACCTGACTTTTACCTTAAGTGGAAATATGTGAATTCACAGCCGTCTGGCAGGGAAATTTGAATGCCATTTCTTGAGATAAAGAGTCCCCTCAGCCAGGAGTCGTCCCCTGCACTCCCAGCCCCCCATGCCCTGGCCTATGGGTGATAGCAAGCTGGTGGGTCCTGGGATGCACTCCAGGCCAGCAGCCCCAGCACCTGTCAAGTCTAAGGCCCACATGAAGGCTTTAACGCCCCTATGTGTGTGAACAACAGTCCCCTCCTGTAGAAGCTCCAGCCTCCAGCTGTCCCATGGGGGAGGGGTGGCGTCAAGCCCCGTCCTAGTCACAGTAACACTGGGAACAGAAATGTGGGAACCCACACTACCCTTGGGAGACTCCACGCAGGAGACACAAGTCGTGCGTATGTGCTTGTTGCTTGGCCCTTCCCCTGTGTGTGAACAGCCCTCACAGGCACTGAGGCCCCTCGAGGCGAAGCACAGCACCCAGCCCTGGGGGCCTCCGGGAGGGAGGGCGGCAGGCCCATGGCCACGGTGGCCCTGGTTGCTGAGCCCCGTTCTCTCCTGCAGGAATGGCTTTCCAAAGCAGACGGCAGCTCAGCTGATTCTGAAGGCCATCTCCAGTTACTTCGTGTCAACGATGTCCTCTTCCATCAAAACGGTGTATTTCGTGCTTTTTGACAGCGAGAGTATAGGCATCTACGTACAGGAAATGGCCAAGCTGGACGCCAACTAGGCTGAAGTACAGAAGCAGCCTGCGCCGCGCCCCCGCCTCCGATCTGAAAGAAAGAAAGAAAAATCCCCCTCACGCCTGTTGGGAGGCGGAACCCTTTCATTTCCAGTTTTGCTCATCTAGGGAAGATAAGGTTTTGGTTTCCAGTTTAATTGTTTTTGACCTTCTAAAATGTTTTTACGTTAGCACTGATAGTTGGCATTACTGTTGTTAAGCACTGTGTTCCAGACCGTGTCTGACTTTAGTGTAACCTAGGAGATTTTATAGTTTATTTTAATGAAATCCTGCTTGACGCAGAATAGCGGGGAGAGCAGTGTCTTCTACGTGTGGCCGAATCCAGGAAGCCTGTTTTGTAACCGTGTGTCGTGGTGCTTTATTGTACACCCAGTGGCGTTCTTTTTACTCTAATGTTCCTTTTTTTTCCTCAAGAAGAAAGATCATGAATTTGCAGCAGACTTCATTTTTGTTTACTTTTTGTCTTAATGATGGATTTGAAAATGAAAGATTTAAAAGGCAGAACAGAATCTGTTGTCCTTAATTATATTTGCGATTTGGAATTTGTGTGAATCGATTTAGTAAAATGTTAAATTGCTGTGGTGACTGGCTTGTTTCAAGTTACTGTGCCCTTGAGCCCTAGGTGGACTTCTCCTGTCACAGGATGGGGGACCAGAGCAGCTGCCCCCAGAGCCACCACAGGGCCACCGCTGCCTGGACACAGGAGCATCCTCAGGCCCTAATGACTGGTAGGGGGAGCTCATTTAAAGTCTCTCCTTCCATCCTTGTGACACTCGGGCAAGGGCGTTCTCCCCATTTCACAGGTGAGGAAGCAGGTATACTGAAAGCCATGTGGGTGGTAAGTGGCAGACTGGTACTTGAGCCCAGATCTTCAGAATCTGAGCCCAGCTCTCTCCTCCCGTCTGCCCCCTCCTGACAGTCTTTCTGGTTCATGGACGGGCCCAGTGTCTCCGGGCTGCTTGCCACATGGAGCTGGCGAAGCCTGGAGACTTCTGCCGGAGCTGGGTCGGGTCTCTTGTTCCTGTAGGACAGGGTCCCTGTGGCCAAAAACTTTCCAAGGGCAAGGTGCCACTCCCAAGGTCCCCAAGATGTGCTCCCAGCTTTGACATGCTTTCTCACAGCTGTGGGTGTTTAGTGATGCAGATTATAGCTGACCCTTGAACGAGGTGGGGGTTTGGGGCACCAACTCACGCACAGTTGAAAGTCCAAGTCTAATTTTGACTCCCCCAACACTTACCTACCAATAGCCTACTGCTGACTGGAAGCCTTGCTAATAACATAGCCGATTAACCTATTTTGTATGTTACGTGCATTATAGGCTGTATTGCTACAATAAAGAAAGCTGGAGAAAAGAAAATGTTAAGAAAAACGGAAGGAAGACAAAATACATACACCGTGTTATACTGCATTTATCAAAAAAAAATCCTCACGTAAGTGGACCTGTGCAGTTCAAACACATCTTGTTCAAGGGTCAGCTGTATTTACGGAGATCCCAGCTGGACGACAGTGGCTAAACCTTATGTTACCTAAATTCAGCAAAACACAGACACTCTTTGCTTCAGAAGGTACATTTGCCTAAAATGCACAGAAGACCGTTTCTCTCTAAAAAGAAATAGGCCTGCTTCTAGAACAGACTTTAACCAGGAGAAAATATGCAGCACACACATATCAGAGATGAACATGAAGGATCAGTTTTCCTTTCCCAACTGTGCCTAATGAAATCAAAATAGAAGTCCCAAGCCATCACACAACCATGCTTTTCAATGAAAAGGCAACTGCTTCTAACTCAAACCTGAAAGACAGACAGTTTTTTCCAAGTTTCTCATAAAGGTAAGGTGTTGTTAATACTTTTACTTTTCTTCCCCAAGATCTCTACTGAGTCTACACTTCCTACTTCTTGATTAGAATTTGATAAAAAAAAAAAAGAAAAAAAAGAAAAACTTTATTGTGGACTTTTCAAGACGCATCTTAAAATGTCATCAGGTCAAAAGTAGTATCTTCAAAGTGTTTGCTTGGACAAACCACACGGTGCAGTCATTCACCCAAAAATAAACCGTGCTATTGTTAGCTGGGGATGGTGATCATTTGCTGTGTGCCAGTCACTGTCTTGAGCCCCTCAGGGGCATAACTTCATCGTGCCTCAGGGATAATTTGATGGGCACTTCCTGTTTTCAGAGCCATTTTGCAGCTGAGAACACTGAGGCTGGGAGAAGTTAAGTAACTTCCTAGTGATCACACGACTAGTAAGTCACCACCAGACTCAGATGCAGAGATGCTGACAACTACAGTGCAGGGCCCCTGATGGCTCACTCTTATCAGCAACAAAAGGAAATCCAGTTAACCATGGTGGTATTTTTTTTTTTTTTTAATGCTTATTTTTGAGAGAGAGAGAGAAAGCGAGCGAGCTGGAGAAGGGCAGAGAGAGAGGAGGAAGACGGAGGCTCCCAAGTGGGCTCTGTGCTGACAGCAGAGACGTTTAACCAACTGAGGCACCCAGGTACCCCCACCGTGGTGGTGTTTCTAACTTGGAGACTGAAACACAAAAGGAACCGAGGGTTAAAAGGCCTCTAGGTGAATTGCATTTCCTCAACTTTGAAGAAGGGACCACAGGAGCAAATCCTATTATTTAGCAAGGGGCCTCCACTAGATGGCGCTAAGAGGACTGGGAAGCAAATACAGGAAAGGGAGCCAGCTTAGGCTCTTCCTCCAGCACACACAAAAGAATAAGTTGCAGTTGTCGGGATTTGCGTGAATTATTTACCATAATCACCTAAATGTTTCTAAACTTTCACTAATCCAAAGTGCGTCTCGCCCCTGAGATGTGGGCTCATTGAAGAAATGCTTTTCAGTGAAACAGAAAAGAGAGCCAGCCAACTGCCTGGGATTCCCATCATGTCTAAACCACCCAGTTAGTTTTTAAAACCAGGATCAAAAATTGTTCTCTGATGTCAGCCTCATGTTTACAGGGGAAAAAGAAAACAGCTCATTACTTGAAAGAAAACTTGGTGTAACTGCAAGGAAAACTTGAAATGCACACATGCCTCCATTCAAAAGAGCCGTTGCAGTTAGTGAAATTTACCAAAAATGAAATTATTCTGTAAGCTAGGGGCTGTGCAGCCCTGCAATCTGGTGGTGGCACTAGATAGACAACAGCCACCCCCCACTCCCTGTTCCTGAGGAGCAGCCCTTGCCCTCGGCAGCTGGGCTCTGCCCTCAATAATCCAGACAATTTCCTCCGCCTCCTGCGTCTGAGATCTAACACAGCACCATAGCTCCAACTGGGACTAATATGACAGTAATAACTACTGTGTGTGTCTGTGTGTGTGTGTGTGTGTCTGTGTGTGTCTGTGTGTGTATGCACACCCATATCCCAGTCCTCTACATCCATTCAGCTGGATGGCAACCCTGTGATGTTGGTAATACTATCCCTATTTTACAGACGAGAAAACTACAACACAGAGAGGTGAGGCATATTCCCCAAGGTCACACAGCTCTCAGTGCTAGAGCTGGGACATGAGCCCAGTTGTCTAACTAAACAAAGTGCTCCCCACTGTATGTTCTCTGAACCTCCAAGGTGGCCTCTCCTTTGGTATGTACTCCCAAGTTCTGCTGCAGTTAGGCAGGCCTTCTTGCCTATTCCAGACAGGTCGTGTGTGGCCAGCCCTGGCAGCATGAACAGAACGTGTTAGAGGACAGATGAATAGAAATGTATGTTAAAGCCATCTAGGGGCCAACGGGATTTACTGGGTACTTACTATGAAAAGAGCCTCAAACGGGCAAAGGCAGGTGAGACCCTGCCTCTGTCCAGCCAAGTGGGAGACCCAGAGACATGCGTGCTAAATGGGCAGGGACTCGGGAGGGAGCTGTGTGCCCTAGCTCAGTGTTGCAGGGGGTGGGGGTGGGGGTTGTGCAGCAGAAGACATAGACAGGACTTCATAGGTCAGGGTGATACATGGTAAGTGGCCACAAAGCACACAGGCCTGGCGGTGCCAGCCAGGGGAGCTACGGGTCTGCCGGGGGCCAAGAAGCCCAGACCTGCACCCCACGTGCAGCCAGGCCAGCCACATCCGCCATGGCCCCTGCTCCCTGGCTCTGGCCCCGGCATGTGGAGCTGTCCATCTGTGCCTGTGTTTATCTGGCAGAATTCCTCCTGCCCGTTCAGGGTCAGGCGGCTGGGTCTGGTCACAGCTACAGTCTGCCCTGACAGAGAAAAGGCAAGAAGGCAAGAAGACAGGAGAAGAAAACAAGAGATGAGCAGTCACTTCCATCTCGTCCAGTCATGCAGTCCCGATCCTGGTCCCCATCTCGAGGCCGGAGAGGTGGAAGACCCAACCGGGCCGGTCAGGGCCGGGTGCAGGCAGTCCTCAGGCAGTTTCCTCAACATGTCACTCGGGCTGTGTCATCATTCACCCTGAGTGGGCCGGCACTCCCTCTGTCAGAGGCAGCGGAGGCTGGGGGATGGCCCGGACGTTTCCTTTCGTTAGCAACCGTGATGTTTAATTTTCCTGGCCCGGCGCCACCGGCCAATGTTATCTTGGGAACTGGCTTTGGTGCGGCCTCAGAGGGATCCCCCTGAAAGCACCGGGGTGGGAGGAGGGTCCTGGGCCCATCCCTGGCTGAGAAGAAAAGGAAACGCTCAATGGCCAGGGGTGAGGCCACCTTTCCTTTGGCATTTCTTCTGTTTATAACTTAACCCGATGTGTTTGCTTCTGGGGGCCCCCTGATATCAAAATAATATCCCATGACCCTCCTGACAGGCGAGGCAATAAAACTGCTCATTAATCCCGGCCGCCATCACTGCCCCGCCATGCTCCTTAGCAAAGGTGTGTAAATAGATTGGCCTTTCCCTGACCCCTAAAAACCAACTCAGCCGGGCTGCTTTGTCAAACTCCAGAAAGTGTTTCACAAATGCTCTCTCCACAGAAGGTACTGTCTTCCTCAAATCCCTCTACCACCAAAGCAACACTCACCCCTCCCACGCCCCCCACCTCACACGCCGAAGGAGACTCCAGAGCCCCATGTCAGCAGAGTGCAGAACTGAGGGATACGCAGAAAAATACCCACCTTGAACAGGATCACCCAGGACACAAAGCAGCTGAAATTTCCCCTCGGAGAGGCTGTTTTTGCCCCGTAAATGCAGACCTTTGCTAACAGCCCCCTTGAGTATGCTTAGAGGGGTCACCCAGACTGCCTTCCAGAGTCTGCTGGGGCCCGGCACCCAAAGTCGAGCAGGGGCATCATGCACCCTGGAGCACATGCCACAGGCACTATAATCGTGGAGGAAAAGGCCTCGGATTTCCCTGAACACTGTCCCAGTGTCTCAAGGTGAAGGTCCCTGCCACGGCTGTGGGCTTGTGACCATACTTTACTGAGGGCAGACAGCTCAGAGTCCCAGAATTACAGCCTCCAAATCTTCTAGCAGGCCCATGACCACAGCATGGGGAAACCCAGCCCTAGAATGCATGGAAGCAGATCACCTGTGCCATGCTGGCCAAAGTGCCTTCTGGCCTTAGCCCTGGGGCAGGCAACTTTGGTCTCAGGGACTTAGATGTCCTACCACTCCTATTCCCACATACAACCTTCCCACCTATGAGCCCAGACTCCTGGACTAGGACCCTGGCTGATGGCATGGGCCCTGCCTGAGCACTCCAGCCGCCCGATCAGGCCGCCCACTCAACCTTCTCCACATGCCCGCCTGTACACCCCATGCCCAGGCTGGCCAGGGAAGCTGGTATTGCTGTACGTTGAAACGGCAAGGCTTCTGAAGCTTAAGAGAATAAATTAGAGTAGGCTTCGAGCAGGCTCAGCTGCAGTGGATGGACAAATTGATTTGCTTGCCATCTGGGAGATTAAATTCCACCGCCCAAAATGGCAGTGGGGTAATGAGCTGTCAGTCACACGGTGCAGTGCCAGATTCGGCGCCTAATTGAACCCCGGCAGCTCCTCATTACGTCCCACGGAGGTCATGCCCGTGGCATCCCACCTGGAGGCAGCCCCTAAAGGCCTGGAGAGAGGTCACCTGGCCCTGTGGCACATCCCGGTTAGGGAAACGCCACCTCACGGATAGGCCAACTGTGAGGAACTCTCACTTACTCACGGCCTTAATTCCGGGCAAATCCAAATGACCAAGGGGATGTTCACAACTTCCCTTAAACAACCTCGCTAGGCAGGGGGCCCTCACCTGAACCCTCCTGGACCTCCGGACCTCAAGTGGCCCCAGTCACTCCAGGGCCTCTACAGGGCAGCACCCAGAGCCATCAGCCACGCAGCCCTTTACAGCACACAAGACACGTGCACGCACACGGCTGCCTCAGGCCTCACAACGGGCTGGGATGATGGCACAGCATTTCCATTTGCAGAACGGTCAAAGGAAGAGGGACCCATGGAAGTTCTGAAGCTGCCTCCTGAAGGGGACATGGGCCTGGGTCCCGAGGAAGGCTGCCCAGCCTCCCCCCGCCTCACCTCCCCTCCTCCGCCCCTCTTTCCACCAGTACAGACTGTTGCACCCCTCTCTTACGTCGCTTTCAGGCCACCGTGTATGCCAGTGCCTCAGTCTGGAACATGCCACGGCCACCTTTTCTTCGTCATCCTGCTCAACCCTCAGGTCTCTGCTCTCAGACCTCCATTCCTCCTCCTTCAGGAAGCCTTCCCCGATCCCCTGTCTGTCTAGGCCAGGTGCCCTGTCTCGGTGCACCAGGCACACTCAGCAGCCACAACACTGTGCCTCCTGGATGGCTGTCATGTGTTCACACGGCTGTCTCCCCATCACCCAGCAAGGATCACTCACTCACACACATCCCCTGAGCCCTCTGGACCCATCAGTATGCGAGGCCCTAGGCGTGCAGCAGTGGACAAGCAAAAGAAACCCTGCCCTCCGTGAGGCCGGGGAGAGGGGCCTTTGCCCTGTGGGGCACCGTCGGTGTCTTACCCCAAGGACCCAGATGGGAATCACTGTGTGAGCAGACTCCACCAGGACCTCAGAGGCTAGTCACCAGGCAGACAGCCTGAGTCAGACAAGGCAGTGAGAAGATTGGGGAGAACGTGGTCGTTCCCGAAAATCCATCCCTGTGCAAGTCAGCCAGGGGCACCACCCTGCTGGATCTCTCGCTTCATGCGGGCACACGGTGGCTTCAGAGTGAAGTGTGATGTTGGCCCCAGGCCCCGGCACGGCACCCTCTCGCCACACTGCTAACCACAGCCCAGATCTCGTGGCATCTGGTGCTTCTGCTTTCTTTGGCTCTCGATTTGAAAAGGGAGTGGTCATGGGAACTTTCTGGCCAGATGCTAAATCCACGATATCCATAAACAGGGAAAACAGTAGAAAATGTTTGCAGGAGAGACCTCTGAGTTATCGCAGCCAAGAGCTTCTTGCCTGCGTGCCAGGGGGCCTGGTGCACAAACTTTCCAGGCAAGGGTACCGGCCACAGGGCAGGTGTCCTTGGGGGGAGACTAGCACCACTTCCTGATGGCCCAACACACAAGCCCGAGTCAGGGATCTCCTGCTCACAGACCCAGCCCCAGGACAAGCCCCGCTCTCAGTCCAAGGCCCAGATTCTACCAGCGGAAAGAGGACAAGGGACGTGTCGGCCCCTATGAGTCTCCGACGTGCCCCTGACAGGGTATGGGTCTGACCCTCTGAAGCCCAGACGCCACAGCACAGCTGCAGAATCACACTGACACAGGGCCTTCAAGAACCCATCTGCCACTCGCATGCTTGTGTAGGAAGACGACAGTAACACAGCCAGCCATGACCGGGTGCAGAGGTGGCAGCGGTTTGAGTACCTGGTACACTAAGGAGTCCACGTGCGTTCTCTTGTCAAATCCTCCTCATCACCCTGCAAACTGAACACCATTATCCCCACTTTCTAGGTGAGGGAGCCTGGCTCAGAGAGGTGAAGTTTCTCGGCAAGCCACACAGCAGGACCAGGCAGATAACCAAGACTCAGAACCAGAAACGGGCCATCTGCGAGGTCCACCCTTGTTCACTCTGGTATGCTGTCACCCCCTGGCCTCAGAAGGCACATCGCCCCATTTTACAGATGAGGAAAAGTAAGGAGGAGGTCAGCGGCTTCTGCAATGCCATAGGTAGCAAGTGGCATGTCTCGTGCCTCCCGCTGGGCCTCCTGAGTAGAGACCGAAGACTCCAGCAAAGCCTAAGCTGACACCAGCCCCACGCTCTGCTCCTCCACAGGCTGGGGACCTGGCCGGGGCCTTCCAGTAATTAGTGGGCTCTTGTTAAGACCCAGTCGCGCCGTTCTCGGGCCAGGAATTGTTTTTGTTCCCGTGCGGAGGCCCTCGCAGGAAGGCCAGGCGCACGTGCGCAGCCCCATAAATCCAGCCGGCGTCGCTCATTACAACGTTCTGCTTCACGACTCCGCCGGCCCCAGCCTGCTCGGGCTTCGCGGGCCCCGGGCCTCCTTGCAGCCAAGCTCGGCTGCCCCGTGCCGCCCGCAGCCTCAGACATGAGCTCATCCAGCGCGCGGCGTGTGAGGAAGTGGCCGGGCGGTGCTCTCGGCAGCAAGGGGACAATGTGCCCATTAAGGCCGTCAGCTGTCAGTCCCCCACCAGTGCACACCGCCCCGCTGAGGCAGGACCACCCCACTCAGGGCCCTGCCCTCGCTCCAGTTCGTGTGGACGTGCCCTGTGGTGTGGCCTGTCCACCCTGACAGTGGCCACAGAAAGTCGAAGCAGGGCAGGGAGGACTTGGGTGACAGGAGAAGTGATCTTCAGGGACCAGCGGGCCCTGAGTACCGTCCTGCCTCCTCATGGAATGACCAACTCCCTGTGACCTCTGGGGAGGTCCTCTGGACTCTCTGAGCCTTCACTCTCACAACTATAAAATGGGAAGCTACTCCCTGCTCTGGCTGGGGAAACACTGCTCTGCAGCCCGTGACCTTGAGCCATACTTTGGCATTCCGATAGTACGAGACTGGCTGGGCCTCTATTTTTGTGGTCTGAGAAGGGAGGAGGAGCGAGTTAAGTCACCCCACCTCTTGGGGGTGTGGTCTCGTCTGTGAAATAGAGTTGGCAACACAGTGTCGCGGCCAAATACTTCAATAAATGTGATCTATTTCTTACTATTGCTCTGATTCTCATAAAGGTTAGAAGCCAGGCACCTGCCATGGCCAGAATCCAAACTCTGGCTATGGTCAGTGTTTGAGAGTAGCCAGTTCATCTTCATGCGGGCCAAGTTTAAAGGAATCTGGCCAGGTGGTTACCAATACCATGTGTAACCCCAACCTTATTGTTTGTAGCTGGAAGTGCTGGAGTTATTAGTAAACCCTTCTCCATCCGGTGCTAACACAGCTCAGAGAAGATCTAGGCCATGTCCAGTTTGGAGGGAACCTTCTAGAACCTTCAGGACCAATATGGTACACATGAACCACATGAGACTATTTAAATTAAAATTAAGTACAATTTCAAATTCAGTTTCTCATTTTTACTTATCACATTTTAAGTCCTCAGTGGGTGGGCACATGTGGCTAGTGGCTATTGTATTGAGCAACACTGCTCTAGAACCTGAGTTGGTGGAGCTCTTCAGGGTGACACTCCAAGCTTTTCATACCATTTAACTTAGCGTATGGAGCAACAACCATGGCCAGGGCATTTCGATCAACCAATGGTTCTATGCTACCGATAGTGAAAATCATGGTGGTAGAAATAATAATATCCATGTAGTGAACATTTCTGTGTTCCAGGCACTGCGCTGGGTGCCTCACACTCATTGCATTAAACTCCCCCCCCTCCCCAAATACTCTACAGTTTGTGAACTATCACCACTTTACTTGTGACAAAATGGACTCAGAGAGAGTAAAGAATTCAAGCAAGGTAGAGAGGCAAGGCCAATTTGGACTTGAAAGCCAGCCTGCCCATCAGGTACAGAACCCATGCTAACCTTCTTCTGTGCTTTGACCAGATTTACACTCGGAGGGTAACTGTTCTTTCCAAAAGGTTTCTATCCCCTTCCTGCCTTTCTCTTAGCTTTGAATACTTCCTGCTCTCAGGAAAGCTCATACCTGTTTGAGCCTAGGCCAAGGCTCATGCTCTCCCTTGGTTGCCGGGAGGAATACCTTGGGCTGGACAGGCCTGTGAAGGCTGCTGCTGACCACTGGGGCTGCTCTGGCCCCATCAACTACCCCTGGTGCCCAGAGGGACCTGCTTACTGGGCCCAGGCGCCACGTGGGGAGACCACAGATGGAGGCCCCCGCTGCGCTGCCACACCTCTTCGGACAGCATGGCCCAATGCGAGGGGCAGATCAGCAGAGCCAAAAGGGACAGCCAGTATCAGGGAGATGCCCCAGGGTGTGTGCCTGTGAGTGGGACCAGATCCTGTGTTCCTGCCCAAAGCCATACCTACAGAATAGAATACACTGAGACACAGCGAGGAGGACACAGTGACTGGCCAGGCCCTGGGAGTGAGCCCCAGCACATTCATTCTCTCACCCCTCCATTAGCTGTCTGCTGAACAAAGGAGTGCCAGGGTCACCTTCTGCAGATCAGGTCCCTCTGGGCCATAAAGCACCTTTGTCCCACCCACCATTCCCAAATGCCTCTCTCCCACTGTAGCCTTGCGACAACCTGAGAGGCAGACAGGCAGGGCAGGGAGGACCCCCAGCTTGACAAACGGAGAAACTGAGGGCTGAGGAACAAAACCAATTTCCCAAAGCCTGCAAACTGCCTCCCCCCCACCCAACCCTCAAGTCTTGACTACAGGGCTCATCACTTGATTACCAAGTCACTCTTTAAAGGGAGCATTTTACATGGACAGGGCATGCCGTGGGCTCTGTGGTTCTTGTGGCCACACAAGGACCCCAGAGGTACAAGTCCATCCTGCACCCCCACCCTCTCCAGCACCCCAGCAGGCCATCCTAGGCTCTAAGTCACCAGGGCCGATGATCAGGAAGCTCACTTAGCCAGATGCTGAGCATGTGGGACACTTCCTCTCCTGTACTTGCTTAGAGACCCCGGGATCTCAGGCACCCCCCACTGGCCCTGGGCAAGGCCGACTCTCCTGCTGTTACACCCCAGAGAGCCATGCAGGCCAGCCAGCTTTCACTAGGGACACACCAGAGATAGAGTGCACAGGCAGCCCCCACATCCGGACCCCTCTGCCCGCTGGCATGGGTCTGCTGTGGTTGTATGAGCCAAGCTGGGGTTTCCAGGCTTCAAGCTGAAGCAACATCCGAAATGGGCTCACACCTCCGTGAAGGCGGGGGGACGGACTACACCATCCCTAAGGCCTGATCCTACATTTGTCTCGCTCAAGCCCTAGGACTCCAGTTTAAGAGCCTTTTTATAGACTCCTATAAAGGAGAAAGTGAACTTTTAACATGTTTGCACTCCACTAAGTCAATACGCATAAAAGGGACAAGAGCAGAGTGTCCTCTGCCCAGATGCAGGCCAGCAGGGTGGGCAGGCAGCGTCGGGGCCATCCCGGCCCCCACGGGCACTGGTGGTCACTTCTCCTCCCAGCAGGCCTACCGTGTGGCCCCCAATTAGCCGGCTGCCGTCCACCAGGGCCGTGCGCGGGCACTAATGAAGCCAGAAAGCCTTGCCTGGTGGGGCTAATGGGTGGCTCCTGGCCTCACTCAGTCGAGACACTCCCCCAGACGTGCGGTTTTCATGGGAAGATTGAGAGGAGCAGAAGTGCGGAAGCTGTAAAGTTTTACTGGGAATTCTCAACCATCCTCCCTTGGCCCTGACACCCACACTGCCCTTCATTTTTAAGAGAGCTTCCTTTCTGCTTTGAACTTACTCCTTAAATCTAAGCAATGCTGCGCCTGCCTCCAGGATCTAGCATCTGGGCTCGAACTCTAGACATCCCTGCCTGCCCCGGAGGGAGGGGAGAAGACTGCTCAGGCACTCCAGAGGGCCTTCTGCTTCCCAGCCGTGCCCTGGAACAATCCCCAAGGAGGCCATCTGCCTGCCTGCCATCATGCTGAGATCCTGGGAATCCAGGTTTCATGCATGAGACCTGACACACTCCTTGGGATCAGGTTTACAGACAACGCACTCAGCTCTCTTCTCTTTGTCCGTTCATTTGTACTGCGTACCTACTGCACGCAAGCCCTTCCAAGGGCAAGCACTGTCTCAGTGGTTGAGAAAGAGGACATATGACTGCGGGCCCCTGGGTGGCTCAGTCAGTTAAACGTCCAACTTCAGCTCAGGCCATGATCTCATAGCTTGTGAGTTTGAGCCCCATATGGGGCTCCGTGCTGACAGTGTGGAGCCTGCTTCAGATTCTCTGTCTCCCTCTCTCTCTCTCTCTGCTGCTCCCCTGCTCACTCTCAAAAATAAATAAATAAACATTAGAGAGAGAGAGAGAGAGAGAGAGAGAGAGAGAGAGAGAGGACATTTGAGTCCACTTCCAGATTCGAGTCTCAGCTGTGCTGCTCACCAGCTGTGGACTTGGGTGAGTCACTTGGCTTCTCGGGGTCTACAACTTATCTATAAAATAGGAACAATACTACCCCCCTGGACACCCCCACCATGAGGTCACTGCGAATGCTAAATGGCAGGGTACATGTGCCCCAGCACACAGCAAGCACTCAATAAACGGTAGCTTAGTGCCCTAACAGCTCTGTGAGGAAGATCCCATTCTCTCCTGAGAACAAGGGAACAGAAAAGGTTAAATAACTTACTTCAGGTCACATAGGAAACAGGGACAGAACTGGATTCAATCCCAGCTCTTCAAGGCTCCAGGGCCACAACCATAAATGCTGTAATGCAAAGTACCCCAGGCATGGGAGGACAGCAAGCCCCTGCATCACTGAGAAAAACTTAGTGTCAAGAAACCCACCTAGAATTTTGTAATCAGCAAATCTACAAAGGCATTATTTTAATTTCAGCATCATGGTTTAGTGTGGTTTCTTGGCGTGAGTTAGTGACAGCAGAGAGAGGGTGGAATTATCATGTTTCCAGGGCTCAGGGGAATTGGTTTAGTGCATGGGAACAATTTATTATCTGCTGTCGGAGATCAAACCCTCACTCCACAGGCAGTTGGTAATTGTGGCTCCTGAGAAGCCAGTCCCTGCAGCATCTCAGCCAGCGGAGGCCAGGCTGATGCGAGCCCCTCTGGTTGCCCTCAGGGAGGGGTGGGGCAGGGAGGGACGGCAGGCTGGCATCTAGCTCTCTGCCACATCCTGCTCTGGAATTACTGGGACAATTGGTATCTCTCTGCAAATTCTGAGGACTGTGTGCTAACTACCTTTGTGGAATTCTTACTTTCCAAGGGAATTTTTTTTTAATAACTCACAAAACAGTTTCTCTTTGTTTCTGAATGGATCAAGGACTCCTTGGTGTGAAGTCTTGCAAACCTGCAGCCATGTTCAAGCCTGCAATCAATGAAGGGTACAAGTCAGAAGTGGATGGACCCATGGGGAATGTGTACGTAGGAGACAGGGAAACTAAGAACCAGGTAGAGAGGGTCTGCTCAAGATCCAGGGACCAGTCTTGTATCAGTGCTGGAAATCAAGCAGCGCTGTCTCGGTCCTTCTGCCTTTTTGTTTTTGCCCCAGCTTCCTTTATAACAACCTTGAAATGCCTAAAGCCCGTGGTAATTGTCTGTGCTAAATTCCTCTTTGGATAAAGAACTGAAGTGTTCTTTCTAAGTTGTTAAAAGGTCCAGGGATATGCAAACCAATCCAGTTCTGGGAAGAAGCCCTCCATGGGCAAAGGCTGGCCTGTTCAGGGAAGATTCCTGAGGCCTTAAATAAAGCAAAACCCCAAGGCTGTTTGCCTCTATCCTCACCTCCCCCGCCCCGAACCCCGCTTGTCCATCCACACAACCCAACAGTTCCTCTCAACAAAGCCCGCTGCCAGTTGTAGGCTCACTTCTGCAAGCCATGGTGAAGAGAGTGGTTTAGCGCTTGCTCTCGGATACACCAAAGCCAAAGGTATTTCTGAAAAAAACCTCACAGATCCCATGGCCATGTTGGCTTTGTCTACAGCCATGAACGTGGAGTGGGCTCCCTGTGGTTCCCTGACTGCACTTGAAACCCATCTCTTGGCTGGCGCTCACCTTCCTGGGAGCTTCTGTACTCTGGAGCACAGACCCAGAGCCAAAAATTATGGAAGAAAGCAACCAAAGGGAGACAAAGTGTTGTCAAAAAGCCCACAGTCCTGACTCCATAGGAAAGAAGGTGCATGGAACGGTGGTTCCATGTCACGCGTGATTACCCTCCCTTCTCTTTGCTCCTAATGTGCTGTTAGACTTAACCCTGAAGGAAACGCGTGCTCATGAGGACACACAGGCTAAAGACACACCCATCCATGAAGCTCTGCTGAAGAGGGGCGGTCTGGATCCCTGCTCTGGAGCCCAGGAGGGTGAGGCAGGAGACAGATCTCTGGGGTGGGTCTAGGACACGCACTGCACTCACCGTCTCCTGCCCCAAACCTCAGGTCTTAGTGTCTGTATTAGTTTCCCACTGCTGCTGTAACAAATTACCGGGAACTTAGTAACTTGAAACAACACAAGTTATCTTACGGTTCTGGGGGTCACAAGTCCCACCTGTGTCTCACTACACAAAAAATCAAGGCATCACCAAGCTGTGTTCCTTCTTGAGGCTCAAGGGGAGAATTTTTTTCCTTGCCTTTTTGCACCTTCTCAAGGCTGCCTGCATCCTTGGGCTTGTGCCTCTCCCCCCCTCTATAAAGCCATTCCAGAAGCATCTTCTAACTTCTCTCTGCCTCTCTCTGACCTGTGCTTCCATAATCTCTTCTCCTTTTCTGACTCTGACACTCCGCCTCCCTCACTCACTGACAAGGGCTCTTGTGAAAACACTGGGCCCAACAGGAAAATCCATGGTAAGCTCCCCATCCCCAAACCCTTAACTTAATCACACCTGGCAGGTCACCTGTGCCATGCAAGGGAACACCCACGTTCACAGGGTCTGAGGATTAGGATGTGGATATCTTTGGGGGGCAGGACTCTATCGATGAGAGGGTCTTCATAGACCCTCAGGACATAAATGCTCCTCGTATCAACAAAAACAGAAAGGTAAGCTGTCATTATCAGGAAAGGATTAACAGAATCTGTCACCAAGGGAAGGAAATCCATTCAGTGATGTACAGCTTTCCCTACAAAGCTCTTGGGCTCCTAGTGTCACCTGATGAATGTGACTGTGAGAGTACCTTCTGGTCCAGGAGACACAAAGTCCCTTTCCCATGGCTGGGTGGGCCCCAGGGTCCATGATGCCCTCAGCCATTCCCCACCAGACTGCACCCCACACAGACCTTTCAGAGTACCACCCGAGAAGCTTCAAATGCAAGACTCCTACCACTTGATTTTTGAGTCCATTTTCTATGCTGTGAATACCTTTTTTTTAAATGTTTATGTATTTTTGAGAGAGAGAGAGAGCACATGCACACGCAGGAGAGGGGCAGAGAGAGAGGGAGACACAGAATCCAAAGCAGGATCCAGGCTCTGAGCTGTCAGCACAGAGCCTGACACAGGGCTTGAACGCACGAACTGCAAGAGATCACGACCAGGAGATCATGACCTGAGTCATGGACACTTAACCAAGTTAGCCACCCAGGCGCCCCCATCCTGCAAAATCTTAGCAGACTGTGAAACGTGGGCAGTGCAGGGCCACGGAGGGCCCAGGGAGCAGGCTCTGGACAGCCCCCAGGCACACAGGTACACTACAGCTGAGAACAGCCAGCTCCAGAGCGGGCTCCAGAGCCCAGATACCCAGGCTGAACACCTACTTTTGCAGATGACTGAGCCTGCAGGGCCTGATACAACCGCAGTCGCAAGCACCCTGCAGGCTAGAGAATGACCAGCTATCCTTTCCCAAACAACAGGCTTGGTGGCTTTCTCCTAATTCTTTCTGGGGTCCTCGAATGTCTGCTTTCTCTCCGGATTCCCATCCCCAGGAACCCAGGCCACTTCAGGTTAAGAAAGGCCCTTGCAGGGGCCCCTGGGTGGCTCAGTCAGTTGAGTGACCGTCTCTTCAGCTCAGGTCATGATCTCGTGGTTCGAGAGTTCAAGCCCCGCATTGGGCTCTGTGCTGACCGCTCAGAACCTGGAGCCTGCTTCCGATTCCGTGTCTCCCTCTCTCTCAGCCCCTCTCCTGTACCCTCCCTCTCAAAAATAAATAAACATTAAATTTTTTTTCTAAAAAAAGAAAGGCGCTTGGAAGCCCAAGTCAGGTTGAGGCACGGGTGCATCACTGCAGCCTCCTTGGCCTCTAGCCAGCCGATCTGAGTGGGGAGCAGCAGGTTTACTTGCCAGGCTTCTGAAGAATGCTGTGGGGAGTGGCCATCCCCTTTGACCACCGGGTCACCCCTCTGGGCCTTTAGACAGCCTCTTCCCACAGCTAAAGGGCCACAATTGCACCAACACCGACCATTCAATTTCTACACCCAAGTTCTAAGTTACTGGGATTTTTCGTCTGGGCTTTCCTCTTGTTGCTCAGACCAGAGCCAACACAATCGGGCACCATGGCCTCCAGGGTCCCTTCAACATGGACAGCGATGACAACAACAGGTGGCATTTACTGCTTGCTTACCACATGTCGGGTCCTGTGTGGAAGGCCCTCAGCAGCCACACAGGGCCACGTAAAGTTGTTACTCCTGTTCTCAGAGGCAGGGAAACTGAGGCTCTGAGAAGTTAAAGAACTTGCCCGAGGTCACAAACCAACTGACAGAGCCAGGACCCGAATCCAGCTCTGTCTGACTCCAGCGTCCGCTTTCTTAACTACTCTGTTCCCCACCCGGCCCTGGGGTTTCCCTTCCCATCACAGAACCCCACCCAGAGGTTCCAGCTTGCAGGTTGCTGGGCCAGGAAGCCTTGGTGAACCTACGGCCAGCTCCAGGTGTTGCTTGGGGCAGCTGAGCTGTCCCCGAGCACTCCTGTGCGCGACAGCCTCCTGCCCCTGCTGACTGGGACAGCGGTGGGGACGCAGCCCAGGGGCCCCGTGCACCCTGAGGAGCAGTCTCTTTCTGTTCTGCCATGACCATATGCTGGAGCCTGACGTGTCATGACTGCCCGGGGGTGGGGGCAGTGCCAGGGAGAAGACACGGAATGGGACTTTCTCAACGGAAAAGGCGTAAGCAAACACCACTGGGTTGGGAGACAAGATCTAAGTTCAGACTTGTGGGCTAAAGCTGTTGCCATCCTTGGGAATGAATCGTCATTAAAAAAACAAATACCCAAGGGTCCGGGGCCCGGGGAGTCACGGCCGCTAAGTGTTTGGCAACAACCCAACAGCACGGCAACTAGACTCATACAGAATCTGAAACATGGTCTCCTGGCCAAGCCCCCACCCACACACACACACACCTGTCTCTCTTCCCAAAGCGTCCATGCCCTGCTCACCAGTGGCTCCAGATGTGGCCCCTCTAGCCCCAACCACACCACAGCCCCCTGCCCTCACATGCAGTACAGTATCCCCGCACCCCATTCAAGAGGTTTACTTATCTGTTCCTTTGGAACTTCCACAACCATCATGAAAAGGGGAGGGGGGAAATCTGCCCAAAGCCCCTACTCACTGGTGCCCACCGCCACGTTGCACACACAAGCTCAGAGACTCAGGCAAGCGGAGTTGTCCATGAAAGGTCATGCAGCCTCCCACGCACCTGCTCCGGGCAGGCAGGCCCGCCTGCACCTCGTCTTCTGAAGAAGCACTGGACTAGGAGAAGGGGTAGACTTGGCTTCTCAGCTCAGCCCACCGGCTTGATGTGAGACCCTGGGTACATTGCTTGACATTTCTGAGTCTTTCAAAAGTTGTTGTGAGGATAGAGTAAGATGATAGGAGTAGACAGGTGTGGTACAGACACAGGATCTTGCACATGCCCAATAGGTGCTCAATAAATGCATGGGAGTCCCTTCCTCCTCAACCTCCTTGTGTCTGTATGCCCTATCCTCTCTCGGACAAGAAGCCCATACAGAGAAATTGGGTCTTTTCCTTCCCCTGGGTGTCCCTGTGCCGAGCCCCTGAGGCCTCTTAAGAAACAGGACCTTCTGTGTGCCCAGGGAGGACTGAGATAAGTGTACTATAGAGGGAGGCCTCCAGCTCCTGCCAATGTGCTGGGTCACCCACCCACCATAATCATCCAGAAATGCTGGGTAAGACACAGTAAGCATAAATATAAGTGCGAAGGGGAAGGAAGGAAGGAAGGAAGGAAGGAAGGAAGGAAGGAAGGAAGGAAGGAAGGAAGGAAGGAAGGAAGGAAGGAAGGAAGGAAGGCAGGAAGGAAGAAGGAAGGAAGGAAGGAAGGAAGGAAGGAAGGAAGGAAGGAAGGAAACAGGTGTGGGAAATCTACAATGCTAAGAGCTCTAGCTGAATTAAGATGCCCAAGCCATGTAAGTACGGAAACCAGGGCTGCCATAAGGTCATCAGCCAATCCCAGAAGCAGAAAAAAAACCTTTGACCTACAAAAGAAGGAGGCCTAAACTAGGACCTCTGTCTGGACCTAGGACTCTCAAAGTTATACCTCGGGCAATCCACTCACTGGAAAAGGAGACAACCGGGAGACCTGGCCATCTCCAGCCTTGGCTCGGAGGGAGAAATACTCAGGGAGTGTCCCATGGAGTTCGTGGCCCAAGCCTGCTCTCACCTGGGTGAATTTGCATTTCCTCAGTCAAGGAAACACCAAGTAGATAGGTAGAATTCAAGTGTCTTCAGGTAGGTGACATCACTGGACACCAAGAAGAACCATTCACAAAATCTCTCCGAAAGAATGCACGCTCAACCCAGGCTCTCCAGGATCTTGCAGATTATAACCGGTTAAATGTAAGCTCACCATGAAAAATTACCAAACACCCAAGGAAAGAAACCACTGTGAGTAAGAGTCAGCAGGAAGGGCAGCAAAACTGACCCCCAAGGGCCAAGGTACAGATATGAAATAAGGCCTATAAGCTTAAACACAAAGGGAGAAGAACATTTTAAAATTGATCCGGTGTATCTGATTAAGAAAGGATCACCTAGAACTCCTAGAAATGAAAAATGAAACCAGAAGCCCAATGAATAAATACAGCTGATGCGAGAATTAACTGGAAAAAATGTAAAGAAACAACTCAGAAAGTGGCAGAGAATGGGACAGGGGTGGGGACATGAAAGAAACACTTTAAGAATTATAGGGGTACCTGGATGGCTTAGTGGGTTAAGGGTCTAACTTCAGCTCAGGTCATGATCTCACAGTTTGTGGGTTCAAGCCCCACATCGGGCTCTGTGCTGACAGCTCAGAGCCTAGAACCTACTTTGGATTCTGTGTGTGTGTGTCTCTCTCTGCTCCTCCCCCATTTGTGCTCTGTCTCTTTTGGTGTCTCAAAAATAAACATTAAATTTTTTTTAACGTTTAATTATTGGGGGGGGGGGATGGTGGGGAGAGGCAGAGAGAGAGGGAGACACAGAATCTAAAGCACACTCCAGGCTTCGATCTGTCAGCACAGAGCCCGATGCAGGGCTCGAACTCACGGACCGTGAGATCATGACTTGAGCCGAAGTCGGACGCCTAACTGACTAAGCCAAAAAAATTTTTTTTAATAAAAAAAAAGAATTATAAGCTGGGGCTCACCCCCTGGAACATGCCATGAGAAGAGCGTGCCTTAGACAGCAGGTACCATTCAACCTGGGGCCCAAAAAGTACAACGACCTGAACCTGACTCACAGCGTGGAGCAAAACAGAAGACATACAGAACCCTGAGTCATAAAACACATTTTTGTCATAAGCCACTGGA